>NC_138725.1:44336874-44926874 GCF_965113295.1 Leuciscus leuciscus | reverse complement strand
TTGGACTCAAGGAGTTGGTCACCGCTGGGTCACTGAAAATACTTCAGGGCAAAGAAAGTTTGATCATGTACTTTTAGAATAACCAAATGTCAGTTAAAAAATGTATTTGATCAATATAACAACATATGTCTTTTACATTGCTTTAACTCATCAAAATAAGTAAGCAATTTTCAACTTTGTTTATAAGTTACACAAGATTCAACTCAGTTTAATGCAATTTAAGTTGAAATGACTTAAACATCCAAGTTGATTGTACTTAATTTAAGGCAGCAACTTTTTTTTACATTGTGGCTGTGTGAATTCATTATAAGACTTTATTCAGGACAACAGAGAACACCGCCTATAAGAATTTTCATGTATAATATTTGCATTGCGTCCCTCTGAATCTCACACCAATGAGCCTATGAGGATTTTAGTGCTCAGCGTAGAAAAGTGTAGTCACATTTCAGCAGGAAACCCCCGCAGTTTAGAAAGTGTGAATGTGCGTATGAGGCACGGAATGTCAAACACACCTATAAAAAAAGTGAAATGCTTTGCAAGTACTGGACACCTGGGACATTTGTGACACCGCTGACAGGGTGAGTGAGAAACGGTGATGAGCGGCCCCTAAACAAAAGCGTTTATGATGCTATTTGACAGACAGTGTCACCGCACAGAGAAATGGAGGCTGACCTAGGGAGACTTTTTGGCAGAAAGCCACCGCACATTTGTAGGCATAAACGTTTGCTCTTGCAAAGAAGGGTTAATAAGCGGATATGAAATTATTGCAATCATTTTACTATTCAGGCAGACAGAGTTTCAGCGACGTAAAGGAATCCCGATGATGAAGCAGGTGTTCTCCGAGAGGTGCCATCTGGCAGCAAAATTAGCAGCTTATGAGCCAGGTGCTCTTGTACCAGGGAAGAATCGGAGATGAGCTCCGAAAGTGATCTTTTACACGGGCCTCCAGGAGCATGACTGAGCACTGTTGCATAATGAGAGGAGACGACTGGATGCTCTTTGTTTTGGATTATTTAAATGCGAGGGTGTTTATGCGTGTTGTGTAAACCTATTCTGCAAATATAGGAATTTCAGATCTTTCAATTGGATCATTGCTTGAGTGATCAATACACTAATTAACCTGTTAGAGATTATTGAGGGTTTCAGAATCCATGTGTTTTCACAGCCTGAACATTAGCTGTTAATCTTCTTGACTGCATTGCTTTTTCAAGCTCTTTTAAAGGGATAGTTCAACTTCAAATTAAAATTCTGGCATCATTTACTCGCCCTCGTGTTTTGAAGAGCATTAGACGACCACACTGACTTTTATTATATGAAGAAAAAACAGACATTCCTCAAAATATCTTCTTTTATATAAAGAATTAAAGTCCTGCAGGTGTGGATCATGAGAGTTAGTGAATGATGACAGAATTTTTATTTTGGTTGAACTTGTATGAAAATAACTAGGTTATTGCCCCTCTTACATTTGAGACTAAGGCAAAAAAAACTTAAGATTAAGCACAAAAAGTGAAATCATCTTTAAAAAACAACAACAACAACAACAACAACAAAAAACACCAAGACCTTATGTTGACTTTCTCTATTGGTGCTGTTTTGTAACTATGACAGTCAGCTCCCTAGTTCATGGGATTTATCAAATGTTACTAATAGGCATTTATGCCTAATTTATAGTAAATTATATCGAGCAAATGTGGCAAAACTTTGGATTGATGCTCTGCGGGTTATAGATGTAAACAATGAACAGAACGTCAATCTTGCATGACAGATTCTGAAACATAATACTAAATAATGCTCTTTTTTGATTTAATGATCTCTGGCTAGGCTAGTCATTCATTTAAAAGAAAACAAACTCTTATATTGACAGTTTCACCCCTGCATTTCTATAGCATAATTTGATAGTAATATTGAAACCATATTATGTATACATTTACAGGCATATTTGTAATGACGTATAATTAAAAAGTATTAAAAGTATAACATTTTAAGGATATGTTGTAGGTCCCACTCAAATATTATAAGAAAATAACATTACTGCCACCTTGTGGTGAAAAGATGCAGGGCACACACACACACACACACACACACACACACACACACACACACAGACAGAAAAAAAAAAAAAAAAAAAAAAAAATCGAAAAATAAATACATTGGTTATTTTCCTTTTCCAGCTTGTGGTGTTCCATTAAAGAATATTGTTTTTCTTAATGATTGCTATTGTCTATGTTGTTCTCAAGACCAAATATTGTCATAGCAAGTATTGCAAGTAATGCAAGTCTCTTACTGACTTTTCTGATGGTAATTTGCCTGTACCTTCTCTTTTGTTACAGGAAGTATTAGAACAAAACAGATCTGCAGCAACCATGGTCCCTTTTTCTAACACCTCTTCTCCAAGCCATTGAAATTCTGACAGGTGATCCCAGTCCTGAGTCCTCCTCTGATAACTGGTATGATGTATACAAGACCTGGCAAGAGTCAAAAAGAGAGAACACAGCCTTTATTGCTCAGCAAGGGATGACACATATGCAGCCATGTTCCAGAGTCATTTCCAGCACTGTCATTGTGACAATTACCTTTCCAGCACTTTCCAGAGAGAATTGCCACCTTCTGATAATTAAATATTTCTTGTGATTAACATTTTTTTTTATGAACAGATTGAGATTGAGATATATAGCCTATGATATGATTTTCTCTGTCTTGATGTTATTGTTAACAGTATGATTAAAATATTATATCCGAATGAAATTAAAGGAAAATTAATATTTTTAGTAACAGAGCATGCAAACTACGTTGTTGATCTCATATCTAATAGTTTGATCATCTAAGTAAACTTTTTGCTTTTTTTAATTTATTATTATTATTATTATATGCATCCATATTGTTTCAGTTATAGCCTATTCTTTCTTTCTTTTTTTTTCTTACGAAAAAAATATTTTAATAAAATACTACAGCGCACAATATCAAATGTGTCGTCTTGTGTTCAAATAATATACGAGATCGCCATGGTAGTGATTTGTTTTTACTTTTTACTAAGAAAATTGCTGAATCACGTCCTCTTGTGGTATTTTCTGGAAATCTCCAGCAATAACGTGATTACGTCAGCCAGAGCGTGACTAGTCAGGGCGTGTTGGTAAAGGCCGCCGGAAGCCAGAAACGATAAGGAACATTTAAAACCGCAGTACCGGAAGCACAATTCTGCCAGCTGCTTTCCACTCGTAAAAGTCCTATAAAATGCCAGTGGAAGCTAATGTGTTATTTTTTCCTCGTGGTATAAAATAACGCAGATTAGTTATTTGAGTCAAAAATGACACAATCCATATGTTGTTTTTTTGTGTGTTTTTTTTTAAGAGAACAAGACGTATGTTCCCTTATTTGGCATCATACACTGCAGGGATGGGGAACGTCGGTCCTGGAGGGCCGCTGTCCTGCAGAGTTTAGCTCCAAGTCAACCCTGATAAAAATTCACCTGCCTGTAGCCTTGGTGATCCTGAAGACGTTGTGTTGTTCAGGTGTGTTTGATTAGGGTTGGAACTAAACTCTGCAGAACAGCGGACAGACATTCCCCATCCCTGATAAACAGTGCTATAATGATGGCACTGCAGTAAACTATCAATTCATGGGTTTCATCTGGTCCCTTTCCACAGGTGTATAAAATCAAGCACCTAGATTATGAATGCAGACTGCATTGTGCTTGATTAATACACCTGTGGAAAGGGACCGGATGAAATCCATGAATAATAGGCTACTAAAATTGGTGCAAGTGTATGGCTCCTATAATGTTAAGTGGCTGTATTTATAGATTTGAATAGCCTATAGAGTACTTTTCTTTAGTATCTTCTACTGAATAGTTTTATAGAATTTACAAGTAAATCGGTTTTGCAGAAATCAATATTCATGAACTTAGATTATTTGATATCCCTTATGGAAGAGAAGCAAATGCCCTTTTCAATTGAAGATGGGATTGCAAAATGAAAAGAAATGCAGTGCATCTAACCATTCCACTGGATACTTTTCAATATCAACACGCGCTAGACAGACGTCTTTAACCGTCGCGTCTCGCGCATGACATGGCATTCGAAATACGCAGAGCTCAAGGTAAATAAAAAATAAAAATAAAAAAAAATTTTTTTAATGCGTTTCTAGACCACAATTTTTGTTTCACTGACCCGCGTCTCGCGTTTGAGGCCTTACTATGTAACTAATGACTGCATTGTATGCTATCATAATAATCATACGTTGTGTATGATAGCAACAACGATAAAGGGCTATCCAAGACAGTAGAAATAAACAACTTACGTGCTGGTTTGGGACACCCAGCCATAAACTGCAGAATAGTGTTTATAAACCTCGACTAACTTACTTTTATTTTGAAAATACAATCATCTGTTGCTGCCAGATTCATACCTCCAGCGATGACATCTCAAAACCCCGCAGACGACTAGAAAAACGCCAAACAAACAGGCTGTGCTTGTTCGAAGCGAAAGGCTTTAGAAAGGACTGGAGGCACCTCAATAAGTGGATTTGTGTACAATTTCGGTAAGATACACATTTACCGTCATGCCAAGTGAAATAACTTGGTTAAAAATAACATTTTTAACGTAAAACAAAGACAACCAGATTTTGTTTAGTTTTTTATTTATTTTCTCTGTATAACGCTAACGTTAGCTGTTATTTACATCGCGCGATTTTGACTTAAATTTATTAACGTTCGTTTTATTTCACCTTTCCCGGTTCGGTCTTTAACTAAATCATGTTATTGTCTAGTTTATTGTATCTCATTTTAATAACATTTAAGTTAGTGTTTGTTCGTATAATGTTAATTGTTTATTATAAATAAGTTACGTAGTTGAGAGTTGTAGTGTTGAGATTTTCCTAATCCTGTATGATTCAGCATTAGTGGATCGCCGCTCAGAGTGAAGCCGCTTCCAGATACACAACAGTTAACGTTAGCTAGCTAAGTTACGTAATGGCGTTAGCTTATCATGCTAAACAGGATGGATCACCTCAGCTGTTTGACAGGCCTTCTTCGGCATTTAAAGCCTGTTTTACTCTTTAGGTTGATTCAGGATGTTTGTATTGACAGCTTGGTTGATTGGTATGACAACAGCTCACTGTCGGTCAGAGGTGATGGTTTTATTTTCTGTCTCCAGTCCAGCAGCTGAAGGCTTTTCACCGCTGTGCCATGGAGTTTCCTGATCTCGGGGAGCACTGCTCAGAGAAGACCTGCAAACGTCTCGGTATGTGTTTTCTCTCAGATTACACACTGTGACAGTGTCCATATAGCAGGCCTCAACAGTAAAGGCGAGTAGTCGTATTGGCCTGGTCTGACTTGTCACTTTGCCTGTCAACATTTTCACTGGCCTCAAAAATTATACACTATTTTTGAACAATATACAGTACCTTTCAAATGTTTGGGGTCAGATTGTTTATTTGGAAGAAATTAATGCTTTTTTCTTTTTTTCAACAAGGACAAATTAAGTTGACAAAGACATTTATAATGATACAAAATATATCACTTTTTAAAATAAATGCTGTTCTTTTGAACTTTGTTTTTTCTAAGAATCTGAATAAAAGGTTTACACAAATATATATCAGCACAATTCATTCTAATATAATTCAGAATAAAAAGTTTGAGCAGCAAATCATAAAATTAAAATGATTTCTGAAGGATCATGTGACACGAAGTCTTTGTCATCACAAGAATAAATTACATTGTTAAAATATATTTGTAGTACAGTTGTAACATTTCACAATATTACTGTTTTTACTGAATTTTCAATCAGTAAATGCATCCTTGGTGAGGCAGAGCAGAAGATACCTTCTTTTTTTTTTTTTAACAGACCCCAAACTTTTAATTTAGAAACAGGCCTACATTTATTTCACGAAAACAATTATATAGCCTACAGTGTTAGCTTTTTCTTTGGCAATAATAGTTGAAACTTGTACATCTATAAACTTGACAGCTTTGTAAATACTAATGTAAACCGGACAGGGTGATGATAATCATTAGCCTGCTTATTACTTATAAACTGTCTACTAACTAAATAAATAAATAAACATGAATGTTGAGTTGTTCTGGATGAGCGGTCAGTTATACAGTGTTGCTTTGGGCATCGGCCATTTTCTGAAGTACTGTGATTGACCAATCAGAATTGGAGAGCATGGAATAAAAATTCCTATACAGATGATGGCATTCCGGCCAAAATTTGTTGATAATTTCAAACCTGTTTTTAACTAATGCTTCTAAGCCTATGAAAAGTCACTCTCGCTGTTTCTACCATTAGGCCATCCTTATTGTTGAGCCCTGTGCAGCATGTGAATTATTAATGTTTGTATATGGACTTTATATGGTGAATGACAAATACGTTAAATTGCATTAGGTGTGGCATTTCTTTTTGTCTGACCTCATTTATAACCACAAAATCTAGTCATGTGATAAACCAGTATGTATGTCAGCCGGGTCAATTAATTTTGCAGTATTCAGTCAAGTTGATCAAAAACATTGTCTGATAATTGTACCCTTATTTATGTTGTGTAGTTTCAGCGATTAGTTATATTATTTGCCATAAATTATTTACACACACTTGAACAGCCATCACCGACTGAAAAACCCATATAGGTCGGTGTATCTTCTGTATGCTCTTAGTGATTCAGTGTTAGTTGATGTATAACACTTTTCATAATGTCCTGTGTGTGTGCACTACAGATTTTCTTCCTATGAAATGTGATGCCTGTGAAGACATTTTCTGCAAAGACCACATAACTTATGCAAATCACAAGTGCACTTCATCATATAAGAAGGTGTGTATAATTGTCTAATGAATAATAATCTTGCCCCATTGTATATTTAACTAATGCTTAAAACATACAGGTTGTGGCTGATACATGTTTGTTTTCTTGTGCAGGATGTCCAGGTTCCTGTATGTCCGTTGTGCAACACCCCCATTCCCATTAGAAGAGGGGAAATGCCAGACATCAAAGTTGGGGAACACATAGACAGAGACTGCAAATCTGACCCTGCTCAGAGGAAACGAAAGGTAGCACGAAAGCAAAAAGTCAAGTCACCTTTATTTATATAGTGCTTTATACAATACAGATTGTGTCAAAGCAGCTTTACAGTGATAATAGGAAAATATTGCATCCCGGCTGTTGTTCAGCTGAAATCAGTTCAGTGTTGATTCAGTTCGATTGTAAAGATGGATGGATCAATTATTAAATTAGTTCATTTATTCTATAAAGCAGTTTTGCAAAAAACAAAAAAACAAAAAACAAGCCGTCATCCTGGTCAGGTCTCATACTAAAGCGTCAGTGCAGTCAGATCAATATTGTTGAATATTAAGTGTCCCCAACTAAGCAAGCCAGAGACAACCGTGGCAAGGAACCCAAACTCCATCAGATGACAGATTGGGGGGGGAAAAACCTTTGGAGAAACCATGTTCAGTCGGTGTGCCAGTTCTCCACTGGCCATGATTCAGGCTGCATCTCAAGTCAGAAATCAGATCGGAATCGGTAGCATTCAGAATATTCATCCAGTTCCTTTTGCTTGAAGATCGGATTCATCACACCGGTATGGAGCCGAAGCTGGTCATAGGTCTGTGCGGTGGACCTGTCTGGTTCTTGTGGTCTTTGTTCTCTTCTAAGACAGTTGAAAAGTAAGCAGATCTAGCAGTTTTGAAGGCCTTTCTGTATGCAGTAACACTTTCCTTCCACAAAATGCGAAATACTTCTAGTTTTGTTTTCTTCCAGCTGCGCTCCATTTTTTGGGGCTTTATCATCTTTAAGCGCAAAGGAGCAACCGTTGCTGGAAAAGAGTCAATTTCAGGAAGATTATTTCTAAAGCAATCTTTAGTGGTAGAAGTGATAGTTCTACCATATTTGTAACAGGGAATTGGTTCCTCAGCCTTGGCTAAATGTAGTATACACGAGACTAGATAATGATCTGAGATGTCATTGCTCTGCTGCAGAATTTCAACGCCATCTTAAGTATGATAACGACAATGAGTAGGTCCTGACACGTGTTGTCTAACTCCAATAGAGTTTAGAATGCCTGTAAATGACAATCCCAATTCATCTTTTTCATTATCTACATGTTTATTAAAATCACCAACAGTTAAGATGTTGTCTGCAGCCTGTACTAATTCCATTAGAAAATCATCAAATTCTTTGATAAAATCTATATGGTGGCCTGTATACAGTAGCCAGTACAAATATAAAATGGGATTTATCACTTAACACTGGATAGCGTTACATAAAGCACCATCACTTCAAAAGAATTATAGTCTGGAAATACTACTATAAATTACAGCAACAGGAAAAAGGAAAAAGAGAGAAAAATATGTCTACTGACCTGATTGTCCCCCCTCCCCAACAGATCTTTACAAATAAATGCTCCAAGGGCGGCTGTAAGCAGAAGGAAATGATTCGGGTGACATGTGACCAGTGCCACTTGAATTACTGTCTCAAACATAGACATCCTCTCGACCATGACTGTAAGACTGACAGCAAGCCAGTCTCCAAAACAGGGTAAGCATAGTAGTTTATTTTTAATAAGTTATACTTTCTGGAGGGCTAGTACACTAGTAATAGTGTTTTTTTTTAGGCATGCTGCTTTATTGAGGGCTCAAGCCTCGTCTTCTAGTAACTCTGGGGCGTCATCCACTAGAGGGAGCTCTAGGGCCATGTCTAATGGAGTAACTGGAAACACTAGACCTCAGAGCAGCAGGTAAGCATTTTTGGTGTAAGCGATGCCCTCAGAAATGTCAAGTGAATATACACTAATGTTCAGAAGTTTGTGGTTGGTAGATGTTTTTGAAAAAAATTTTTTGCTTACCAAGGCTGCATGCATGTGGTCAAAAATACAATAAAAAGTGTAATGTTGTGAAATATTACAATTTCACACACACACACACACACACACACACACACACACACACACACAAAGGTTTTCTATTTGAATATAGTTTAAAATGTAATGTATTCCTGTTATGGCAAAGCTGAATTTTCAGCATCTTTACTCCAGTCTTCAGTTAGTGTCACATGGGCGCTCGCTGCTGCATAAGCCGTCACATGGTAGAAATGTCCAAATACAAACATGTGTTCAACAATCTGAAAGAAGTCGAGCCATTTCTTTGTTCGCTGTTTACACTAGAAAAGGCAAAAAAACGTATTACATTAAGTTTTCTCCATGAACGAATGCGAGTTACTATGGCAATTCTTGATGCTGCATGAATGAACTACAATGGTGACATTTTTCACAAGCACGATAGAAAACATGAATAAGTATCTTTGATGAATGTAAAGTTTAAAAGAACAGCATTTAATTGAAATGCAAATCTTTTATAACATTATAAATTCACTTTTGATCAGTTGAATGCATCCTTGCTCATTAACCCTCTGGGGACCAAGCTGTTTTTGGGGCCCTTGAGATGTTCTGACATGCTCTGACATTTGTGCTTTTTTCAGTTATTTATAAACATGTTAATGGCAAAGGTGTAAATTCACTCTATATAGCACAAACAGGCCTACCATAATATGCGAGCAACATGTATGTAGATGTTTGTATTTTTAAGAGAATAATGTTTATGCGTGGTTATTTAAAAAAATAAAAATGAAAGTTGCTGAAATAAGACCACAAAACTCATACAAAATATGTGCCCACAAGACTTTTGACTAATGGATGTTTTCTCTTGGAGTTCTAGCTTCAAAATTATGTGAAAATAGTCTTGCTTTATCGTTCACAAAAAAAAAATACATTGATTTAAATGGTGTAAAACAGGTTTTGCTTGGAAAGCCAATATGCGAGGGGGAGGAGTAGTTTACACCTTAGATTACCCAGTCCCACCCACTCTGCATAATGACTCTGCATAATTAGCCATTCATTCAGGTGTGACACTGACTGAGCCACAATGCAAGGACAAAATAGCCTATATATTTAGAAGAAGACTTATATTGACCATTTAAGATTTTGCTTACATCTATCTTGTAAATATGTTTTGCTATTTTATTAAAAAGGTTACAATTACAACAATAATTACAATTTCAGCAATATTTCTGCAAAAAAAGTACTCTTTCTTTGTAAAAAAAAAAAAAAAAGATTATAGGCCTACATTTTATCATATGTATTCATTAGTTTGAATATAGCCAACATTGGAACATCTTAGTCTATGACTTTATTTTTGACAAAATAGTATTTTATATATATGAGCAGAAAAGCTTATTTGATGTGACAGTATATTCTACAGTAAAAACTGTACCCAAATCTAGTCAACAAAATGTTGTCTTTCATACTTCGCCTGACTGTAACGCAGTAACTGTAACTGTAAAAGCAGTTTATTCTTTCACACACAGACGCGCGATTCATATTTAGGCTAAACAGTCTTTACAAATATGTACCCTTCATTCATCTCACAGAAACGCTATTCATATTATAGAAACGTGATTCATCTTTTTGTTTACATAAGCCTACAACGTTATTCCATAACGTTATTCCACATTAACACTTGAGAAAGGATAACTTAGCCTACCTCACTCCTCAGCGGGATCTGCTCCTCATATCAGCATGGAAAATTTTCTCCATAAGGTAGGCTATATTATGCCTCTTTGTTTACAGCTGATGTGGGGGCGTTTCACAGACTGAAATGGTTCTCAGAATTTGCGTTTGAATAGCACGCGCTCTCCGGGGCGTGGTCAAATTACTTTTGAATGGCTCCTAATGAGCTCGACTGGAGTCGCTCTCTTTTTATACAGATTACAGAAGCTGATCATATTTGTTTTTTATATAAATTACTTCATTTAAAAGCTGCGATCTCAAGCTTTATGCCCGTGGGTCTGTTTGCCTGTTTGACTGAATTTTCGCGGAGTTATAGATAATTTTCGAACGCGTTTCAAATGGGAGTTTACTGACAGAGAGAAGGCAGAAATAGCATCATGTTAGTTTTTCTTTATTTGTCAAAAAGCAAAACACTTTATTTGTATTGTGAGTATACAGAAAAAAAATAGAAACTGAACAGGATCGATTGATGTATTACACGAAAATGAAAGATCAAAATTAACAGAGCATTTTGTGTTTATTTTTCATTGCTAAAAAAAAAAACGAGCAAAACGCGCGGGCGCGTTTTTGGTCCCCAGAGGGTTAAAATTACTTCTAAAAAGTCTTACTGATCCCAAACTTTTGAACGGCAATTGAAATGACACCGTTTTGAGTGTTTTCTCAGGTACTAATTACTGTCTGTTGCCCCTCAGTTCACCATGGACATCTCCTGCATCTCCACCCATGGTGTCTCCCACAGCACAGAATGTAATTCCCTCATCAGTGTCATATCAAGGCGGGCTGGTGCGTTGCTCATTTTGAGATAGTTTAAAGGTTTACAGTGTTTTTAAAAGTCTATGTTTCAGTGTCTTTGAACCATGCATTGTTGTTTTACTTCACAGACGGAGGAGCAAGCCCTCCAGAGAGCATTAGAAATGTCCCTGGCTGAATCTGCTCGAACAAGCCAGCCTACTCTAAGGTATTTCTGAACTCTTCTGGCCTAACAATAAACATTTAGACTTTTAAATTTACTATTGTTAAACAGTTCAGATTAAATGATAAAAAAAAAAAAAAAAAAGACCGGAAAATTAGTAGTTTGACATTTGGTTCTTGTAACAGTTCTGGAACGTTTGCAAGATTGTGGCTAGATGCAATACATTTGAACATTTATGCAGTAAATGTTGAAGTGTAACTGCCGATTTTCAACCCGCTTTGTATTGTTACAGTGTAGGTAGTATATGTAAATGAGCAATGTTTATTTGTTCTCTGTGTTACCTGGACTGAGATATTTATGTTTATTTGTCAGCAAAAGGACTTTTGACAGGGTCAGGGCTTTTGTGAAAACTACAGATTATACTTCTGCGTTTTCGGATCGACAGAGGGTTATTAACAGAACAGTTATTATAAGGGTAGGTTTATCAAAAATGAAAATTGTATCTTACTTTGTCTACTCTTTAAACAACATTATGTTAAAAATGGAACACTAAGGCAACAGCTTTCTTAAGGTCAATTCACACTGACAGACGCGGACCAATGGCGACAGTCACCAGATTACAGCACGTCACTTCTCAGACTGTCTAATTCATGTTCAGCATGTTCAATCGGCGAAAACAGGCTCCGACAAAACCCAACGAATTGTCTGTTGCCGTCTGTCAGTGCCGTTCCGTCGCAGGCATTCTTTTCATATTTACCATTCTTTGCAGCCTTTAGCCACCGCCTACAACGCGCTTTGAATTCTTGCACCCACGTGAACAATACAGGTTGATGCCATTATGACTAAAAGCTTGCTAAGAAGCATTTCCTACTAAAGCAAGGTGGTAATTTACTCTGGTAAGTGTATCCACAGCATACTGGTGGGAGTGGTCTTAGATGGCAAGTGCATTATGGGTGTTTAAGTTCTCCTACCTATTTGGCAAAAAGGAAAACAACAGCCTCTTTTCTCTAGTTAGGTAGCACTGATTTCTTTCTCTTTTTTTGACTTTCTACTGTATAGGCAGCCAAGTTTTATTAAAAGCCCATTTTGCCAGCAGTGAATTTAAGCAAAAAGAAGTATTTCCTGTTTTTGTTTTTTTTTACTTAAATCGATGCTGATAACTGACTGTGCATTTCAGTCCTCAGGAGCAGGAGGATCTGGCCATGGCTCAGGCTCTCGCTGCTAGTGAGGAAGAATACAGGCGACAGCAGCAGAGACAGGTAGCCAGAAACCCTTACAGTCAGTAGCATGCTATGCTATGCTAACAGGACCTCATCTAGGTACATAGCCCAAGGGGCATCTCTGTTTATAGTCTAATCTTTTGGGTGCTGGGCATACTGAAAAATACTGAAATGGTTAGTATTTAAGCATGTAGCTAAATATTATGAAGAATCAACATCTGACACATTGAAAGTGGGTGAGCGGTAACATCTGGGCTGCATCTGGGAATGCAAAAACATTGTACCATTTAAAAACGATATGTTTTGTCTATCAATATTTGCAATTGAACTGGCCTAGTAGTAGTAATAATAATTTCAAATAAGAGAAAAGATGATTCCATGAATTGCGCTTTATAATATGAAATTGAATAAAAATTTCCATGATAGTTGTAGAACTATCATCTTGTTAATAGTGATGCACCTAAATAAATGTCCTACCAAAAAAGTATATAAATATAAATAAAATATGTAATGGTATTCATTTAGCCAAAAAATAAAGTGTATTTAATAGCCAATTAATTAATCAAATTTATTTAATAATCAACACTAAAATAAATATTTAGTTGCATATAAACATTTAAATTGCGCATTAGGCAGTTTTTATATAAACCTTTAATGATATAGTTGAAATATTGATCATTTTAATAGTAGCTGTAATAAACTTGTTTTCGTGACAGAATTATTCAAACATGCATAAAAAAATTAATACAACAAGTTAAGTAATAATATAATGAATATGTTAAAGGATATAATATTTAGTAAAATGCTCCGGTCTAAAAAATTATTTATTTTTTTATTAAAAAAATAATTTCAAGCTAACTAGAAAAACTCTAGCTTTGGCTAACTCTAGCTCATTTGGTTGTTTAAAAGAAAGCACAAAGGCTGCATGTTGGTGAATCAACCAGGTTTGTCTGTGAAAGATAATACAGTGATTGAATACTTGATCTCTAATTGTTTTTTTTCATTGTCTTCTCAATCCACAGGGAGGCGTTTCCAAACAGTCCAGCTGCTGCCTGTCTTAATGTGAGGTGGCACTGACCAACTCTAATCTGCCTCAATCTGCACATAAGCACCAATAATGTACTAGTGAGCTGCACATGTGGATTCCTCAGTCCAGCATATAAAGCTTCTACTTTCCAAATCAACACAACTGAAGGCTGTTATGTTGTCAAAGTTTTTCTGTTTTGCGTCACTCTTTAGCGTGCTTCTTAGACAGGCAATTGTGCCGTTTTGGCAAGTGGTGCTTCATGTAAATATTTTATATAGTGATCATGTTAATCTGTCAATCAGTGTAGATGTATTTTGAAATAAATTATTTTAAAGTGCTTATTTCACTCTCTACTCTATTGGTCACACCTTGAATGAGTTAAACGTAAGCTGTGTTACATTGCAATGCAAAGTATATAATTCTGAAAGACATTTACTTATTAAAAGGATTTCTTTTTTAAAATACAAGAATCCCAAGATCATAAAACAAATAATCTGCACAGATGAATAACCCTCCCCTAAACTTAACCGCCACTGGGGCGTAAGTGGATTGTACAAATTCAGATGAATTAGCCACCTATTTGCCATAATATATAAAATAGTTCAGAATTTCCATGCAACAGTTTGCATTTCCCATGAAATCGGTCCCGAATGCTCTACAACATAAATCATTGTTATAGGTTTATCAAAGGGTATTTGGGTAAATGCATGGTTTGGAAGATTTTCCTTTTCAATTTTTACATTAATAACATTTTGTTTTGATCAAAAGTGTAGCTTTAAAACAAACTCAATGACCCTCAGTCTTTGTTTTGAATGCAATTACCCAGCAGATCCGTCAGTAGAACCGGAACTGGTGGTTTGTCTCTAAAAAATGATTAATGTTTCCAATAAAGACTGTCAACTGTAAGGTGAGTCACAATATGAAATGCTGATAGATTAATGGGCATTAATATGCATTTTTGTTTTTTAGATGCTGGCAGCACTGCAGTAATCTTTTTGCTTGCTGTTATTGTGCTCTCCAAACATGAAAAATAAAATAATATACTTGGGTTCTTTCTTAAAATCTAGGATCTAGGTAATCACATCAATTATTAGGCCAAAACGTTCACATAATGATGTAACCCATGCATTAACACCGAAAAGCTAAGTGCTATAGCACGTCAGAGCACCATGCCTCTTCATTCAGGGTCATTTCAAAATTACACAGACAATTATAGATAATTGCACTAATTCATATTCTGATCAGTTATTTTTTATAATGGGTGATTTATTTTTTGAGTGTCATTAAATGTACACTGTAATTTTTTTCAAAATTAACCAAATTTAAATAATGAGCCAGCCAATATATCATAAATCCTTCCAAAACGTGTTTTTGTCTAACCCTGATTCACTATGGTAAGCCTATTATAGGTGTTTATAATTTAGACCTGACAGCATGGTTTTTGTGGGAAATTGCATACATGCGTCACTCGAAAACAAAAACAAACGCCGAACAGGAGAGTCTGCTGGGAAAAAGAGAACGCAACAGAGCTCGTAATAAAACAAGAATTAACATCACCTTGGCTTTTTGGAGATGGCGTGAACTGAGTGATTTGAAATGTTGTAAAAGTGACGCAGAGATGGAGTTTTTACCACATTTTTCATTGAAAGCATATGACGTAATTTAGATATATTTTTAAGATGGAAGAATGCGGTTTTACAGATGCTAGAAACGTGACTTTCAAATGAAAAATTTGTATCAAAGAGAATAAATGAACAGGTTCCTAACCGACGACGAAGACTTGACGGAGCAGCCATCAATTGTTAGACAGATTGTAGGTTATTAATTAGTTTTTTTGTCCAATAATTAGAATCTCTGTTTTTTTCCAGAGTTAAGTAGTAGGAAATTACTAGTCATCCAAATTTTTATATCATCTATGCATTCCGTTAATTTTGTGAATTGGTGCATTTCGTCGGGGCGCTAAGAAATATAGAGCTGAGTATCATCAGCATAACAGTGAAAACTAATGCCATGCTTCCTAATGATATCTCCTAAGGGAAGCATGTACAGAGTGAACCGCAACGGTCCTAGTACTTAGGAGATTCTTACTTAGTTAGACAGATTGTAGGTTATTAATTAGTTTTTTTGTCCAATAATTAGAATCTCTGTTTTTTTCCAGAGTTAAGTAGTAGGAAATTACTAGTCATCCAAATTTTTATATCATCTATGCATTCCGTTAATTTTGTGAATTGGTGCATTTCGTCGGGGCGCTAAGAAATATAGAGCTGAGTATCATCAGCATAACAGTGAAAACTAATGCCATGCTTCCTAATGATATCTCCTAAGGGAAGCATGTACAGAGTGAACCGCAACGGTCCTAGTACTGAGCCTTGTGGTACGCCATACTGAACTTTTGATCGATATGACATCTATTCGTTTACTGCTACAAACTGATAACGTCAGATAAGTATGATTTAAACCATGCTAGAGCAATTCCACTGATGGCAACATAATTTTCGAGTCTATTCAAAAGAATGTTGTGGTCGATGGTGTCAAATGCAGCACTAAGATCCAGTAACACTAATAGGCAAGGCAAGGCAAGTTTATTTATATAGCACATTTCATACACAATGGCAATTCAAAGTGCTTTACATAGAAGAAATTAAAATAATAAAAAGAAACAAGAATAATTAAAACAGTTTAGAAAAATAAAATGAAATACAATACAGTACAATCGGACGAACAGTGGCACAGTAAATGCATAGCTAAACAGAAGTGTTTTGAGTCTGGATTTGAATGTGACCACTGTAGGAGCACATCTGATCTCTTCTGGAAGCTGGTTCCAGCTGCGGCTGGCATAATAGCTAAAAGCAGACTCACCATGCTTAGAGTGAACCCTTGGTATTTCTAGCTGATATGATCCTAAGTGATCTGTTGGGTTTATATTCAGTGAGCATATCTGCAATGTATTGAGGTCCTAGGCCATTGAATGATTTATATACCAGTAATAATACTTTGAAATCAATCCTAAATCTAACTGGGAGCCAGTGTAAAGACCTGAGGACTGGTGTGATATGTTCATATTTTCTGGTTCTGCTCAGAATCCTGGCGGCAGCGTTCTGTATGAGCTGCAACTGTCTTATGGTCTTTTTGGGAAGGCCAGTGAGGAGTCCATTACAATAATCCACCCTGCTGGTGATGAAAGCATGCACAAGTTTCTCTAAGTCTTGTCTGGAAACAAAGCATCTAATTCTTGCAATATTTTTCAGATGATAGTATGCTGATTTAGTTATTTCTTTGACATGACTACTGAAACTAAGGTCTGACTCTAGTGTCACACCAAGATTCCTGACTTGATTTTTAGTTGTTTGACCCCTAGAGAGAAGGTATGCGTTCACCTTGAGAACTTCATCTTTGTTTCCAAACGCAATAACTTCAGTTTTGTCTGTTTAATTGAAGAAAGTTTTGGCACATCCAACTGTTGACCTCATCAATGCATTGGCACAGGGAGTCAATGGGGCTGTAATCATTAGGCGATAGGGCTAAGTACAGCTGTGTGTCGTCTGCATAGCTGTGGTAAGCAATTTGGTTGTTTCTCATTATTTGGCTCATTGGGAGCATATACAGGTTGAACAGGAGTGGCGCAAGAATTGAGCCTTGAGGGACTCCGCATGTCATGGATGTCCACTCAGACTTATGGTCTCCTATACTAACATAATAACCTCTCCCATCTAAGTATGACCTGAACCATTTTAGGACTATCCCAGAAAGCCCCACCCAGTTTTCCAGCCTGTCAAGAAGTATGTTATGATCGACAGTGTCAAATGCAGCACTGAGGTCGAGTAGTACCAGCACTGATAATTTTCCTGAATCAGTATTTAAGCGAATATCGTTTATTATCTTTATGAGCGCTGTCTCTGTGCTGTGATGCGGTCGGAAACCAGATTGAAAATGATCAAAGTATCCATTCGAGCTTAAGAATTTGTTCAGCTGATTGAAGATAACTTTTTCAATGATCTTGCCTATGAAAGGAAGATTTGAGATCGGTCTATAGTTGCTTAATATGGTCTTATCCAGATTGTTCTTTTTCAGGAGGGGCTTGACAACTGCAGTTTTCAGGGAGTTTGGAAAACTCCCAGAGAGAAGTGAGGCATTTACCACTTCTAGAAGATCTGCTTCTAAACTGTTTAACACACTTTTGAAAAAAGATGTGGGAAGTGTGTCAAGAGCGCATGTTGATGTTTTAAGGTGCTGTACGGTTTCTACCAAAATAGAGAGATACAACCACGATCGGATGCTAAGAGCAAATCATTTGTAACTCTAATGAGAGCTGTCTCGGTCTAAATCCTGACGGAAAATCCTCACAGATACCCATTTCTTTCTAAAAAGGAACATAGTTGTGAGGATACTGCCTTTTCTAGTAATTTTGACAGAAAAGGTAGATTCGAGATCGGCCTGTAATTGACTAATTCTCTAGGATCAAGTTGCGTTTTTTTAATAAGAGGTTTAATAACAGCCAGCTTAAAAGTTTTCGGTACATATCCTAGTGACAAAGATGAATTAATGATATTAAGAAGAGGATCTATGAACTCTGGAAGCATCTTTCAGGGTCTAACATACATGTTCATTTAGATGATTTAACGAGTTTAGAAAATTCTTCCTCTCCGATAGCAATGAAAGAAAGGAATTTTTCCTCAGGGAGACTACAATGCACTGTCTGGTGCGATACTGTAGTAGACGGTTGCATAGTTTAATTTTGCATAGTGTCATAGTGACAGTGACGGTTGCATAGTAATTTTCTATGTTCATGTTTCAAAGTTCATAAAGTCATTACTGCTGTGCTGTTTGAAAACGTCTGGTGTTGTTTTATTTTTCGTTAATTTAGCTACTGTTTCGAATAAATACCTAGGGTTGTGTTTGTTTTCTTCTAAGAGTTTTGAAAAATAAACAGATCTAGCCGTTTTTAAGGCCTTTCTGTACGCAATCGTGCTCTCTCTCCACGAAATGTGAAAACTTCTAATTTAGTTTTCTTCCAGCATACGCTCTATTATTCTGGCTGCTCTCTTAACCTTAACCCTAACTTTTTCATTATCTACATGGATATTAAATAGGGGTGCAACGGATAAAAAAACTCACGGTTCGGATCGTTTTTCCGGATCAGAGTCACGTATCGGATCATTTTTCGGATCAGCAAAAAAAAATTTTTTTTTGTTTATTAACACTTTTAAATTATTAAATTAAAATATATAAAATCAACTTAAAGTGCACAAGGCATAATATTCTCTTTTTAACATAATTAATGAAAAACAACTTAAAGTGCAACATAAAAAGATCTCCTTCCTTTAAACATGGACCAATGCTTGATGTGTTTCCATTGTCATATCACTGTAAAAAATGTTGCAGCAATTAGTTATAACAACTTAAAATTTGTTGAGATAAATTAAATATCCAACTTAATAAACTAAACTAAAGTTAACTAAACTTTATATTTTAAGTAAAGTGTGAATACGTTCTTTTTTAAGTCGAAACAACACATTATTTCTTATTCTAATGTTGACATTTAAGTTGTGATAAATAATCACAGCAAAAAATGTTTTACAATGTATAGGGCTGTCAAAATTGTTTACAAATGACGTTCGAATATTCCCTCTAAAAAAAACATATATTCGAACTATTCGAACATCTGGTTGCGCATTTTGTAAATGACGCGCATTACGTCAATAACAGGACAAATTAATACAAAGAGACATAACTACTTGTATAGGTAGTTTATTTAAGTTTAAACATATTTGACAACGTATTACCTACACAAAAACGAGTAAATCAACTAATGGCCAAGACCGCAGACCTCTTTCTCTCTCTCGCCCTCACCCTGCGTTCACACCAAACGCGAATAGAGCGTCTGGCGCGAGTGATTTCAATGTTAAGGGCTCTGACAGAGTCAACGCGAGCAACGTGAGCGACGTGCTCCCTTTCATAGTCTACACGTCGGACGCAAGCAACTTGCAGTATCGCCCCCACCAACAACGCATAGTATTGCATGCAACGGTGCGTCGCGTATCAAAAACAGGGACGACACATTTTGCTACGCATAGACGCATAATGGCGGCCGATGCGTAGCCTTGCAGTCGCGTATGCGTAACGAATGCGTTGACTCTGTAAGAGCCCTAAGGGCTCTGGTCAAAGCATCGATACGCATACGCGCCTGCAAGGCTACGCATCGCTACGCTTCGGCCGCCATTATGCGTCTATGCGTAGCAAAATGTGTCGTCCCAGTTTTTGATACGCGACGCACCGTTGCATGCAATACTATGCGTTGTTGGTGGGGGCGATACTGCAAGTTGCTTGCGTCCGACGTGTAGACTATGAAAGGGAGCACGTCGCTCACGTTGCTCGCGTTGACTCTGTCAGAGCCCTAATTTTAAAGCCCAATTTATACTTCTGCGTCGAACTTACGCCGTAGCTACGTCGTAGGCTGTGTGTAGCGCGCGTACCCTTAGGCGTACCCTGACGTGCACCTCTCCAAAAATGTAACAACGCGTCAACCCTACGCAGACGCAAGCGCTGTGATTGGTCTGCTGGGACCGCTCCCTCGGGTTTCACATGCTCCCTCTGCAAGTGTAATTGCGCGTCATCGCGGACAACGACGTAGAAGTATAAATGAAAACCAACGCGTTGCCTACAGCGTAGAGGCTCCGGCGTAGGTCCGACGCAGAAGTATAAATCAGCCTCAGTCAATGTAAAGACGCGTTTACGTGCGCCTGGAGGTCTTGCGGCGCGAATGAGGCGTCACGCTCTTTGCGGTTCATAACGGTTTAAATGAACAACAAATATAAGCAAATGTTGAGTGCTGATCAAGAGTTTTGTGCAAGCAATTTAAGGTCGCGACTCTTGTCCCAAATATAGCAGGCTTCATTCAGTGATTGAAACAAATATTATTAACATTAATTGAAGTTTTACAGTATAGAACCGACATTGAACGCTCCGAGCGAGCTGTGCTGTGGTAAACATGGAACTTTTCCTTGACATGAAACGGTAAATAATCAAACCAGTGGAAGCCTGCAGACAGTGCATAAAAATGCTGTATCTAACCTACCTTATTCATGCAATATCTATTCAGTCAGTACAGTAGCCTACACTTAAGTAATGTTTCTGTTTAACGTTAAATAAAATGACCTGTCCCTGATCCCTCCGGCAGCGCGCCCACTCGCAAAGCAGACAGCCGCGCCTCTGCTACCGCGGGCGTGTTTTTCCACATTCGAATATTCATTTTCACCTTAGATATTCTGTTTTTGAAAACTATTCGAATATATATTCTAATTTAGAATATTCGTTGACAGCCCTACTGTCATATGGCTTTCTTGTGCCACAGTGCCTACACACCGTCACGGTTTTATCCACTAACCTCTTTCCTTCATCATTATATTTGACAGGGAAGCCAAAATGCTCCCATACAGGGGATTTAAATTTACATTTACATTTACATTTAGTCATTTATCCAAAGCGACTTACAAATTAGGACTAAATTCAGCGAGTCATCATAAAGAGGCAAAAGCAACAACAACGCAGGAAGTGCTCAAAATACGAAGTTCAGGTATTATTCAGAGTAGCATAAGCCTGATAAGTGATGTTTCAAAGGGAAAGGAAATTTTTTTTTTTTTTTTTTTTTTTCTATAAGGTTAAGTGCTCACGGAAGAGATTGGTTTTCAGCTGTTTTTTGAATGTTGTCAGGGATTCTGCATTCCGGATGAGGGTGGGGAGAGCGTTCCACCAGCATGGAACTGTGAATGAGAATGTTCTGGAAAGTGATTTTGTGGCTTTCTGTGATGGAACCACGAGACGTCGCTCGTTGACCGATCGTAGGTGTCTGGTAGGGATGTAGACTCGTAGGAGTGAGTGAAAGTAGGAGGGAGCTGAGCCTGTGATAGTTCTGTAAGCAAGCGTCAGTGCCTTGAACTTGATGCGAGCAGCTAGAGGTAGCCAGTGCAGAGAGATGAACAGAGGAGTGACGTGGGCCCTCTTGGGCTCGTTGAAGACAAGACGAGCTGCAGCATTCTGGATCATCTGTAGGGGTTTGGTCGCACATGCTGGGAGTCCAGCCAGAAGGGCATTGCAGTAGTCAAGCCTAGAGATGACCAGGGCCTGGACGATAAGTTGTGTTGCATGCTCAGTTAGGAAAGGCCTGATCTTCCTGATGTTGTGCAGTGCAAACCTGCATGATCGAGCTGTCTTTGAAATGTGATCTGTGAAGGTCAGCTGGTCATCAAACGTTACTCCAAGATTTCTGACCGATCTTGATGGGGTGATTAATGATGACTCTAGATGGATGGTGAAGTCGTGCTGTAGAGATGGATTGGCAGGGAGGACGAGAAGCTCAGTCTTTGCCAGGTTGAGCTGCAGGTGATGTTCCTTCATCCATGTGGAGATGTCCGCCAGACAGCTTGAGACCCGTGCAGCTACTGTGGGATCATCTGGTTGAAAGGAGAGGAAGAGCTGTGTGTCATCAGCATAGCAGTGGTAGGAAAAACCATGTGCCTGTATGATGTGTCCCAGTGATGTGGTGTAGATGGAGAAGAGGAGGGGACCAAGAACTGAACCCTGGGGAACCCCTGTGGTCAGCTGATGTGCTCTGGATACCTCACCTCTCCATGCGACCTTGAAGGACCTACCTGTGAGATAGGACTCAAACCAGTGGAGTGAAGTTCCTGTGATGCCCAGTGATGAGAGGGTGGACAGAAGGATCTGATGATTCACCGTGTCGAAGGCAGCAGACAGATCCAGGAGAATGAGGACTGAAGATTTGGAAGCAGCTTTTGCGATCCGTAGGGCTTCTGTGACTGACAGTAATGCAGTCTCAGTTGAATGTCCTTTCTTGAAGCCAGATTGGTTGACATCCAGCTGGTTGTTTAGAGACAAGAAGGATGTTAGTTGGTTGAAGACAGCTCTTTCAAGTGTCTTCGCAATGAATGGTAGGAGAGAGATAGGTCTGTAATTCTCTACAAATGATGTGTTTAGCGTTGGTTTTTTGAGCAGTGGAGTAACCCGAGCCTAAATGACGCGGGGCGTTCAAGCTCGTCCGTTCCTCCGCTCGCCATGACCACGCTGTGTGTGGACTGAACATGCGCACAACTTTCTTTTTTTTCATAAATCAATCCGCGGATCACGTGTGTGCCGAACCGAAGATATTGATCCGAACGGATCACGGATCAATGATGATCCGTTGCACCACTAATATTAAAATCACCAACAATTAGGACTTTATCTGCAGCCAGTACTAACTCTGATAGAAAATCAGCAAATTCTTTGATAAAATCTGTAAATCTGCATTCTTTGATAAAATCTTTGATAAAACCAAAACAATGTTCTTCCGCAAAATGCATGCAGTTTTGGTTTTTAACCACTAGAGGAACAAAAGTTACATAGTGTGCCTTTAAAGACATCTCTGTATTTCTGGTAAGCATACTGGGAAACATGCCAGCACATTTACAGAAGTGAGGACAGAGGTTGTTTTGAGACAGATTGATGATGGTAATGTTGGGGAGATCACAGGCGCAGGTGGGTTTGAGTTAAAGTTGTTGTTTTTTCTCTGAGCACAACATGGATTCAGGCTTGTTCAAATGTGTGCAGTCATCCTCATCGTGACAGAAGTGCACTGGGTGCTTTTGCCATCTGTCTGAATAGATTCCCATCAGAGAGTCTGTGAGGCAAACACAAGTCCACACCGACGGCACCAGCCATAATCTGCAGCTGTGACACTGCAAGTATCTGTCAATATTTACAAGCTCTTCTAAACTAAATTGCGTCAATTTAGCCATAAGGAATTGTTGTACTTGCATTGCAGTTCATGCTAATGGAATTTCATAATTTGGAAATACCCACAAAGGGATGAAATAAAATCCACTACAAATCAATATACGAATCAAATAAGAGCCAGCTTACATTTTTTTTAAATTAAGTTTATCGTTAGCATAAGATCGTACAGGCCTTCATCCGCAACTTGAAACAAACACATGAAAATAGCAGTGGTGGACAGTAACGAAGTAAATGTAATTTGTTACTGTACTTAGGTAGCTTTTTTGCGTATCTGTAGCCTACTTTACTGAAGTATTTAAATTTGGGAAGACTTTTACTTTAACTCCACTACATTTCAAAGTCAAATATCTTACTTTTTACTCTAGGGGAGAGGCGGGACGATTGCAACGCGGGACGGATGAAACACTGAGATTTTCTTGAAAACCACTCACGTCATGTACGTCAAATTTCGTCAGCACGTACAGCACGCAATGCCTAACATACTCGCGAAAACATTTCTTCTTTACGTCGTGTCGTTTTGGAGTTAAAGCCGCAAAGCTGTTTTTGAATGCGGTGAGTGAATTCTTTCGTGCGGTACTTTTTTTTGACTGACAAGTTGGATTTATTGTTTCATGTGCCATTGTAATGATAATACAGCAGGTGTATTAGTACTGCAAAACACCCTTAAGTGGGCAATATCAGAGTTTTTTAGTTTAAGAGCAAAAGAGGTTTAAATGACAGGATGCGCTGTCGGGACGGTTGAAACAGTGTTTCAACCGTCCCGACCGCGCGTCCCGCCCGTTAAACCTGGTCATAGCCTATACTGTTCATAGATTCATATACTGTTTCTAGACTTGTGTTTCTTTTAATGCAAATTAATTTTCAATTACGCAACACATGCTATCTCTGTAATAATCATCAATTGTCCAATATTCAATATTCAATAAATTTCATTTATCGTCGTCTGGTTGACCTCGTTTCCTTCATAATAACAGGTTATTCAACTAGCAAACACTCAATATGACTCAAGGAAGAAATGTAAGAAAATTAATTGTAAACTGATTTGTCTGTCTTCGTCAAAATAGCCTGTTAGAAAGATTACAAAATGCGCATAGGCTTATCGCCTATTGTTTATTGGGCGACAGAACAAAAATGGTTAATATGAACCTTTAAATGAAAATAAATTACAAAATATGTTTGAAACAATATGTACATAAGTTACTTGTCAGGTGTTGTTCACAAAAAAAAAAGCATTAGATGAATAGTTGCCATTTAAACTGTCATGTTTCATCCGTCCCACCCCTGTGTTTCAACCGTCCCGCACAGGCGGGACGATTGAAACAAAGCACAACTCCCGTTCAAAGTCATATTTTACTTAAATCCTTCTATATTTGTACCGAATAACACATGATACTAAGAGAACACATATGTGAGTTGTTAATCACAAAAAAATAAAAAATCTATCTGTAACCTTATCTTAGAAAACGAAATTTATCTGAAAAGTGTTTCAACTGTCCCGGCTCTCCCCTACTACATTTTCAAAATCAGTCGTTCCTTTTTATTTATGAGTGGATAAAAACTTAACTGGTCAAAAGAGCCACCTATCACAGTAGCCTACAACGTGCGCGCTTTGTTTTGAACTTGCCTTGGTGGTATCTACTAAGCGCAAACCAGAGCCGTTAAATATGAGAGTTGCGACCATAGACAGTATATAAGAGGTTGCGACACACACGGCTTGTTCGACTTGAACCGGCGCTACACAGACCGATCAGTTTATGACATCAAAGTATAGAGCGAAATCGCGAGAGCGATTGAAAAGCATACAGAGCCGTCTACTCTCTAATCGCTCTCGCGGTATTTTAATGTCATTCACCGATTGGTCTGTGCAGTGTGCCGTTTCAAGTCGAACAAGCCTACTGTGATCTCGCCGCCGCGCGGTCACGTGATTCGTGTAGCTCTCAATAGTTCCAAACAATTTGTGTTGCCAATGATTTTAAGCGGGGCAGAGAGCAGCAGCTATTATTGCAGCAATTATCGGTAAATACTGACGCATAATGAACATTGCTTATTACGTTGACACTAAAATTACTTGCATACAATAGCTTTTTTTTCTTTTTCTGAGGAGTAGCAGAAACACTGCATTAATACGTTTTGGTGTTTAATTTTGTAGGGAAATTGGCTGCTCCCATAATGTAGTGTGTATATATATATATTCAATGGCATTGTGCAGGTTTATGTGAATGTATCATAACATTAGGATGTTTATAATTATGACCATAGACGCTCGTGAAAAATATGTACAGTAAATACTGTAAATGTATTATACCTTATGGGAACAGTCCCCTTCCGTCAAAAATTAAACACACAAAAAATGTATTCAATTCAAATATATATATATATATATATATATATATATATATATATACACATGACTAATTAATGTCATTTTATTAATAGATTGATGTGCCAAGAGTGACATTAGAGTCTTCACATAGACTGAGTTAAGCAAGAGTCTTGTGACAAAAATTATAATAGGACATTAAAGCCATAAAAAATTCATAGTACTTTGATACTTAAGTACATTTGAAGGCAAATACTTTTGTACTTTTACTCAAGTGAATGTTTAAAGGCAGCACTTCTACTTTTACTTGAGTAATATTTTACCTTGAGTATCTTTACTTTAACTCAAGTACATGGTATGTGTACTTCGTCCACCACTGGAAAATAGCACTGTGCAACATTTTGTGTAAGGCATCACAAATGATAAGTTCAATGTCTTTGCCTCTCTTTCAAATAAACTATCCTTCAAGGGATTTCACAAAACAGCACTGTTTAGTCTGTTTACATATTTTGAAGGGCTCCAATTTGCCTAATGCACTGATAAATCCATTATATCATCGTCAATCTCTGGCAAAGACCCCCAAGCAATGTGGGGGCGAATCTCGCATGAAAAGCATTACTCATATTTCCTTAAGAAATTTTCAGATCTAGTTTAATTTTTTAAAATGTGCATTTTGATAAAGTTTTTACCACTCAAAAGTTATATGTTAAAAGTTAGAAGTTATAATACATTTATACAGCAATGATACACTAAATTGAACAAAGTGACATTTATAATGTTACAAAAGATTTCTCAATCAAATAAATGCTGTTCTTTTGAACTTTCTATTCATCAAAAAGTCAACAAAAAAGTAACGGTTTCCACAAAAAAATATTAAGCAGAACAACTGTTTTCAGCATTGATAATCAGAAATGTTTCTTGTGCATCAAGTCAGCATAGAATGATTTCTGAAGGATCATGTGACACTGAATACTGGAGTAATGATGATGAAAATTCAGCTTTGATCACAGGAATAAATTAAAATAGTTATTTTAAATTATGATATTTCAAAATGTGACTTTTTTTATTGATCTTACCGACCTCAAACTTTTGAACGGTACTGTATATAAAGCACAATTTAGGAGTTTGTAGAATTAAAGAGGTCAACATGGATAAGATACATTTGCTACAAAAACAAAACAATTGATGAAAAGAGACAGTAAAATAAGGCCTTTTGTGATATATGGCTATGCCATGTCCTTTTGCTTTTTTTTATTCTGGTTATCTTATCTGCAGCCAGCACTGTAGTAGCAATGATTACAACCATCATATTCCCCTTTTCATTTATAAATCAATATAAACATTTTGATTGGCAGTTGGGTCATTTCGTGTCAAATCAACCACATTTCCGAAACTTCCCTGGCAAAATGTTTTGATATTGTTTATATTTTTTTGAAGAAAGACAAACATAAATGAAGAAGAAAGCCAGAATATTAAATGTCATGGATGTATTTTGACTGAGTAATCCACTATTTTGTAGAGGCAGGTCAAAATGAAAACTTTCACTTGATATTTAGAGCTAACTTACAGGGGGGTAAAAAAGACTTTAGAAAGATGGTAGCATCATTATTTTATTTTTACACCGAGATTGGTAGGTCTGTTAGTGAAATCTGTTGACTTTAGCAGTCTTTATTGCATTATATGACAACAGTGAAAGTTCAAAAATGAGAAAAAGCACTTCTTGTGTTTTTCACCCGAAGTTTGCATGCTTGTAACTCAATAAGTATTAAAGATATCGTCTCGGTTACGGATGTAACCCTCGTTCCCTGAGTGGGAACGGAGACGTTACGTCGGATGACGACGATTGGGGTTTCGCTTAGAAGCCTATCACCTTCGAGTATATAAAACGAGCCAATGGCAATGAAATGCCATGGGTCTGCGGAATTTGCATAGCGTAACTCCGCCCGCCGCAGGGGGTATATAAGGAAGTACGCTGGCAGAATGCAGATATGTCTTCGTTGAGGAGTCGAGACTGGACCCAGGCGTTTTTCAGCGGTACAGCGGAAGTGGCAGGAAGACGTAACGTCTCCGTTCCCACTCAGGGAACGAGGGTTACATCCGTAACCGAGACGTTCCCTTTCGTGGTCACTCCGAGTTACGTCGGATGACGATGATTGGGGTTCCAGTCTAATCACGCCACCTCGGTTGTCTTCCAGTGCCCTGCTTAAGTCTGAGCTCCCTGTTGTGTGACTAGCACGAACGAAGGAGTCCTACTTAACACAGGGATACCAAGGAACACTGGGAAGCATATCTCCAGAGAGAGAGATATGCAATCATGCCCAGCCATTGATGGGGGGGACTTAGAATACACATATGACCCGGAGGGATGCATATGGAATAACGCTGGGGTGTCCAGCCCCAGGTGGAATATTTAAACCCCAGGGGAGGCAAGGTGGCTTGCCAAGGGAAAGACACACGCTCACGAAGAGACTTACAGTGGAATACACATGTGGGGGTCGCCCAGAGGGGGGACCATACACATGGAGGCACCTAGTCAAGCGCAAAAGCTGCGTTATGGCAAAATGGCATAAGTCAGGCGTTGACGTACCAGTGCTGGAGGAACTCAGAGCTTATCAGATTCACCTGAGAAGAAAGTCGCACGTATCCCGTCCGTGGAGAGGAATGGCGAGCAAGCGAAGACACCTGAGCAGAATCTAGCACCGGCTGGTTGAAGCGAGTACATGAGAAGAAACTGGCTCTACTCGGAGATTATAGAATCTCGCGAATGTGTTGGGTGTCGCCCAGCCTGCAGCTCTACAAATGTCTGTTAGCGAGGCGCCATGCGCTAGAGCCCAAGAGGAAGCCACACTACGAGTGGAGTGGGCTTTCACACCAAGGGGGCATTGACGACCTTGCTGCTGGTATGCCAAAGCAATGGTATCCACTATCCAGTGAGATAGCCTTTGCTTGGAGAGAGCCTTTCCCTTCAGCTTCCCACCATAACAGACAAAGAGCTGGTCTGAGGTCCTGAAACACCGCGTTCTGTCTACGTAAGCACGAAGGGCGCGTACTGGACAGAGCAGTGCCAAGGCTGGGTCTGCCTCCTCCAAGGGCAGCGCTTGCAGGTTCACTACCTGGTCTCGAAAGGGTGTGGTAGGAACCTTGAGCACGTATCCAAGCCGGGGTCTCAGGATCACGTGAGAGTTAGCCGGCCCGAATTCCAGGCACGCTTCGTCAACCGAAAATGCCTGCAGGTCCCCTACCCTCTTGATGGAGGCCAATGCAACCAGGAGCGCTGTCTTCATCGACAGGAACTTAAGCTCCACTGATTGCAGAGGCTCGAAGGGAGCACTCTGCAGGGCAGTTAAAACCACTGAGAGGTCCCAAGAGGGAACGAGAGGAGGGCGAGGAGGATTCAGTCTTCTCGCTCCTCTCAGGAACCTGACGATCAGGTCGTGCTTCCCCAGAGACTTACCATCAACTGCTTCGTGATGTGCGGCAATGGCGGCAACATACACCTTCAGGGTGGAGGGAGACAGCCTTCGCTCCAACCCTTCTTGCAGGAAGGAAAGCACGACACTGATGGGGCATTTCGTGGGTTCTTGATGTTTAGAAGAACACCAGTTGACGAAGAGGTTCCACTTCAACGCATAGAGATGTCTCGTGGACGATGCTCTAGCGGAAGTGATGGTAGCCACCACCGCAGGTGGTAGGGTACTCAAACCTGCCTCGTCCCGTCCAGGAGCCACACGTGGAGGTTCCAGAGATCGGGACGAGGGTGCCAAAGGGTGCCCCGTCCCTGAGAAAGGAGGTCCTTCCTCAGAGGAATTGGCCAGGGAGGTGCTGTCGCGAGGAGTACTAGTTCGGAGAACCAGGTCCGGTTGTGCCAATATGGGGCAACCAAAATGACCTGCTCCTCGTCCTCCCTGATCTTGCGCAAGGTCTGCGCAAGAAGGCTCACTGGGGGAAACGCATACTTGCGTAGGCCCCGCGGCCAGCTGTGCGCCAGTGCATCCGTGCCGAGGGTGCCCTCGGTCAGGGAATAATACAGGTCGCAGTGGGACGAGTCGTGGGAGGCAAACAGATCTACCTGTGCGTCCCCGAACTGATCCCAAATCAGCTGGACCGACTGGGGATGGAGTCTCCATTCTCCAGCGAGAGGCCGAAGCCGAGACAGCTCGTCGGCCGCCTGGTTCAAGTCTCCCAGGATATAAATGGCTCGAAGCGACCTCAGATGCTTCTGACTCCATATGAGGAGGTGGCGAGCGAGTTGCGACATACGGCGGGAGCGTAGACCACCTTGATGGTTGATGTACGCTACTGTCGCGGTATTGTCTGATCGGACTAGTACGTGCTGACCCCTGAGCAGCGCATGGAAGCGGTGCAGGGCGAGACGTACAGCCAGCAACTCGAGGCAATTGACATGCCAAAGGCGCTGGGGTCCTGTCCAGGAGCCCGCGGCAGCATGACCATTGCACATGGCGCCCCAGCCCGTGTTGGAGGCATCTGTTGATACAACAACATGCCGGGAAACTCGTTCTAAGGGCACTCCGGCCCGTAGAAAACTGAGGTTCGACCACGGGGTGAAGGTCTGACGGCAGGCTGGAGTCACTGGGACTTGGAGCGTGCCGTGTTGCCATGCCCACCTCGGGACTCGATCGCGAAGCCAAAGCTGAAGCGGTCTCATATGAAGCAATCCCAGCAGCGTTACTGCGGCTGCGGATGCCATATGCCCCAGGAGCCTCTGAAAAAGTTTCAGTGGAACCGCACTCTTGCCCTCGAACTGACGAAGACAAGTCAGCAGTGACTGTGCGCGCTCGCTCGTAAGCTGCGCGCACATGACGACCGAGTCGATCTCCATACCGAGAAAAGAGATCCTCTGCACGGGGCAGAGTTTGCTCTTCTCCCAGTTGACCCGAAGGCCCAGACGGACTAAGTGCCAGAGCACTAGGTCCCTGTGTTCGCAAACCTGGTCTCGAGAGTGAGCTAGGATTAGCCAGTCGTCGAGATAGTTCAGGATGCGAACCCCGTGTTCCCGGAGGGGAACAAGGGCTGCCTCGACGACCTTCGTAAAGACGCGAGGAGACAGGGCTAGCCCGAAAGGGAGAACCGCGTACTGGTATGCCTGCCCCTCGAAAGCAAACCGTAGAAACGGTCTGTGTCGAGGTAAAATGGAGACATGGAAGTAGGCGTCCTTCAGGTCGATCGCTGCAAACCAATCCTGCGGCCGCACACACTGGAGGATGTGTTTGGCCGTTAGCATCTTGAACGGCAGCCTGTGAAGGGAGCGGTTCAAGACGCGCAGGTCGAGGATTGGCCGTAACCCACCGGACTTCTTGGGTACAATGAAGTAAGGGCTGTAGAAGCCGGACTTCATCTCGGCTGGAGGGACAACCTCGATCGCACCCTTCGCCAGTAGGGTAGCGACCTCCGCTCTCATGACAGGGGCATTGCCACCGACCAAAGTGAAGCGGACTCCGCTGAAGCGGGGAGGAGATCGCGCGAACTGAATCGCGTAGCCGAGCCTGATGGTTCTCGCGACCCAGCGGGACAGTCTGGGAAGCTCTAGCCAGGCCTCCAGAGAGTGCACCAGCGGGGTCATACGAACCACAGACGTACCGTCGGTGGGGCAGCGAGGCGGAATGACCGGCACCGGCGAGGGTGGCATAGCGGCCCTGTGTGGGGGCACGGTCATTAGCCGCGTCCTGCCAGAGGAGGCCAGGGGAGGGCGCGCGTCCCACGGGGGCGTGCTCTGGCAGGGGTCTGGCGACAGAGGGGGATGAGAGGAACGTGGCCCGTGGGCGGCGCGTGCTGTCATCCCGCACCTCTGGAACAGAGGAGGGCGGCGGTGGCGGGACCCGAGGGTGGCGCGCACTGCGGCTCTCGGGCTCTGTTGGCTCAGGATTGGGGGACTCAATTCTGTCTTTAACCACATTAGGGTACTGCTCGTCGTGGGACGAGCAGCGGGGAGTGGAGAACAAAAGATTCTCCCCCGGCCCTCCACCGGGGGAAGGAGTGGCCCTGCTACCAGCTCCTGTACAGAAAAGAGTGCCAAACCTGAGCTGCCCGTCTCAGGAGCGCCGCTTAGCCTGGCGTTTAGCGGGCTGCGGGGCTGGAGAGGGCTGTGGCGCCTTCCTACGGCTTCCTCCACGACGCGGCCCAGATGAAGGCTGCTGCTGGGGCCGTGCGGGAGGGGCGGGAGCCGCGGGAGGGCGCCCTCGGCGGCGAGCAGGCTGAGGATTCTGTGCCGACGGCTGAGCAGCAGAGCGTCGGGGCAGAATGTGCTTGATCGCCTCAGTCTGCTTCTGAGCAGTCGAGAACTGTTGGGCAAAGTCCTCGACTGCACCGCCGAAAAGGCCGGCCTGGGATATGGGACCGTCAAGCAGACGAGTCCGCTCGGGCTCACGCATATCAGCCAGGTTCAGCCAGAGATGTCTCTCCTGGACCACAGCTGTGGACATCACCAAACCCAGGGAGCGCGCGGTCACCTTCGTCGCCCGAAGAGCGAGGTCGGTGGCGGCGCGCAGCTCATCGGAGAGCCCTGGGTCTGTCCTACCCTCGTGCATGTCACGAAGCATCTTGGCCTGGTAGACCTGTAAGATGGCCATGGCATGCAAAGAGGCAGCTGCCTGTCCCGCCGCTCTGTAAGATTTCGCCACCATGGTAGACGAGAATCTACAGGCTTTGGACGGGTGCTAAGGATCACCACGTGATGAAGCGCTTGTCGGACACAGCTGCATCGCGACAGAACGTTCAACCGTGGGAATCCCAGTGTACCCACAAGCATCAGCTCTATCGAGGGGAGGAAAGGCGGAGAAAGCCGACGAACGATCGCGGGAAGACATGGGAGCCTTCCAGGACCGCGTGACTTCCTCATGCACTTCCGGGAAGAACGGTATTGGGGTTGGGCGGCGACGGGTGTCAGCGGCCGCTCCCAAAAACCAATCATCCAGCCGCGAGCGCACCGGATCGGGTGGCGGGGACCACTCCAGCCCAATGGCCGCGGCTGCCCGGGAAAGCATGGCAGTCAGCTCGGGATCAGACTCGGGCAATGCTGACACGCCCGAAGGCGGCAACACAGCCGAATCCTCACTTCCCGAGGACTCACGCCCACCTTGTGATGCCGCGATCGACATCGTATCCTCTTCTGGAGCGCCAAACGAAACGCGCGGGGCCTCCGTAGAGGGACCAGCGGTCTCAGTTTGAACACTCGCGGGTACCGATGCTGAAGAGGGGTGTGCGGACCGTGGACGTGTCGGCGGTATGTCCCGCACAGTCACCCTCAGGTCACCCTGGCCACCAGCCGAAGTACAGCCTCTCGGGGAGACCGTAGATCGGGGTGTGGATGAAGGGACTCTCGCTCTGACGAGCTCATTGAGTCTCGACTGCAGCATGGAGATGGTCATGTTCCCGCAATGGGAACATGAGTCATCCTCAAACGCTGCTTCAGCGTGAGCAACGCCCAAACACGCTAAGCAGCGATTGTGCCCATCAGAAAAGAATATGTAGCGACCGCAACCAGAAGTGCACGGGCGAGGCATCTTTAAAAAGACGTGCCGCGTGCAATGCTCTTTTTGTGAGAGGAAAAACTCCGCGGATGTTGAAGCGAACAGGGAGAAGCACACTATCTGTCAGATCACTGAACAGATCAGCAGGGTAGTGAGCACTCGCTGAAATCGCCGTCACACCAACACCGGAGAGTTCGCTCGTCTCGAAGGGATGAGAGAAGAATAACTCAGAATATTTGGTTTGCAGGAGTGGAGAAGTTCTCGGCTCCGAAGCGAAAAACATATCTGCATTCTGCCAGCGTACTTCCTTATATACCCCCTGCGGCGGGCGGAGTTACGCTATGCAAATTCCGCAGACCCATGGCATTTCATTGCCATTGGCTCGTTTTATATACTCGAAGGTGATAGGCTTCTAAGCGAAACCCCAATCGTCGTCATCCGACGTAACTCGGAGTGACCACGAAAGGGAACTTAATATCCTTTTAGATTCTAATTCTAAACCAACTTTTCTTGTGGAATCTTAATTTTTAAGGCTCAATATGGTTCATTTCCAGGGATATGGGGATCTCAGTGTGGCTCCAAGAGTAAATTGTACACATATTCAGTGGTCGAAAAACAAATGTGGGTCAATTTGCATACAGCTGATTTTAAAACACTCAATAACCCAACAAGTATGTGATGAGAAGAGGGTACTTTGCTGAACATAGTGCTGTTTTATAGTTCATAAATATAAGCTTACTGTGCAGCTTAGCAGTTATGAGCTGATCTGTTCATCCAAAAGTTGCAGGTTCAAACCTCAAATGGCATGATCCATGGGTCATCGTCACCACTGTGCCAGATCATCTAGCCTCCGATGTCAACAGTTTAAGTGCACTTCAACTTGCATGGGAGAAAAATAAACAAAAATAAATATGTGTAAAGGAATACAAGAGCCTTTTAACCAAGTCTTCAATTTTCTTTTCACATAAGTGGTTCTGCTTTAGTGTAGTTTCTCTGAAAAGAGCATAAACTGCTTTGTATTCAGCCTTTCTCCAATGATTACAGTCGTCAGTGAGACGGGTCACTGTTTACGGAGCGCTGTGGAGTTTAAAGAGAGCCTCCATTTCCCCTAGCTTAATGAGTGGGAGGGCAAAGGGCCAGTGTACAGAGCTTCACCCTGCCTCCTTGCTCCATTATTATTCTGGTGATGAGCCTATAGCTCTCCAAAAGAAAACGCTGTGTGGGCAGTCTGTATTGTCAGGTTTGATGTCACTGATATTAATATTTTACCATTGTCCGGATTCACAACAGAGCCATATAGCGGATATAGCAGTTGAAACTGGGACAAAATTAGGTGATTTCATGATAGCATACGTGCATTGTGGATAACAAAGTGAGTACACTGTGAGATTTATGCCATTATTCTTGATGTATTCCTCACAGGAAGGCAGCTGTCTCTGTATGAAAGGATTCTGTTCTTCTATTGAAGTGGAGAACATTCTCACTGAGTCATGAAGTCCTCAGGGATGTCAAGGATGCATTATATGGAGAGTGGGCTTAGGATAGTTTTTTGTTTTTCAGGACCCAGATTTGACATCAATAGCTACATTTAATCTGATTTAATCGAATTAGCCATTCACTGTACAATGCACATTGATTGGCACAAACCACTGATCCTTTTTACTGCAAGTGAATCCCTATTTAATTTTGTTATTTGTATCAAATATAGTCTTGAAAATGCAAGACTATCTCACAATGCTAAAATATGAGGGAATAGGCTATAAGGTGCTGTTATTTTATACTCCTACTGTGGTTAAAAACCTTTTAACCATAGCAGTCAAAGCACAACAGTAATTAGCCTAATTGCTAATTGTTAACCATTGATGAAACAAGACTATTTTTCAGAATTCCCAGTAAGCAGACCATTTCTAAAGGTATACGAGTATAGATCCGAGTTAGGGCTAATATGTGCCACATAATAACCAAATTAACCAAACTGAAACTGAAACTGAAATACCAAAAGTCTGTCCCAGCAACAGAGGATTATTTTATAATTTCATATTTATATAATTATTTTATATATTATTATATTTCTATCATATTTGTTATGAATGCAATGTTTTGATTAATAATTTCAAACATTATTCTAGCAACATTCAGACAAATTGAACTTCATAACATTAAGCCATGTTATATACCTATCAGTGTATCATATACATATTTTGTTAATATTTTTGTAATTTTGTTGTGTAATTCAATTCTATTCGTTTTTTTTAAATGTCTATAGTTATTAAGGTTTAGTTTTTAATTTTAGTTTATTTAGTAGTTAATTATTTAGTAATTTTAGTACTTAAACTAAAAGAAAATGAGAAAATGTTGCCTTGGCACCTAGCTGGAAAAACAATATATTTTAGTATAGTTTAATTTATTTCAGTTAATGTTTTGATCAAATCATGATAAGACATTGTTTTAGTTTATCCACAAAACCAAAATCATGGTTTTGGGATATCATTTAGGTGTGAAAGCAGATGTTACTAGAAACTAGAACACCTCATACTGTCACAGTTTGGTTCAGATGAAGATGATGAAAAAGGTTCATACCGGTTTCTACAAACAAAAGGTTCTTAAATAAAACAAACTCAAGTAACGTAATCCAAATGCAAGAAGGCAACATAACAGAGTGTCTACACACAAACAATACCAGACAACAACTGAATGAAAAGGAGGAACTTAAATACATGGTGGTGATGAGACAATAGCCGCGTTTCCATTAGCCTACCCTTTAAATTGCGCAAATTGAAATTGCGAATTGAAAATACACCCAATGGAAAAATTGCAAAAACATGAGGTGGTTTTTCAGGCACTTCGAATGCGAAATATTTCGCAAAACTGCAGTGGAAACAGTTTGTGCATTTACAAGTCACCTGACGTAGATGACACGGCATGTTTGGACAGGATATGAGACGGAGTTCTTTATTAAATTCATATAAGACAAAAGAATTACAGGAATAATGGATTCTAAACCTCAGATAAATGCCACAATCAAGACCTCGAAGCAGATATGAGGGAGAAACACCCAGAAAAACCTCATATGTGCCGCGCACAAGTATAATAAAGGCCCGTACACACCGGGACGAATTTCGCGCGCGATATTCGCCGACGTTTAACGCCTCGTGACTAAACAAAGGGCGCCAATGTGAGTGTGCACACCGACGCGGAAAACGCCACGCGTAAAAGCGTAATTTTTTTTTAAACGCCTCGGGTTCGTTTTTTGGGTTTGACGCGCCGCGTCAAAAACTATCCGACCAATGAGATTGGCGCTTTTGCTCACGTGTCAGGAGCTTCTGAAGTTACAGTAAAACACAACTTGGGGGCGCTCAAACACAAAACGGTCTTGCTGAGCACACATACGTAACAGCGAAGAAGATATAAGCCAAGTAGCGTCTACACTGCCCATAGACAGACACTGCCGGGAAGAAATGACGAGGAAGATGCAAGGCAAGATGAATGTAGAGCTGCTGGTCTCGTTGGTGTCGGAATAAAGAACTATATGACAAACGCGACAGCGACTACAAAAATCTTGTTAAAAGAGAACTGTTATGGAGTGGTATTGCAGAGTATAGACTGTTATGGAGTGGTATTGCAGAGTATAGACTGTTATGGAGTGGTATTGTATTTCTGTTTTACATTAAGCGCCATCTAATGTCAGGGAATGAATTTGCATGTTCACTCGGCTCATCGTCAGCGAAAAACGCTTGGGTGTGAACACAAAAAACGCGTTGAAAAACACTGGCGAATAACGCGCGCCGATATTCGTCCCGGTGTGTACGGGCCTTAAGAGTCGTTCCTTACCATTAATGCTTGGAAAACGCACATACATCTCCTTCGATTAATAATAATGGATAGTGCAGTGGCTGAGATATAGTACATAAACCTACCAACGTCCGTTGCCATGGTTTTTGGAATGATTTTACTTATCGCGAGAGGAAAAAATGAAGTTTTAGTAACATTGGTTAATGGAAACGGCGTCATTTCGCAATCGTTTTTTGTCGACATTTACAAAAAAAAAATCGCAAAAGTTCTGCGCAAATCTCTAATTTAAAAGCGCCTAATGACAAACAGCTGTGATGATTAATGAGTGTCTATGACAACTAACGATTGGCGGGAAACAGGGAACAATGACGAATGCAAACTAATAGTCCATGAAAACTAAACACAAAGATCATTGCACACATTCAGATTTTGTATGATTTTATTTTTTATTTATTTTTTATTTTTCATTGACGTGAGTACTAAATAGTATGCATTAATGTTTTTGTCACATATTATTTAGTTTACAAACAAACTGTTTCATTGTGGGACCCTGTAGGATTTGCCTGGCCTCTAGCACAACTTGCATCAGTTTTATGCATATGCCAATGCTTTGTTTACATAATTTCACTACAGTATTGCCTGTAGTTTCCCCTACACATTAACTGCTGTCGTTGTTTTTTTCAGTCGAGCAAGTCTATAACACAAGAGCATCCTAATTCACACACAGCCACGCATGGCAAATAAGAAATTCTCAGTTTCAATCTCACAGTCAGTCAATGAACATCCTAAAGCCAATTTGACCTGATGGCACATCTGTTAGGTGTGTATGAAGTGACACGCACTGTTTTTGTGCAAGCCTCAAGCCCTCTCAAGCTGTATGATTATTTTCACAATGACGCACATACATTGAATCACTATGCGGAGGCTCATCACAGTTTTCTCCATTTACTGAATTCATGCACACCGACACACATTTCTATCAGAAGTTGCTTGTATTTTGAAGCCCCACATGTTATATTGTTATTGTCTATGTGTCAGAATGATTCCACAAGAACAAAAATAGGGGTTAGTGACAACAGAAATGCTCAAGATTGAATTCTAATGAAGCTGTGTCACGATTATCTCTCTCATTCTCTTACTGATGAAGAAGACATTGATAAAAAAATATATATATTCAAATGAACAAACAGACATTGCACAATAAATTAATTGATAAAAGCCTATTTCATTAACAATGATGCAGACTAAATTGGTGGTGTTGTAGATCATATTTGCACCTTTGTATCATTAGTGTGCATGAGGCATAATTGTTTGCTCTTTTGCATTGCATAAATGGTGGAATTGATTATATTTAACAAGGGACAGGACACATAAATGATGGTTTAGTAAGAATGATTAAGCTAGTTGTCCATTACGCCTCAGACATTCTCTTATTCTGCAGTTATTATGCAATCAATGTGTTTGCGACACACTGACAGGTCTTGTGGTGCGGATAAATAGTTGTTTAGAGAAGCTTTACGCCATAAGAAAATTGACTGGCTGTAAAAGAGCTTATTGCACAACATTTGCAGAATATTAACTTGCTAGATGTATGACTAATATGAGCAGGAGGAAGGGAGCTGTCTGGTTTTTTCTCACCTCTAACCCCAGACAGTGGTTTTCGTTCCAGTTTGAGCTGACTTCTGAGTCGTACGTGTCGGGCAAAGTTTTAGCTTTGACGTGCGTCGTTTGTTGTACAGGGGGAAACGAGAGGCGATTAACCTCTCCCGACCGGCAATCGGATACATTTCTAACATGTAGCAAACTAGCTGCAATTTAGTAGACTGATGCTTACCTCCAGTTCATGTTGTAAAATTGGATAAACCATTTTGCCCACTTCTTCCAAGCTTTGTGTCCATATACTGTATGCCGGTGCCATTTTTGTAACATTTTCTTTTTTACGTTTCAGCACACATAATTGCACATATGTGCAAAGCAGCGAGTTTCTCCTGGTAAAGCCTGTTATTTAACAAAAACGTTGCTGAAATCGCACAGTGTATGCCCGGCTTAATTAAGCCAGTCATTTACAGACTCAAGGTAGAGGAGTGCAATTAGCCAATAAATGGGGACTAGGCTATTCTCTGCCAGTTCCAAATGTCAGTATCATTATCTCTCTCGTTATAAGCCACAAAAGCAGTAGAAGTAGCAGTTGATTGTAGCTTAGAATGCATTTGGTAAAAACATTTGGTCCTAAGGTTAGTGTCTGTGTATAGAGAGGAGCTTTGATTTCCTGACATTGAACGTAGCAGGAATTCAACAGTAATGGTCACTCATGTATTGGAATTAACTGTCTGTACAGACTCTACAGTAGCTAACTTGAATAGATACTCAACCCCTTATGTTGTGTTCAGGTCATTTTGGCCCAGAGAGGATTTTATTTTTCCCCAAAATGTTAGTTAATGTTATTGCATTGGACTAAAACGTACTGACTTTGCTCACACTGCATGGGTATAACTACTTCCCAAACTTTTTTGGATAATTTTTGTACTTAAGTTTTTTTTATTTTATAATAATAATAATAATAATAATAATTCTACCTTGTACTAGTTTGTAGGCTACTTGTGTTCCCGGTCAAAAATGTCCGGCCTACAAAAAATAGCTTATAAATCTTTTATTATGCTATATTATCACCAATATTGGACTCAGTCTTTTTGTCAACTTATTTTCTTTCAGTTAGGATAGGCTTTGTATTTATTTTTGAAACTGACTAATTGTAGGCCTCATTGATCTAAGCTTATATTAGTCAAAAATGACCATCAATTGAAAATGAAGGGGGGAGATTGAAAACAAGAGAAACATTTAGTGTTCATGTTCACATGTGGGTGGTTCTATAATTGCAGGTTTGGCGTCCAAAGTCATTGTTTTTTTTAATGTTTTTTTTTCTTTTTCAAATGGTTATATTTTAAATTATTTTTATAATTTGTTACTCATTGTCATGGATCACATGACGTCACAGGCTATAACAATATAATATTTTATGTAAAAAGTGTCTTATATAGATGAAAATAAGGATTTATTCTTGTCCGAATTAGTCGGTGTGTTTTTTCCATCATGTATTGTGTAATCAAAATATTTTATTTTACGTTTCTTTTGATAATATTTTATTTATAAAAGCCTGAAATAGTAATTGTCCTAATTCTACAACATTCAATTGTTTAAAAATAACTTTTATCTTATAAAAATGTGTAAATTCTGTTACTGTCCCATACTTTGCCTTTAAATTGATTTCGACTGGCATTTACCAGTCCTTTTAAAATAACTATTCTATGTGCAACATGGCTTAACTCACAGATCTCTGTTACTGCAATGCGTGCTCTTAAGTTTTCTGCTATTGAAAATAAAAGCAGACTCTTAAATTGAGCTGAATACTGTGTGTCTAATGAGTATCAAGGTTAAACATCAGCCTGTGATCCTCTTAATTCAAATGCTTTTGGCCTGTATTTGATTAATGCTGTCAAGGCCACAGGCATAATTGATTTTAAGTTTTACTGCCTGTCATTCAGTGGTCACCTTTAATGGGCTTTGTGTTTTCAAAAAAAGAAAAAGAAAAATAGACTATTGGACTGTATGAGTTAGTCAGATTAACATTATTTAACATCACTCTTCATACACGACTTTCTTTCGTTAATGTTCTCCTGTAGTGTTCTCCTGTATACTCCAACCATCTAGCTATTTCATCACATCTCTTCCCACCCTTAGAATCAATAAATTAATGATTAAGCAAACGAACATGCTAAACATCATGCAATCTTTAAAAGAGCAATTCATAAATGCAAAATTGTAAGTTTAAAACTGCATCAGTGTTTGGGAAGCAAGTTTTCTTTGTCCACCCGATGCATTTGTTCTGCTGTAACTGGTTCATGGATTACAGATGAATGCAAAAATACAGTGATAAATCAAAATATGAAACATCATCAATAATCAATAGCAAATAGAGCCATGAATGTGAATTATAGGAATGAAGGTCTTGATCTTTGTTGCATTGATGTAGATTATTTTGTAAAAAGAAAGTTTGATCAGTGGGTTGTAGTTTAAAAAGTGTCAGATTGCTCAGAACAAACCTCTGTTGAAACGAAAAGTATTATGGCAAAAATGAAGATGGTCACGTTTATTTCTACTATATAAGGAAATATGTGCTTATGAATATGACATGGGTTACAGTCACACTCAGTGACATACATTTTTGAAAACCGTTAGAGATCATTTTAGGATAATTTCTGATTCAGAGACCCACACTTGTTGGCCCAGATTCCGCTGCTTGTGTTGCTATGACAACAAGGGAGAATTCTCAGAATGTGCTATGAATTTCATTTGATTGTGCTGTATAATTATTTTAACTTTGGAGATGCATTAGGACAAGATGTATGGATGACAGAACAGAAAACAGACTGAAACGTGTCTTGTTATGGTCTCCGTTCTGCAGCAACTGAATAACATGCTGAAATGGCTAGAGTTGACCGCCACTTGTATTACACCTCAGATCCTTTGAAAACTCTTAGGCTGCAGTCTGATATGTCGAGGGCAACCATAGTGGAGTGTGTTAATAATCCAGAGACGGTGTGTTGTTGTACCAGTCATGGAGACCAGTGACAGAAATAATTTTTTACATTAATTGGCCCCCATAAAGGCAAACTATGCAAGATTTGTACCTTAATATAACAGCTCTAAAATCATTTTGATGGTAAACGAACTCATAAGCCCCTTTCACACAGATATTCCGGAAAATACACGGATAAAGTGACCCGGGATTTGACCCGGGTTCGTTTGATTTTGGTTCATTCACACTGCCAGTGATTTTCCGGAATCAGAGAGTGCGTTCACACACAACCCGTAAAAATCCCGTAAAGACACGTGACATCGATGTGACTTGTAATGTATCAGCAGCGTCTTAAGTTTGCTTATGAGCTGCAATTTCTCTCTCTAGAAACCACGCTTGTGCATTTTTTCTCTGATTCGATCATTATCTACGACACGGCATTATTACGGCTTTTGTTCACACAGCGCGCGTTCTGGGACTGAACACGGCAATGTTACTAGGTCCCCAACCCGGCATCGATCCTGGCATCAATCCCGGGTCGTGTTTGCGTTCACACAGAAGGTGTTCTGGCAATTTGCCGGGTTCAAAGCGCTGTGTGAAAGGGGCTCTAGTAGGGCGAATCATCCCGATACCAAAGCGGGGGGGGGGGGGACGCCGCTGGCAAAACCAGCAATGCAAGTTTGAGAGGTGGCGCCCCGACAAATCTCACGAGAATCATGACTTGCTTTACGGCACGACGTCACATACATCAACAACATAATGAAGTAGCCTCTATGGAAGACACTAGCACACATTTCAGATGTGAATCATGGCAGAATCGACGAAGAAAACGAAGAAAGCGCGGTCGGAAGCGTGCAGAGATGGCTCTGCGTGAGTGGTTTTCGACAGTAACGTTAAATACATTAAATACAAGTACTCCACAGCGACTCTAGGGGTTGCTGTTTGAGAAAAACGTTAACTGCATAGTGTGCCTTTAAATTGATTTCCAGGGGCATCTATACGGGCATTTTTTTTTCCTAAGCATTTTTATTTGCATCATCTTTTATGTTAAATTCTTCAATTTAATAAATAAATTCAATCGAATAATACGATTTCTATCATGACAACTCTTGGAATGTTTGTCATGGTAATGGGTATGACAATGTTGATATGTTTGATCTTGGAATAGGCTGGTGCTGTTGTTGGTTATTGCTGCAGAGCAAGTACATTCGGGACTTGCTACTGCCAATAAATACACGACACGCTGCTGTGAGCAAGTAAGACATGCTGCTGGTGTACAATATAGCGTACATGAATTCCCCGTAGCAGATCTATACAGGTGGAGCTGGGGAAGGAGGAGAGTTTCTGAAAACGTATTGCAACTGCTATAGCAAATTCTGACCCAGTATTAGAGGGATGAGCAGCGAGCTCATTGGCTACTGATATAGCAGGAACCAATCAGCTGTGCCCTATAGAGAACGATGTGATTGCAAGGAGATTGAGTTAAGGACCTATCAGCCTGTGCCATCTAGAGTTTCATGACAGAACTTTATATAGGGCTGTTATCTATCAAATTAAATCATTATCAACAAAAGCCATTTTTGCACAGCAGAAGTGGCACAGAATCTGCATCTAAAGTGCATTTAGATGCATTTACACAGACTGTTTAATGCTGCTCAAAGGAGGCATGAATCCATGTGACATTAAAAAAAAAGTATGTTCTATATAGTATGAATGAGTGTGTTGTTGCATTGCTTCACTACCATTCACAAATCCTCCCCCATGTACTCATGGGATAGTGAAGTGTCCATTGATTGGCCACTTTAAATAAGACTGGTAGTAGGTCATTTGGGTACTTTTTGCCTACTTTTTTATGAATATTATGAATTTGGACATACTACAGATCTCACATACTGTGTTTTATATAGCAGGCATATTCAAAACACAGTCATTAAATCATTCATTCAATCAATTATTTTATAACAGCTGATTCATTCAGGAACAAAGTTTTCTGTCTTAAATAAATGAGTCATTGAATCGTTCGCTCATTCAAGTTGTTTTCGTTGCTGAAATAGAAGTATCTAGTCCTGTAGTATTTACTTACTTTTTATTGAACTGTTGCATAAAATCACATTTGCAGTAGTGCTGATATTTGTGAAAATTTTATTTATATATTATCTTGAATTTTGGAAGGATTTTTATTAATTTTAGTGGCAACTAAGTGCCCTTTAATTTACAACCATGATGAAGAGCCTAAATGGCTGAAGTGACATCTTTAGCAGCTCGTAATTTATCTCCGCAATGGGCCATACAATTATGCAGTGATATCTTCCTGTTATGATACACTGGTCACATAAGAACAGATGATTTCAATGTTTCAGTTCATTTCCACAAATGGACTAGCCTCCTGCTCTTCATTTCAGGGCAGCAAATGACAAATTCCTAGTATAACAAATTCCCCATAATAAATAACACATATAGAAGATAGACGAGAGACAACATAACAATGTGATGCATCCTGCCTTTTCTCAAAAAATAAGCATTCTGAAATAAGAAAAAGACAGACAGCATGAAATGATCAGACATACTACTGAATCTTGCACTGCACAACAACAGCGCAATCAGTTAGAGGTCCTAACTGTAATGATGCTCTTTGTATTCAAGTCCCGTCTGCTATTACAGATCGCTGGAGGGATCCATTCCCATAGTCTTCATCAAAGTGGCAGTGGTCCCCAGTGACCAACTCAGCCCGTTTCCAGACTTTTCATCACAGCAATTCAAAACCCCCAAGTAAAGAATTGGAAATAACAATAAGGGCACCTTTACCCTAAAGAAATACAGTATACATAAATAAAAAAAAAACAGACAGCATACTGAATTCTTATTAGCAATGATTGACTGTTTAATTTAAGCCTCTAATGTGAACTCTGTACCTGTTGTGTTACACATTTAACAAGCATGACAGCTATAGCTGAGGGAGGGAATCACAGGTTCTGTTTCATACATTATTAGGATTGCTTCGAGGTCTTCCCTGAGGTGTTAAGTGAATGTTTAATATGTGGAGAATGTACTAAAAAAAAAAAAAAAAAAAAAAAAAACTGACAAGTTTATAAAACGCAGTCTAAGGTTTGTTCTTAATCTATAGGTGATAATGAAAATTGACAACATTTTTATTAAAGCATCATAAGATCTACTTTTTGATGAAAGAATTGCATGTTATTTTCCATTTCTTTAGATATATTCCGAAGTATTTTTATATTTTCGTATGTATAAATATACACCACCATTAGTAGTTAACTACCATTACAAATTACCATTAGTATTTACATTTTGAAAGAAAAGGTTCCAATACTTCTCACAAGCTGTCTGTATATACAGACAGAAAATGCATCATGTGTCATTGTCAATTACTGTGGCCGTTGCACAACAAAAGAACTGGATGTGGATGTGGCAACATGATTTAATCTGATGTTAGGTCCTTGAACATCAGCAGGGAAACCCTAGAGTGCCAGACTGTCATTAGTCCATGTGGATTGAGTAACTGTACCAATGAAATGGGTTTCATACATTTCCCATCGCCAATTGGACAGAAAAATTGTTGGGTAAAGGAATGGAGAATATGATGGTATAGTTATAAAATCTTGAAGGGCAGGAACCATTCTTGTACGGGAACTTTTGTAAATAGTCTCACATACGTAACCGCACAGGTTGTGTGGTCTGGGCTGTGCATCATTCATAGATGAATTTCAAAGGCAGTGCTGCCTTTTTTGACCTGAATGTTTTGACAGTTTTGACCTGAATGACTCCTTTGCAGACAAAGACCAGGTGCAAACACACAGTTGTAAGCCTAAACTTGTAAACATATCCCTCAAATCTGACTGGTTGATTGGAATGTTGTTCTTCGATCAACAAAGATGTTGATCCAGGAACATTTTCTACTTGGTGAAATCACATTCACCCTTTGTCTTTATCTTCCTCAGCCTTTTCATCTTTTCCTGTTGATGCTTTTATCTTTTTTAAATATACCCTTCTGAAAACTCCTGCACTGCTGGTCACCAGCATAAGGTAGAGGTATTTTTTGCATGCTGGGATCCTGGTTGCTGGTTTGCTGGTCTCCAGCATGGGAAGCAGGAGTGATGTTGGACAGCTATACCAGCATTAACCAACATGGAATTAATGCTGGTGTATGCTGGATTTTTCAGCAGGGATGTCATTAGTGAGTCAATCACTTTTGAATTTTGATTTGAGACAAAAGTGTTCACAATGTAAAATTGTAGAGTGCGCTTTCAGTTTGCCATCAAAAATGCCATCCTTCTGTCATATTCCCATGAGCAATGAAGCCTTAGAGGTGTATTGATTTGGTCATAGTGTGCATCCATTCCAATTGGGAAAAACTGCAAACGGAATGCAATTGAATTCTAATCTCTTGGGAAATGTATTCCAATACGATTTCTAAATAATACCTCCAAAAGAAAAATTGCCCGTGTGCAAAAAGTGATACAAAAAGTAAAAACCTTCTGATTTCAGGCCTCCTTCGGAATAATTTACCATGTACATATTCTAGATTTGTGCGTGTACGCATGTTAGCCGCATTGGTGCAACTGTTCAGGCACAGCATTAGTAACGGACATGAAAAGATTTCCGTGGGAATGTGCAAAGAAACACTGCATGTTCTCTCTCTCTCTCTCTCTCCCTCTCTTGCAGTGAAGTGTGAGCATTTACCACGATGTGGAGGAGGAGCTTCCATATGTGAGGGGGAGTGAGGGAGGGAACACGAGAGGCATAGAGAAGCGGAGAAGCGGAATGAGAGGAGATGAAGCCTGTTCAAGTGGTCACATTCTGCAAGCAACACTAGCTTTTCTGGAGACCAGAAGCTTCTCAATATTATAATGACACTGAGTCATGGATATACAGTCATGGTTCATCTCATGAGCCGGTAAGTAAATACAACTGAATGAAATTCTCATACTGTCATTAGATGTGGACTCTCTGGCATTTACAGTCAGAACACAGTGAAATTTCCTAAGACACCTCAAGAATGATGTTTAGTGTATGTATATTTCAATGATGACCTTGGAAAGCATGGGCTTTGGTTTTACATGACTTATCTCCATTCATCTGAATATACCTTCACGCTATAATATGCATTTATATAATGCATATGATTTTTTGTAATGCGTCTGGGTTACGATGTTTCTGTATGCAACGTGTACGTATACTCAATTTGCATTTAGTATATTTACACATTTTTGTAAATGAAGCATCTCGCATGCTTCATTTACAAAAATGTTAAGGCATATTCTTTAACAAGTCTCTTTTGAAATCTCAATCCACATGCAGTTCATGTACTGAGATGCTTTTATTTGGCTCATGAGTTCATGAAAGTTTGACTCAATTACTTTTAAATGGCAAATGAGTTTGAAAAGGGGGTTAGAGACGCATGCGGTGCTGTGTGAGACAGATCCGCGCACCATTCGACAAGTGACAAAACGGATGCACTCCGTGACTGTAACCAAAGGGATCAGTTTAACAGACCTCCTTAGTGAAGGACACTTCATGCTATATTCATTGGCAGCTTGGCAGCTGGCTTCACATCAAAGACAGTCAGGTGTGTTTACAAAGGGATTGTTCCCAAGCAAAAATGCCAAAGACAAAGAAAGAGATGCCAAAAGCCAAACAATCAACTTGTGTGGTATGAATCCATAAACAACCTTACCTGCACCTTCTGATCAATAAGGCTGTAGCATAACTCACAAATCCTCAGAGCTGATCTGGTTAAGAGGCGTTTTTATTTTTTTATTGCATTGGCCATTTTCAAGTCATTTCTGAAAACACTTCTATGCTGAGAGAGTGAGATGAAAAAGAGAGAGGCTCTTAAAATCTACTTTTGAAAAATAAAGATTGCTTTTGAGATCACTTTACAAATAGTCAATACACATCAACAAACCACTATTTTATTTTTAAGAAATCAAATGTCTTTTGAAATTTCTTTCTTTTTTTATTTATTTTTTCTCTCCTCTCCTTCCATCCTTTTTTAGCTTAATATTTACTCTAAATTATGGATAAGGGCATTGCAGAAGCGAGAAAATAACTATGATAAATGTATCCAGGAAAGCTTCACCTCTCAGAGTAAATGGCTTCCTGTTCATTTCCTCCAATTTACTACTATAAAGGTCTTGCTAAATGAGTCATGCTGTTCCTGCTTGAGAATAAATATCATGTGATCTTATGGAGTGCATTGTTTAATCAAACAAAACAGTAGATGTAATTAAATTGTTTTAGAAGAAGGACTGAAGATCAGCATTTTAATTGTGTCATGATGAATTTCTGACAACCAATTATAGCCTAATAGAGCATGTCCACATTTCTGCATGGAGCAGATTAGTCACCTATATTCTGCATACTTTTTTTTATTATTGTCAGCTGGTTATGTCACACTTTGTCAGCCTATTAAGGGAGAACAGCTCTACATTTGCCTAGACCAATTTCCTGAAAGCTCCTGCTTTCCGCACATTAATGATCCTCTTTGCAATTTCAGGTTTGCATTACTTTTCCAGAATTCACCTATTGCATTATGTTTTGTATTAAATTCAATTGTAATATTATTATTTTTTTAAATAAATATATTCCAACACTATTATTAACTTACTTGAGAAGCAAAATTATTTTGAAGAAAGTAATTTTTTTCTTTCTTATCCCATTGCAATTTGTCCTGGTTTAAAGCATAAATCTATCGAAATGCTATACATTTAGATGCAATGAATTCAAGATATGAAAACTTAAGTCTTATCTCACACACTTTTACTTCTCAAATGAATGCATATCAAGTCCCAATTATCAATTAAACAATTACAAATCTCAAGTCTCAAATTATATGATCTATAAGTTATGACAACATATGTTTATACATTGCTTTAACTCATCAAAATAAGTTAAGCAATTTTCAACTTTTTTAAGTGTTTTTTAAGTCAGTTTAATGTAATTGAAACTGAAATTACTTAAACATCCAAGTTGATTGTACTTAAAAATGTAAGGCTTTTTTTACAGTGAAGATCACATGTAACCAGATCTTGAATGAATTTCTCAGTTGAAATTAAAATTCCATTCCCTATGTATAATTTACTATGTGTGTTGGGAAAGATAAAAAGTTATGTTTTTTTCTTTTTCATTCCCATAGCCTGATCAATATTTGAAGAGAAGTCGATGCTGACTGTTTCTGAGCAACACCTATTGGGACGTACTGTGGGATTAACCGCTGGTAGGCAATTGCATTCCTTCTCTTTTGTCAGATCCATAACCAACAACAGCATACTAATGTGATCCTGCCATAATTCAATGTATTGCACTCTATTCAGTATATCATGCCATTATTGACGCATCTATATTTTTATCCGCAAACAAATTCCCACTAAGATCTTTGATGATTAGAAAGTTAATTTGTCCATTTTCATTTTTATTAGCTCTCAACCAGATGGGGACATGCTCTTCATATATTGACTAGACTGGTTTGTTTCCCTTGGAGAGGTTATGATAGCTTAGCTTTCTGAAATTGATTTTAGTCCTCTTTGTACTTGCACCAGCTTTCATGATCTTTTGTAATCAAAATGTACTTATTTCATGTTCATCAAAATGACTTCTTGAGTCTGATCCTCCTGATATTTGCTTTCAGTGACAGTCTAGATTTCAAACTTATCATAAGGGCTTTTAAATCTCACCACAATGTGATTCAGATTCGGAAAGATTTGTGAGATTTGCAACCATGGGCTTATTCATCAAATCCCCACTTTTTTTTGTGAGAGGAAAGTGCCTAGAATCTAACTCTGTGTCTTATCATTTACGACCTCTTTGCAGGTCTCTGGAACTTCACATCTTAAAATGTCAGATCACGAGGACCTGACTAAAGCCATGGGACACTGGAACGCCTCCGAGAGCTACCAGCTAAACCCAGCCAGTGTCATTGTGTCTGTGGTCTTCTCGCTCATCTTCCTCTTGGGGACCATTGGGAACAGTCTGGTACTGGCTGTGCTCCTCAGAAGTGGACAGGTTGGGTACAACACCACCAATCTGTTCATCCTCAACCTCAGTGTAGCCGATTTCTTCTTCATCATCTTCTGTGTGCCTTTCCAAGCAACCATCTACTCTCTGGAGGGTTGGGTTTTCGGGTCCTTCATGTGCAAGGTGGTTCACTTCTTCATCAACCTCACCATGTATGCTAGCAGTTTCACTTTGGCGGCGGTGTCTGTGGACAGGTGGGTGTTTTGTTTTTCCAATTATAGGCTTTTTTATTGTTAAATAAACTCTCTTAAAACATTTTTCACACTCTCGCTGGTTTATTTAATGTGGCCAATATCAGGTCTAACAGTGTAAATGCACATTGTCCTTGTTTCCCTTTTTCTCCAATTAATGAAATTCCAATCCGTGTCATTTCCACAACATCTCAAATTATGTTTTGTGTTTAACAGCATTCTGTGATGGAAAAAATGGTGGTGGAAATTACATTTTTGGAAGAAAACAGACACATATTTTGTCTTGAAAAGGCTATTTTTATACATAACATTTGATATTTTTGAACATGTAATCATATTTTTATGACGGATTGTCATAGTATAAAAATGAGAGGTCATGTGCTACTTTTAAAATGCCTTTTATGCATAGATTTTGTTTTACCCTGGTCCCAGATTAATTATGATTTAATGATGAAGACATGGTAAAAAGGTTTGATGTGATATTCATACCCTAGTGAAAAATGAATATACTAAAATGTATTTGAAATGCATTTATTTTCTGCTAAGTATACTACAAATACATTTATATTTATGTACTTAATATAAATATCCTGCAATTGCACTTTTAGTAAATACTAAAGTCTGCTACATTGGAACAACTAATTTTGTACTTAACACACTTTAGTTGTGCAGAAATAGTGCTGAAGTCCAACTAAATATATACTTAAGTGTATTTGATTGTGCTAAAGTCAAACTATTGCAAGTACACTTTAGGTTTAGGTTGCATTTAAAGACTGAAATTATACAGAGATCATACTATCCTTAATAATAGATATTAAAACACATTTTAGACTTAATATTAAGAAATGTGCATTGTGCAATGAAGTACTCCACATAAAGTTTACTTATAATATTTATATCAGTAAGTCTCAACTTCAAGTGATATGTCAGTAAATATTTGTTTTTTAATTATTTTAAATACATTTTTGTATAGGTTTTTTTCACTAGGGTATAGCAATCAGAAGAAAATTGGAATCTAGTTTTAATAAATGTCATCAACCTCTGGGACATAAAAGTTAAAGGCCACCCTGATGATTGTACATTACACTAATACTGTCAAGTGAAGTTCATTCTAGGCATAATAACTTCGCGGCTGTATACCTTGACATAAAATTTCCAATGTAGCCCAAATGACAGCCTAAATGAGAACCTAGCAATATTGTAATTGGTCAGGGCCAGGGTTGTTATTTAATGAAATGGATCTTCTGAACACTATAGGAAGTCTTGCAAATTGCAGTGGCAAAGGTTGGAGTTTAACTGATTAAATGTCAGTGGAGTTATCAGCAACCACCCACTTCATTAACAAAACACCTCCAAAAACCAGCATCGCATTATTCCTGCCTTTACAATGAAACAGTGAAAAAAGAACCTTTAGGAGCACCCACCCATAATGCCTTAGCTAAAATTATGTTAGGCCTATTTTAACATTAAGGTCGAACTAAAGCACCAGTGACGAGTGGGACTTGCTGAATAGGAGAGCCAGGAAGCCTTTTTTGTAAAAATAATGGCATAAATGTAACAAGGCCACCTATACGCCATAGTGTAATATGTCACTCACAGCCTGAGAAAACAGACCCACTGCCCTCCATCCACACTGAAAGTGTTTACCTTTGGAATAAGCGTGTTAACCTGCTCTTCGAAAAATGGTTCTGGGCTCAGCGGAGACTGAGAATCCCCATCGGAAATTACCTCACCTTCAGGCAGAAAACAAGAAGACCCATTCATCTTGTGCACAGAAACACACTGATTATATTGATCATGTGTTTTTGGTCAAACTCAATTTCAGGAAGCACCACTCATCTTTTGATGAACATTTCCTGTGCTTCTTTTATACATGACTATACACTGTAAAACTGTGAAATTAAAAAGTTTAATAACTGCAAATGAAATGAGTTCATTTAACTCAAATATAGTTAACTGCACTTAAAGTAAAAAAAAAAAAAAAAAAAAAAAAACTGATTATATTAATCTGAACTTAAACCGAATTACTTTGCGTCAGACAGTATAAGGAGAATAAACGTTGAAATTAAGTGTTATTTGGTGTGTTTTTGCACAGGATCAATATAGGAATTAATATAAGAGGAGATGTGTTAGTGTTAAAAGGGTTTCTGTTATGTTTCAGTTTTGCAGGGGCTACTACTAGTAAAGAGTACAGCCTGTGGTTTGGTCGATGAAGGGCTGCAAAATCTTAAGACTATGCTGCTTGTTGTTTTAAAGGTGTAGTAAGCGATTTCTGAGAAACACTGTTGATACCTGAAGTCAACCCAAATATCATTGCTCCGCCCCCAAAATGCACAAAACGCAATACAAGAGTGGATGTCTCTCATAGCTGGTGTTTAAGATGTAAAGAAGCCATCAATGTTTTATGTGATTGGTGCATTTCTTCTTTTGCAGGTATCTGGCCATCCGTTACCCCTTACGCTCCAGAGAACTGAGAACGCCGTGTAACGCCGTAGTCGCGATGGTGGTCATCTGGGGCCTGTCGCTTGTTTTCGCCGGGCCTTATTTGAGTTACTACGACCTCATCGATTTCGAGAACAGCAATGTGTGCGTACCTGGGTGGGAGGAGCATAACCGTAAGGTTCTGGACACCTGCACCTTTGTTTTCGGCTATGTTATTCCTGTGCTCATCGTGAGCCTTTCCTACACACGCACCATCAAGTACCTCTGGACAGCAGTCGACCCCCTCGATGGGATGTCGGAGTCGAAACGAGCCAAGCGCAAGGTCACCAAGATGATCATCATAGTCACAGTGCTCTTTTGCATCTGCTGGCTACCGTACCATGTGGTCATTTTGTGCTACCTCTACGGAGACTTTCCCTTCAATCAGACCACGTATGCCTTCAGGCTGCTGTCCCACTGCATGGCCTACGCCAACTCCTGCCTCAACCCTATCGTTTACGCCCTGGTGTCCAAACACTTTCGCAAGGGCTTCAAGAAGGTTTTCAGCTGCATCCTCAGCAAAAAGGGACGAAATAAGGTGCACGTGGTCCATGTGGCCAACACCGTCCCTGGCTTCGAAGCGGGATCCACTGAAGTGTCTCAAATGAATGAAGAGAATGCCAGACAGAACGAGAGCGAAATGGTCAACCGCCCACTCGCAGAGCCACAGGACACCACTATGACTATAACTTTGCCCTTCCAGAATCAGCCATGAAAATAAAGTGCATGGCTAATGATGCCTTACAGAAGCCTTATTAACAAACTCAAACAGAGCCGGAGGATTTCAGCAGCTTTGATCGACATCACAATGGTTTTGCACTGAATGAGCACAGTGGAGATGGCAGTTAAGATTCAAATCGCTGTGCAAATTGAAATCGTACATTCAATTTGATTCTCGTACAAATGCATATTTGTGTTTTGCTTGGTTATGTTGGTGCCAATGCTAAACAATGTCTTATTTGCAACTTCCTCTCTTTTTTTATCAGCATCGTCTGTTTGTTTTCTATTGAAGTGTTACCCTCTGAGCATGTTTCAATTTAATGCTGTGATGATGACTATTCTCCTGTGAAAATTTGTTTCCAATTATTCTGCGTAACACTTTAATATCTGAAGAGCCCTGTGTCTTTATGTGAGCAAAGCTGTGATTTCCTACTGTGCTTGAAGCTTTTAAGAGGACTCTTTGATTATGCTCCTCAGCTTCGCTTAACAAGCTCTTTAAAAAAATATGCTTGCGTTAAGTACTGTATGTACTTGCTTTTACCTCTAATATTCTTTGCTGTTTTAGAAAGTCTTGAAATTATTTGATTGTTGAGTTTTATATCAATAACTACATTACATATTAAAATACAAAAGCCCTAAAACCAGGGTTATTCAGAAAATCTCAGAATACAGGCTATTCCAACAGTGTAATATGTATGATTATTGTGCTGCATTAAAGTAATATTCCAGATTCAGTACAAGTTAAGCTCAACTGACAGCATTGATGGTATGATTACTGCAAAAGTTAATTTTGAACTGTGCCTCCTTTTCTTCAAAAAGGCGAAAATCTGGGTTTTACAATAGCGGTTTACAATATAAGTGAATTGAATCAATAATGGGGGTGTAAAATATTAAGTGTCATGACATGGATTTTTTTATTATTTCAATACGTTCCCTGAGGTTTACTTATAATGTTAATAAAGTTTTTTGCATGCACACACACACACAAATTTATATATATATATGACCCTCTGTCTGAAATTATACGTTTTTAAAGGGCGGCTCCTTTAAGGCTTGTCAGTAAATGGCCACTTTTATGATTAGCTAATCATCTGATGGCTATGATTCTTTGCGAACTGTGCCTCGTAAACAAAACAAAAAAATGCTCTGAACTAACATATAATCCTCCGACGCAATCCGGGACGCCATTAAAACAAATCATCCACTTGTTTTCCGACGCTGAGATCCTTCTGAAGTCTTTACAAAGACGCAAACTAGCCGTTTAAACTGGACGCGTAAAAGCGAACATTCTTTCACTCTTCCATTTGTCCTGTTGTCGACAGACTCGAGTGCGTGGAGTGTCAGAAACTGAACATGCATCTGTATACTGTGTCCAGTGTAGACAGCATCAGTGATTAAAATTAGTTATATTTGCTTTGATGCAACGTGACACAAACCACTGAACGGCAGTGGGCAGGGCCTAAGGTGAGATGAAGAATAACTATTTGTCGATGTCTTGCTCTGGAGGCAGACATATGCAACTGAATTTGCCACTGCGACGTCACAAATCCCACAATTTCAAAACGAGCCATTTTTGGAGCTTGATTAAATACTTGCAATGTTTATAAGGAGGAGGACGTTTTAAGCTATGAAACTTACAGGATGTTTAATGGTTCAAAGACCTCTTATCTGTCAAAAGATCATGGCAAATTAGATTTCTCATGTCATAACCTCTTAAAAATACTTGCTTTTTCGATAGTAGAGCCACAAGACTATAAACAATATGCAAATTAATATGATTTTAGTATGAAAGAAATGTTTACTAACCTTTTCTGTGCAAAATATATTTACATTTTTACAATGCTGTTGGCATGACAACATCTACAACAACCATAAAAATAATGAAAACAACTTTACATCTCAAATAACACACAAGTTTTAACAGAATAATCAATGTAAGCGCTTAAAGTTATAAGCTTCACATTTTATACTTTTAAATCCTTTAAAAAGAAATGCCCTTTTTATTTCTGTGTGACTAAAAATCTTCTCTTTAGCTTTTTCTCAAAAAAAAAAAAAATAGTGTGTTATAATCAACATTATGGCACAAATGCTGTCGATTGAGCTTAACTTGTACAGAACCTGGAATATTTCTTATCTGTCTCCAGTTAATTTATGACGTATAATGTACTGTAGCTACACAACAAGTGTTTTGTTGGAAGTTTTGAATTTGATGTTGACAGTGAATTTAAATAAAATATGCATTGGTATTCCTTTTGGGCCAGAATAATGTTTTAATATATGCAAATAAATCAGAAGATAAATGAACCCAGTGCATTTAGCAGTAGGCTGAGCAACCTTGAACCAGCCTTTGGGAGGTGATTCATAGCAGATCAAACTGTATTTCCCCTGGAGGCTCAATGAGAGAGCAGAAGCATTAAGTGAAAATTAAAATTGAATGTCTTCAACTGAAAAACAACTTGAAGTCAAAGGAGTGAGGGAAGCATTGACGCACATACCATAAAAAACAATCAGTTCAGATGCACTTCTGAAGTTATTACAACAACATAGTCTAAACGAAGAAAAAGGTAAAAACAAATAATTTCAATATTGTCGTAGCTTTTAGGCTTTCTTTAAAAATGTGCTCCATCTTATTCAAGGCAGACTTTCTAAACCTCATAAACTATAATATTTCATCACTTGGAGAAGCACTTTGGTAATCATTTCAAATCAGCCCAGAAAGACACTTTCTTTCTACCAGATATACTGAGTTTATGTTTATTTATTATGGTCATGGGCTATTTATTCTTATTACACTCTTTGCTTTTTTTTTGAAAATGTAACACTAAAACATTGCTCATAAAAATGGAACAAACCAGTCATGAAAAATGTAAAAAGCTTTAATATCAAGTTCTCATCAGTAATGCAGCAAAGAAAATGAAGCCTTGGTTGGCTTGTTCACATTATTTGAAAGCTGCCATGCACAATTAAGCACCCGCTGCCATTTCTACGCACTTATGGTAGTTAGTTCATCCAAGGATGTTTATTGAATCTCTCTGTGTCATTACAGTTAATTTAGCACATCTGTCAAGCTGTAGAATTAAGAAGCCATTTCCTAATGCTTGGAGTGATCTGACCATATGAAAGTCAATGTCTTACTTTGATCTTACAGAAAATAAATAATTTAATATGCTAACATCTCCATTTAGGGATGGATGTTTTGCCAAACTGTTTGGAGACCACGCTGAGATCAACACTGCAACCTGTTGGCAACAGTATTTATTCCTCTCAGCACTCCACAGTTTCCTGAGAAAACGGCATTTATTAAACACTCTAATATGTTAACATACTTAATCTACTTAATGTCGTGACATTATTTGTCCAGGGTCTATTTCAATAGGCATCGAAAGGAACGTAAAACACATTTGACTGGCTGAACAGCGTCAAGAGTGCTGATGCAGTCGCATTAGGAATTTTCACTGTCAATCTGTGCATGAGTGGTGGGGATTTTCCAATGACTCTTTCTGCATGTTACATGGTTACTCCAGTGGATGGCAACACGTCTTATTAGTGAGTCGTTGAATCATTCACTCAACCCATTTGTTCAAACTAGGGCTGTCACTTTACGTTCGAAAATCGATTGCACAATCGATCGGACCAACCAACACAAGTTTCGAAAACGAAAATAGGGAATCGATTTTAATGGCATTCTCTCTGAGCGCGTCACGATACGGCCGCAGCGAACGCGCGTCACACAGCAACTGCAGGCTCTGACAAACACACATAACAGCAAATTATACTTCTGAATAATGTGTCTCTTTTTACTACAAAAATATGAATTCTGCCGGTATTCAGACAGTCTCATGCATACAGATACAGATTCGGGCTACGGTCTACAATCGCCTGCGTAGGCAAAATTTGTTTGACATTTCTAATCGTAAACACAGCCATGTTGAATCCTGCAGCATTGGTGTTATGGCAATCCACTCTGCTTATTGTTTTTCGAGAATGTTGCACTCCTGTTTGTTATTGTGCACGAAACTTCACGCCAGTAAATCATCAGAAATATTGCTGACTTGTGCTGACTCAAGTTTCTGTTCTGTTAGTGTTTAATGTTCTATTATTTTGAAATGTAAAAGTTTTTCTGGTATGTGTGAGTTTTTGGTGTTATCATTGTGCTGAAGAGTAGAGCCTGTGGTTCAGTTGACAATTGGCTGAACTCCACTAAAGGGGTTGTATAATGCCCTTTTCACAAGATGTAAAGTAAGTCTTTGATATTGCACTCACACAGGCATGCACTGAAAATTTCAAAAACTTTTAGCCTTTTATGTTCAAATCGGATTCAGATAAAGATGGAGAGACTCAAGAAGAAGTGACAACATGTATAATGCAACAGGACATTTCTGAATGTTTAGTTGATGAATTTAAGTTAGTTTATGTGTAGTTATCTTCTAGTCATTGATTAGCATATTCTGTCTTGATAATCTATAAATTGTGTTCAGGGGGCGGGGTTTATGTAAATGTTAGGGTTGGTGATGTCACTAACCTGGGAGGAATGTTGTGTAGTCCCAACCAGCCATTTGTTGTAGTCCTTAAAAAGCAATTTCTTTAAAAGCAAATATCTCCCTTTGCTTTGAACTTTGAGCTAGAGGTCTTCACGGGTCCACTTGGATCCGAAAACCCGAGGTCCGACCCGAGACCCGAGCGGTTTCGGGTCCAAAACTCAGACGAATGTCTCGGACACGGGTCGGGTTCGGTATTAGTGGCCTCGGGTCTCGGGTAATTTAAAATAAATATGCTTTTTCCAAATGGACCCGAGAAGACCCAAACTATGTTGGGCATTTAACAAAATTGCGTTATTTAAAACAACTCTATGACACCGTTCTCTCACTTTTTCAAGTGAGAGAGCGAATCCGCGCTTCTACGTGCAATGGGCTATAAGCACGGTTGCCTCCGCATTTATTTACTCAGTTATTAAATTGATTAGTTATATAATTTATAATTTGAATAAGAGAACAACTCCAATAAACTTGGGGTAATCAAAAAAATATATATATTCATTAGGCTACATCATAGATCGGAATTTTCTTCAGGAAACGGGCAGACTTGAATAAATAGCAGCAAACAATAAACGATAAAAATTGCAAAAATTGTTTTAATAATTAATCCAAAGTTTGAACATTTATGAGCAGGCTAAAACATCTTATTTTGAACGTACGTTGTGTGACTGTTTACAGTAAGCAGACACGTTGCTCAAATAAAGAAAAGTTGCAAAAATAAAGACGTATGCCTACATGGTAAATTTGACCTGCTATGGCGGTTCTAATGCCTTGTTTTTAATCTGGTTTTATCTAAACAACTTTTTAACAACGGGATTGTAGGCTAAATAACACAATTTTAGTAAAAGTCAATGACTGGGAGACTTTGGATATTTTATTGAAAATCCGTTATAGGCTACATTTGAAAAACAGCCATCGGTAAATTTTACCCTGTGGTGGTTCTAATGTTAATCATCGTATGGTCCGGTAAATAACATTATGCCAAATTTTATAGGATGTAATGGGTTACAGTGATGTGTGATTGACATTTCAGCACTTCAGCGCGTAGGCCTTTGCGCGTCTATGTTAAGTGCACTTTTAAGAAACGCAGGGCTGCAGGCTGTGCACAATGTAAATGCCGTTTACGTTCGGGTCCAGTCGGGTTCTAAAGGAAATGGCGTCAGGTCGGGTCGGACTCGGGTCTAATTTTATCGGGTCTGTCTCGGGTCGGGTTTTTCTTTAAAAAAAAATAATTTATGCACGTCGGGTTCGGGTAAGTAGTGATTCGGGTCGATTCGGGTCGGGTACAGTTTTTAGGACCCGAGAAGACCTCTACTTTGAGCGTTGTAACTTTGCAGATGTTGTTTATGCTCAAACACCAACATTACAGACTAACTAAAGTTAAAAAAGTGAAATCATAATCAACCACCCCTTTAATGACTATATTTTATAAGTAATGACTGTGCACTCTTCAGCACAGTGATAGTCTCTCGGCTAAATACTTTAGTACATGCAGGTGTGCTTGTGCTTTTAATTACTAGCTTGAAAATATGAAACATTTATGATGTAAAAAAAAAATATATATAAGAAATATATTACATTATAAATTTCTATATATGTGTGGGGCGTGTTTATTTTGCATGAGTAAAAATATCTGCAATATATTACACATGCAGTACCATATCTGATCACATATTTCCGTTCTGTAAGGGCAAGACTGTCCCAGGTCGCAAAAATGCCAAAGCTCAGTGCCCTTGACTCACACTATCTCTAATACTACTTTGGAGAGATATTTATAGCTCAGCATATTCCATATTCCATCGTTCCTGTTGTTCAGGAACTCACATGCCCAGAGGAAAGCTTTACACTGTGTAAGTTAAATGAATTGATTACGCTCATGGATTTAAGCCCTGTGTTTCCTTAGTTCCTTTGTCTGGTAAGTTAAAGGGGACCTATTTTGCCCCTTTTCACAAGATGTAATATAAGTCTCAGTTGTCCCTAGAATGTGTCTGTGAAGTTTCAGCTTAAAATACCCCTTAGATAATTATTACCATGTTGTAAATGCCCATTTTTGGGTGGATAATTTTGTTAAATTTTCATTTAGTTTGTTTTTCAACTAATATTTATTTATATATATATATATATATATATATATATATATATATATATATACACTCAAAAACACAGATTCAGACACGAAACACCACTACTGTGTGTTGTTTGGGGATGTGTAACAGCTCATTCCATTGTGACATCATTTGGAACTAATAAATAATAGACAAATCAATATAAAGCAACATCATACTCAAAATCGTGCAGCTCGATCTGTCCCTCCACCCTTGGTTTCATTCACATAAAAAAACATGACGTCAAACCTCACTATGGTCCATTGGTCTCTACCATCCTCTGATCACGAACACATTAAAGTTATTTATATATTTGACTCAAGATGCACTTAGTCAAGATTCTAATTAGACAGCCAAGCCTGAGCTTCTTCAATTAAGTGTAATTTATTTGCTGAAGACATCTCAATGATAAGATTTCAGAGACATAAACAGATACAGTTTATTAACAGCACAAGCAATATTCAGTTATGAACGACTTTAACTTATATCCTCAAAAAGGCGAATGTGCACGTTTGTGTTAAGCCAAGAGAGTAAATTACCTTGTGCTGTTCCTGCCACTCTGAGATCAATAACAACAGCTCAGCTGAGTCTTTCTGGTGACCATATAATCCATTACATAGCATGTGCAATAAACACTACCACATGTTGCCAGGCACACCCAATAAAACATGTTATTTAGGGGCCTGTTTCTAGGGCCACTTCTTTGGATCTGATTACCATGGAAAGAAGTTGAATATCTGGCTCTTTTGCCCATCTTCAGGTGGATAATAACATTTCCTGAAATGGATGGAAAATATCTACTGTGGAAGATTGTTATTTGCATCTGGGGACAGAGTGAGAGATTGTACATCATCATATAGATTCAACCCTACCTAATGATAACACTTTCAATATTTAATCATTTTAATATTGTTCCTCTAATTTACACCTCTTGATACATGATTAAATAAAACCTGCTCTCTTTCCTTTCGCTCTGTGCATTTTAATGTAGCTCAAAATAAAGCTGGATGCTGTCTTAGGCATAAATTCAAAAGAGCTCAGATTTTATTCCAGAGTTTCTACATTTCTCCCCTGTGTTTGGTCATTTAACGTGATGGACTATTTAACTGGCTAGCAATTATGTTCTCATCCTCGCATATTCTACACTGCTGGTGGGTCAATTAATGCTTTTCTCTCATTAAAACCAGGTCATAGCTTTACACATGCCATATCTGTTCTCTTAATATAAAGCTACTTGCTAAAAACACACTTTGTGCATATAGCAGTTTTTACATTTTTGGAGAATGGGGGAAGATTCATGTGAAATAACAGTTTATCAACGGCTTCATGCTAATAAACTTCAATCAAAGTCCTACAAGCCATATCATCAATTGTATGACTGTGTAAAATGTCGCACTCTTATCAAAAATGCCCCAAAATGTCAGGACGCGTTCTTCTGATCCAGATCCAGACTAGAGACAGCTCAAGTGTGCCATGACAAAGTAGGGCAATTTTTGGCATCATCTTTTGCTCTATCAGCGGCTGTCAGGCATGCCTATACTAACCCATTCCTACTCTCTTAATGAAGCATAGCCTGTGGGAGCGTGGCAGGGCTTTTGTCACAGTTTCAAGGCAGCAGAATATGCCTCAACAATCAGACAATCGATTCAGAACGTGGGTGTGCATAAGTGATAAAGAGTCTATTGAAATATAACCAACTTCATGTCTTTTTTTTTCAATTCAGCTGTACAGAGGATGTGATTTTGCTGATGTAGAATCCTGCTGGTTATTAATAGGGCTGAAAATCCAATCAATCACAACTGAATGGAGTCATTATTTACTGACTGTAATTATATATTTGCAAAAAAAGAAAGCCCTACGTCAAGATAATTCAAAGATACAAACATTATATTGTTTTGTTGTATTTTCATACAGTTTTTCACTAAACATAAGCTTATCACTGGCCTACAGCTTACAAACCAAATGAGTGATTTGTAAGCTATCTGGCTCTGATCGTGGTTTGTTGGAGAGGATATGCTTTGTAATCTTTTCCATGCTGATAACAACTTTTTTTTTTTATGATGGTCTTCAGAAATTTGCTTCCCTTGTTGATGGAGCTACAATCACAATGCTATCAAGTTCACTCTGAAGGTGGAATCACGCCATGTCAAAATTGAGATTCTGACTTGTAAAAAGTGGTCATGTCCTTGTAGAAATCGAAATTACAACTACAGTACATTTTGAGACAATACAGGACAGTACAGACAGCTCACCCCAAAAAATTTAAGTTTGTTCATCATTTACTCACCCTCAAGTTGTTCTAAACCTGTATACATTTTCCTTGTTCCGCTGAACACAAAGGAAGATATTTTGAAGATTGTCGGTAACCAGAACAGTTGATCAACCCCATTGAAAATAAATTAAAAATTAAAAAATACCATGGAAGTGATTGGTTCCCCTTAACTGCCCCTTTGGTTACAAACATTCTTCAAAATATCTTCTTTTGTGTTTAACAGAACAAAGACATTTATTTGGAACAACTTGAGGGTGAGTAAATGGTGACAATTTTCACTTTTGTGTTATCTATCCATTTAATGTCTTAATAATGCAAGAATAATCTGAAAATAAATTAAAGGCATACAATACAGTTTACTGTAGCAAAGAGCTGTATTATCATGTATGTATGTATTATTTTTAGTTCACCTAAAAATGAAATAAATAAAAATTCTGTCATCATTTACTCACCCTCAAGTCGTTCCAAACCTGGATGACTTTCGTTCTTCAGTGGAACATAAAAAGAGATATTTGGATGAATGGATGACCAGATAATTTTGGTTCATATAGACTTCCATTGAATTGTTTTGTCCAAACTGTTTAGTTACCAACATTCATCCAAATATCTCATTATGTTCCACAAAAGAAAGTCATATTATGTTTGGTAGGTCCCACTAAATAATTTATAAGGTTTGCATAATGATTTTTACTTGCTATGTTGTGGTTTTGTCTACTGATTACTCAAATTTCACTGATTCATTTTGGCATGCATTTTTTGCAAACACATAATTTTGAATCAGATGAAGCGTACAGAAACTTCCAAGGTTGTCATCTAGTAATTACAGTAATTACAACACTGGCGTAAACGCAGCATGTGTGTAAGGGCAAAAGTCTGATTTATAGGCCTACTAGGCAAAACTAGCCCAAAAAAGGGATGTTTAACCAAAGCAATCAAAAAACCCATATCACCGATTAACTCTTACACATGGAGTTGGGCACACAAATGCTTTTTTCAGATCTGAAGACTGCAATAAAATGCAAACACATACAACGTTAGCAATGTGCACAAGCTCTCTGTACATCCTAAAAGGCATGGCTAACAGTTCGAAACAGAAGTTACAGAAGGTGTGAATTTAATAAACCTAAGAAACACATTTTACGAAATGTGGCAACAAACAATATAGACACATCTCATTTAAAGGGATAGTTCACTTTGAAATTAATTTTTGGTATGTTTTAGCTTACCTCAAGGGCATCCAAGATGTAGGTGTCTTTTTTTCCGCAGTAGTTTCAATTTTGATATTTTTAGGTCAAACCGTTCTTGTCTGTCAATCATATAATGCAGGTCTATGGTCATTATCTCAAAACACAAGCACAGAGTCCAAATTAAAACAATTCGTTTTCTCACACAAACCGCTCGTTTCGTGTCTTAGGCCATCAATGTGTACTTACGATGGGGAATTGTTTAATTTGGACGACGGGGAATTGTTTTAATTTGGACTCTGTGCTTGTGTTTTGAGACAGTGACCATAGACCTGCATTATATGACTGACAGACAAGAACGGTTTGACCTAAAAATATCAAAATTGAAACTACTGCGGAAAAAAAGACACCTACATCTTGGATGCCCTTGAGGTAAGCTAAAACATACCAAAAATTAATTTCAAATTGAACTATCCCTTTAAGACAGGCTTTCACATTTTCACATGCCGTAAAAAGCTGTATAACTGCCTTTTCTCATCAAATCTCAAACACAAGGTTGTCTCCAATGTCTTCCGCAGTAATGCTCACAATTTTGAGACCGCTAAACATGATCAAAGCCATACTCTTGCATAAAAGCAATTAGCCAAATGTGGCCGAGAATAATACATTCTCAAAGGGCATGCACTTCACAAGATGCTACTTCAAATCTGAAAGAAATGTATGTATCCTTTCTATGTCTCCATGTTTTATTCATCAACAATTTCAACATTAGGTAAAATCCCATCAATGTAAATCTGCCTGAAGGTTTTTTGTTTTTGTTTTTTAAGTCTTGCCACATGGTCTTTGCACAAGTTATTGCATATTCAAAGCTGTGAAGAAGTAATTTTTCTATATTCATTATTTCTGTTAATAATTCAGGATGCGTCTAGTGCTTCAGCTTGATCTTTCCCTGTACCACTTTCCACAGGTCTTTGAGAGCAAAGATCAGCTCAGTCCACCATTTATTTTTTCTGTTGGCTGATCTACCTTACTGAAGATAGTTTGCATGGCTCAACTGTTTTCACAATCCTCCTCCTCTTGAACAAAATTGCACAGGTCTTAGGAGAGAGGAAGCAGATGGCCTAACTCTATTCAGTTGCTCGTACCCCCCATTTACCTATGCTATTCCCATAAAACCATGTTTTGTGATATAATGAAAATCCAGTTCTTAAGGGTTGATATATTTGCATTGCTGATGAGCAATCACTTATGGGAGAGCGAGTAATTCAAAAACAAAAATATTATTTTCAGGAGAAGTGTGCACTTTCAGACACATTCTGTGTCGCCTAATGGATTTTTTTATAATAATTATTGTTTTCAAACCTACAGAAAGTTACACAAGGCTTTGAGTGGAAAAATATTTAAAATATTCCAAACTTTTTCTTTCTATCACAAATATTTTTTTCTTTATAGCAGCTTTTTGCAACCACATAATTGTTTTTTCCTTTATATGAATATTTTCAATTATTTTACCTCATGTAGCCATTTCAGATAGAATGCAAATGTCTTACCAACACCATTTCAATAGCATGGTTATGCACCATGAGTTCCATCATCTGTGACATACTGTCAAGGGTTTGGTTTTCCATGAGGATTGTTGTAAGAGGATTCAGCTGTGCTCTCAGAAATCCAATTCACTTCATGTATTCCCCCTTGATTTCAAACTGACCCTGCTCTTTCTACACCTTCAAAATGGACCATCTGCGTTCTTATCCATCAAACTCTCAATCTGAGACTTCTCTGTGAAGGTGCCAATGGCATTTGACTAGTGTGAATTCGCTTGGCAACCTTGCGCAAAGCTATAACTGAATTCATGTCGTGACCAGATCAACTTGTTAAACTCTCGCAGGAAAGAATCAAGAAGAGGCATAACTATCCATAAAGTATTATAGCTTACACCAAGCAAACTCCACTCAAATGAATTATGTTGGAAAAGCCGATAAGTCACGTGGGTTTAAAGGGATAGTTCACCCAAAAATTAAAATTAGCCCATGATTTACTCAAACTCAAGTCATAGTTGTATAGACATTCTTCTTTCAGACGAATATAATCAGAGTTATATTAAAACATGTCCTGGCTCTACCAAGCTTTAAAATGGCAGTGAATTGCTGTTTTTGTTTTGTTAAGACCATTAAAGTGCATCTATCCATCATAAAAGTGCTCCACACAGCTCCGGGGGGGTTAAGAAAGGCCTTCTGAAGCGAAGCGATGCGTTTGTGTAAGAAAAATATCCATATTTAACAGGTTACAAAGTAAAATTCTAGCTTCCGGCCAAACGATCATATGCAGTCTTACTTACGCCTAAAGCGCAACTTACACAACTTATGAAGTCGGAAGTAGCGTAGTGCGTCATGACATAGCGTAAATATCAGCAGTACGTCACATTACTCGAATCAGTATGTTCGTTTGGCCGGAAGCTAACCCCCTGGAGACGGGGTTCGTTTATGATGGATAGATGCACTTTGATGGACTTAAAAACAGAAACAGCGATTCACTGCCATTATAAAGCTTGGAAGAGCCAGGACATTTTTTATTATAACTCCGATTGTATTCGTCTGAAATTTGTATGTCATATAAATGTCATATACACCTAGGATGACTTGAGGGTGAGTAAATCATGGGTTAATTTATTTTTTGGGGTGAACTATCCCTTTAATGTACGCTATGTCCAAATTTGGTGGAAACATAGTTAGTTAGGGTCTCATCAGTACCCACTGCTTTTTAGTCTAGAGTGGTTCAAAGATTAACACTTTCTTTTGAGGAATGATGCTTTACCTATAAGACAGTGTTTGCTTGAACTCTATTTAACACAAGGTCTGCCTGCAACATGACTCAGTTAAACATACTATTTTGTATCTGTTTAACATGATTGCTGTCATGTTTCCAAGATTTTCATAAATGTAATTCTTACACAGGGCGTTCTGCACGTATGAGAGAGAATTTAACAGACAACTTGCATTGCTAGTATATACAGTCATACATCTATGGATCTACATTGCTAAGTGCACAAATCACATTAAATAAAGGACAAGTTTGTTGTGAATCTAACATTCCATCCAAAGCACGAAGTTGTGTCTGATTTATTTCCAAGGTCACCAAGCATTTACTCTTAGCTCTGTATTCAAAGAGAAATGCACGTCTAAGTAAAGGTGCATTGCATACTGCTCATTATGAAAAGCACTGAAATCTTTCTGCAGGCTTTCTGTGTAGGTGTGAAAGTACACCGCATTTCCCAGAGATGCTTCTCTTTGAACAGATTAGATGATAAGCGGTAAGACTCTAGAGGAGATTCTCATGGGAAATATATTTCTCTAATTATTTGTGGAAATAATGGAGGCTGTATTTTGCTCATGTTTTCGACACCTGCCACTTGACACATCTGTGAATTTTAAATAATAGACAACAAATCAATGTAATGAAGGCTTATTGTGTTGTGGTGTGCCTCAATTAAAAATATATATTTATATTCTAAATAAATATGTGCAAATGCACATTTAAAAACAGACTTACATGAACAGATTCAGAAGCAGGGTACATGAAGACATGCTGTGTGTTTATCCCTCTCACTTGTTTGTTTGTAAATCCATAGCAGAAAGCAAAATAGTTCTTGAAAAATGCATGGGGAGGAGTTAAGACCAATTCACCACACTTCCCACACTCTGTTCCTCTGTACCTTAGGAATGAAAAGTGGAAATAAATGGTGTACTCTAGTTTGGATGGTTTAATTAAGGGGACACACAGGCTGACACATGAGCAGAATTTGGTTCAATGCTGAGGGCTCTAGATTGATTTTCTCACTATACAGAGAGCTGCTGAGAATATTGGAAACCTGCTAAATAAATAATCCACAGCAATAATGCAGCACCACCGATATACCATTCTTCTCCCTACCTGGTAATAAAAGCTAAGTTAAAACATTTGCAGTTTGATTTTTGTAATGCAGTCTCATTTGTCAAAGAATCGAATGTGTTCATGCGTTTAAATGTAGTATTTTCTTTAATCCATTAACTCCAGATTATTGATTAAATTCTTCACTTTTACACTGAAGTGTGATGATGTAATTAACAGTGAATACATGTTTGAGAACAAAAACTCAAATTTACGTTTATATTTGGCAGACGCTTTTATCCAAAGCGACTTACATTGCATTTCAGTTCTTGTTTTCTGAAATGGCAATTGAACCCGTGATCTTGGGCATTGCAAGAGCAACAGGAAAGTTCTAATAATTATAGAAAATAATTGCAAACCTTTCATATGGTCAGGTTAATGTTATGCATATTTATATGGTGCTATATTTCAACAAAACTATTCTTGCAAATAAGCCTTTCGTACAACCGCTATGAGCAATGCAACAAATGTGTCCTAACCCAAAACGCTCAAAAGCAAACCAAAACAAAGCAATTCCCATAGCTATAATAAAACCATTCAATGCATCTTAAACATGTTGCCACAGTTATGTTATGAAAGCAAATCATGTTCCTGTAAATTCTGGATGACAGCCAGAGGTGGTGGGCTATTAAATATTATATTAGCGCCTGCCAGATCTGAACAAATGACACCAAGTACTTGAAAACATTTACTTGCACATTTCATGCGAGTCTGGCTGTAAATCAGAGTCGCCTGACTCTTATAATCTTATATTGGCCACAGAAACATTTTTGAACAGTAGTTTATGGTCAACACTAACAAAGTCACAAAGAATTGGAAATTATGCTGATAAAAGGGAATTTTTTGAAGCACATGGTTGTTCAGGCGGGTATCAGTGAAAAAAAAGGTGCAGTTGGCATTAAAGATTGAAGAATGTTGCACCTGTGTCAGCTGATGGGCTGTAAATTTGTAAATCCAGAATTTGGCGAGATGGACCACGCGTACTCCACTGTCTTCCTCCTCTGTCAGTATTAGTTCGCTTGTTTGTTAAAGATTTTAAAGATTTTTCTAAAATTAAAGATTTTTTTTTCCCAACTTTGGCGGACATGAATTTTCATGATTCACATATTCGTTTAGATATGCATACAGTGAGTATGTAAAACTTTAGCGTATGCGCAGTCTAGTCGCCGAGTTCAGACACAGAATCCACCACCATCAATGAACAAAAATCAAAAATGAATAGATGTATGGTGGTGCACAGCATTACAAGAAATGATAGGCTATATATTTTGTTAGTCATGCTCAGGCTTTTTGTTTGAATTTTAACTTTGCCGTCACAGGAATGTCCAATATTAGAAAAAAAAAAAAACTGTAAATCTTTAGAGTGGAATTGGTTTTTGTGAATTTCTAAAATGACTTCAGAAATGCCAAGCAGTGTTTGATATAAACTAGCCTTTTTTTTCAATTGGGGAAATGTGCCTAATTGAAATGAACCTATTCTGTGAAGATTAATTTAGATTTTTTAAAGAATACTACATTTCTGAAATGGCATAGGCCTATATGCGAATGGATTGCTCTGATATAGGACTTTTGAGAACTTTACTGTTGGAGTATGATGAGTATACTGTTACTCTCTTTTGAATAGGTTACAGCCAGTCATAACAGAGTTTATACAGTAATGTGTTGTAAACAAATGTTTCTCTTTAGTTGATCAGAGAGTGGATGGACATTTGTCTTGTAAAACTAATTTCTGGTTCCCAAAAAAGCTTGACTTACATTTAAAACGTTAAAGCTTTTGAGAAGCAAACTTGAATTTAATTTTCAGTCCTGCCTTTTTATATCTGGTATTCTGTATCCAAGGTCTTCTCTCTTTAACTTTTGAATAGTCAATCTTAAAGCTACAATCTTTTGTGGACTTGAAATGAATGTCTTCTACTTTTCGAGGGGGCAAATTAAATACTAGCTCTATTTTCAGAGAAACCATCAACAATCCCACTAATTTATTTCTTGTTTTATAAAGGGAAATATAAGTATATGGGAAGTCTAAGACCGATGTCCTCAGGATGCATGTGCATATTGAGAGGCCAGGCAATCAATGACAAATGCCTTCCAGAGCTGACCTTCAACGGCAGCTGTTATGTAATCAATCACTTCACTCCTCCATCATTTTGGAGGTAATAAAAAAAATCATGGACAAGTTCAATGTCTCCTTGAACTCAACTGATTTAAAAAACAATAGGATATTATCAACTTCTTGGTCTAAGATGTTACTTAGCACAAACATGCATCTGAAACTGAATATCTGAAGCATTTCTGGCCATTTACTGTATGAGAATGAAACATTTACAGTTTCAAGGAGGTCCATGTAATAGTTGGCTGTATTTGATAGACAGTTTGACAAGTCGAGTGACAGCAGTTGTCACATTGCACACAGATGCGGTGCGTGTGTTTACGATGGCTGTATACCAGTATGGCTCTCTAGGTTGTACATGCGACCTTGAGTGTCCAGAAAGGCGCCAAATAAATAAAATGTATTATTATTATTATTATTATTATTATTACATCTCCTGGAACTCAAGCACTACTGATGAAGCTGTCATCAAGCACAATGGCAAGATCAGTAGATGATTAGGCCTACATGTCTACATGAGCTTGAAGATCCTCTTATATGATTTAAAAAAAAATGAAATATAAAATAAAATAAAATAAATAAAGTCAGGTGCAACTAACATGTCAGAGAGATGACTAACAACTAATTAGAGAGAGTAACCGGTAAAACTCTTATGACTGTATCAAGGCCGATAGGCTGCATACATATTAAATTATTATTAGCATTATATACTTTTATGATAGCAAGGTTGTAAAATGTCATATGGTACAACCACAAATGAGTTAATAATTCTTATTCGTAAGCAGGATTTTCTCTACATGAGGATTTGACTTGGATCTCAGTAAAGAGAAGACCTCAGCTGACCCTAATTCCACCATCTAATGCTAAAGGTATTGACATGAATCATATCTTAGAACGACCACCTCACTTACAGCAGTGCTGATCCATTCATATAAAAAATGATGATCAATAAGTTATGACCACATGTTTTTACATTGCTTTAACTCATCAAAATGAGTTATGCAATTTTTAACTTTTTTTATGTTATACAACAAGATGAACAAGTTTAACAAGATTCAACTCATTTTTAAGTCAGTTTAATGTAATTTAAGTTAAACCGACTTAAACATCCAAATTGATTGTACTGAAAGATTTAAGGCAGCAACTTTTTTTTTTACAGTGGTGTCCTGCTGGTAGCATGTGATGAGGCTCAACTAAAATCCACCACTGTCGTAAAATGCAGTCTACTACACCTCCTTTTAGTTTAGCACCATATCCTTTTGGATACTTTACTTCATTAACTTTAACATTTATATTAAACGTACAGTATGGAATTTTTCGCCACTAGGGGTCGCTAACCTATTTACAATAACAAAGGCGTAGTTTCATGACGCAACATTTGCTAAGAATTATGGATCTTGTCGTCAACGTCAAGCCGACCGATCTAATCTATGGATCTAATAATGTTTATGGATGACTGAATACATCGATGCTTTTATCATGACTGTGATATGAAGCAGTTCGGGATTGCTAAGAGACAGCTATCAGCTCCACACGCGACGCGATATGGACATTTCATTCTACTGAACTAACGTTACACGCGAGTGCAGAATTACTACTCACAGTCACAGGTCAGTTTATTAGACAAATTAAACTTGTGAGGTAACGCAGCGTTGTTTCACTTGGTCTAACATTACACTATCACACTAAACTGCATTTGAATGTGTTGAAATGTATGTGTTAGTTTGTCTGTATGAGACTAGCAGTAAGCTGGATCAACATTAGAATAACATACAGATCATATTCTAACATTTCATCATGTTGAGCTATATAACATTGATTCGTTTTATGTAAATCTGCTCACCTGTTTAATAAAGTACATGTAGAAGCGGTCGAAGTCTCGGACGTGGAGCTCTCGTTTATATACTGTCTATGGGAGCTCTAGGCATCTCGAAAACACAGCGCTGATATTGATTCTCAGTTTAGTTCTCCTTTTGTATCCAAAGTCTGCTTGCCATGGTCCATAATGTTTGAACGAAACAACAACAGCGTGCAAATAGACATTGCGAACTAACGTCAGTCACTTTGGTTACTATCAGAGGGCTCTGGTTCATAGCTCTGGTTGCCATGGCAGTACGAGCGGAAACCAGGGACAACGCGGATATGACGCCATTGACGGCGACAAAATGGAAATAAAGAAACGGGACGTTTCTCGAATTAAATTACAAATTTCTCCTGGTTTGAAAGTTGTTGGAAACAGTCGGGATAATGTAAGTACACAACAAAAAAATATATATAACATAGATATAGTGATTTCTGCTATTTTTAAAGCAAAAAAGTTACATATTGTGGCTTTAAGTTTTATTTAAATCACATCTGATGTCACATCCAGTATCTTCATTCACCCTGTTACAGACATTACCAGAGAGCTGTGTGTCTGCGTATGATGAATTGACGCACAGGTTATAGGAGTCCAATTGCACATAGCTTATTTTCTGATTGTTTTCTGATTGCTCTTTCACAGTTTCCTTCACAGACTGATAGGATATATGACGTAAAGGCAGTTGTTCTCTTCCTGCAGTTGTGTAAGTACTGCACCATTGATATAGTCATTTGTAAGCAAGGCAGGATCAGACACTTTCATTTATTTTTACACAAGTAACTGCAGACCTCTTTCCTTAGCAGATCATGCAGCAGTTCTACCAGAGCAGCATAATGATCACCTTTGAATACCAGATGGTCAATCCCCAAGAGGGATTGTATAATGACTGTATCTTGAGGAGGAGGAGCATCTCTGAACCCCACCGCATGGTGAAGGTCTGGGTGAAGGCCAAGAAAAATAGCAGCACGTCAGAGATTGCATGTTATTCTTTCTAAAGTGGTACTCGGACTCTTCCATCTTGAGTATCATCCACTCTCATGTAAAAGTCACCTTTATTTATATAGTACTACTTTATACAATACAGATTGTTTCAGTACAATCTGTTCCTGTTGTTTCAGTAGTAACAGGAAAATTATTCAATGACGCAAAGAGTTCATTTCTGGTGTACAGCAGCTCTAAAAGAAAAAAAATGTGTCATTGTTCAGCTGAAGTCAGTTCTGTGTTCATTCAGTTCCACTGTATAGATCATTAATTAAATGAGTTCATTTTATTTATAAAGCAGTTCTACAAACACAGGGCCAGGAACATTAGGGACTGAATGAGATAATTAATTATCAAGACACGGGTGTAACACATGAGGGCCAGTCAAAAGCTATTGCAACAGAAGAGCATGAACAAAGAAAACACGGGAAACTGAAACGAAAACAGTGCAAAACTAAGGGCCTGTTTACACGACAAAACTGAAAACTTTCTATGTGTTTTGGCCGTACAAAACGGCCAAAACAATACAACAATTATATTTCGGGAGCCTGAAAAAGCAAACTTTTGAAAACGTGTTTCAAAGTGCACATTTTTTGAAGACGATATCGTTATCTTCTCTGTGTAAACTACAAAAACGCGTATTGTGAAAATTACGTGTTCAGTCTATATGCGCATAGAGTTTCTTTACAAAGTGACATTGCCAACTACTGGCCCTGGCATGAATAATACAGCATTTTTTGTCATTTGATTCATTTTATTTATTTATATATTTTTTACTGACATTTTTATGTGGACCCAGTTTGAAAACCCCTGTGATATGTAATATATAATATGTTTGATGAAATAATGTTAATTTATACATTTTAGAGATTACATTTTTCCATATATTATTTACACATATAGTTTCATAAATAGTTTTACAATTGCTTCCAAACTCACAATGGTGTCTAAAGAGAAAATGTTTGAATCTTTTATAAAAAAATTAATCAAAGGTGCTCTAAGCGATGTGGGGAGATGTAACTTCTGTTGACGTTCAAATTGTTGTCAAACAAAACAGAGGCTAGCTAGACCGAGAGCCCTCCCTCCTCCCCTCCCTCCCGGCATAAAGGAAAGTCAAAGTAGTCACTACAAACAAAGCTGAATTTTACTGATACTTCATTCAATGTGTAATGTCGCCAAGTTAGATAAAATGCTTTTATATATTGCAGAACAGAGATAAAGAGAAACATTATCTTAAAATCGTTTAATAGCAAGATAACGTTAGCTTCGCGTTTCCCAGTGAGCATAAACAACGGCGGCGGCGTAAACAAATTTGGTCAAAGTTGTCAATAGCCTATAAATGAACATTTAAATTCATAACAAACAGTGGGTGAAAACAACTATTCACACAAATTTTCGCCCTACTGTGAATTTGCTTGATCATTTACAATTAGAGATCAATCGTTAGCTGCTAGAAACGTAACTTATATGTTGTAGCCTATTCACCTGACTGCATAGTTCTAGCTAATTACATCCTTGTGTTGGTTTGGCGAACATGAACGTCAATTTAGAAAGAAAAATGGATTTACCTGTTCAGCAAAAACAGAGCAAGTGAATGTCGGATTGGAAGCCCTTCTGCCGGCGGAGTTCTCGCCACCTTTTGAAGGTTTTTCCGATGTAAATTCGGTACTTCGCACGTTCCTTATCCTTGTCCCTCTTCTTTGCAATTTGTTCATCGGAACGTCGTCTCTTTGGTCGTGTGTCGGCCATAATTCAAACTTCCCTCTTGATAGAGACAGAGCGTATTTAGGCCACGCCCACACCCAGTGGGAAAACAATCCAACCGTCTCCATTGACTTTGCATTGCGAGAGGCTGCCTCCTTGTCATTTCTTGCTTCTAACAAAATTCAGACAAATGCCTAAAAGCTGCTGTGTGACAAGGTGTACAGCAAACAAGTAAAAAAAAAACAGAAATACGTTTTTATTAGCTCTCGACCTCAAAAAACGAGTGTTTAGTACATAAAAGTGGATACAGGCAGTTGAGACAGAGCGTCACGTGTCTCATTACTCTGAGAACTAACGTACGCGTACGCCCGCCGGAGGAGACACTAATCGGCAACACAGGATAGTTTATCTTGCAGAAATATAATATATAAAACTGACATTTGGATATTTGACTCACCAGTGACCAAATGTTTAACTTACTGCACACGTAGTGTATTTTAGTGCATACTGAGTGTCAGGATCCCACAATTTACCCATTCGTTCCAGCCTGTATCCACTTTTATGTCCTCAAACGCTCGTTTTTTGGGGTCGACAGCTTATGAAAAATTATTTCTGGGTTTCTTAGCTTGTTTGCTGTACACCTTGTCACATAGCAGCTTTTAGGCATTATTCTGTATTTTGTTAGAAGCAAGAAATGACAAAGAGGCAGCCTCTCGCAATGCAAAGTCAATGGAGACCGTTGGACTGTTTTCCCCCCCGGTGGACGTGGTCTTCAGATTATGACGCGTTGCGCTCTGTCTCTATGCTTCTCTCTCGTCTCTCCTCCACACCCCCTTCATGTGTACGCGCACTAACCCCCCAAACCCCACCTTCTTGCCAGTGATTGGCTGGAACACTGTTTGTTGTGTTTCGTGGTGCGGGTGAGCCCAGTTTGTTTTTGTTGCCGTTTGTGGAGCCTGTGGTGTCTACAGAGACCGCGTTTTTTTACAGTGTGTTCAGGGGACAGGCAGCTAGCGGATAGTGAGGAGATGTTTGCTGTTTGTGACAAAAAAAAAAAGTTTGCCCTAAAAAACGTGTGACATCGCTTAGAGCAACTTTAAGCTCAGAAAACCATCACTCGACTCCAGTGTGTTTATTTTTCCCCTAATGGGCATTAAAAGCACATTTATTATACAGCATTTGTTACACTTGTGTTGTGCAATGAATCCATTGTTCCAGCTACATTTATTTTTAAATAATTAGTCCGTGAAAAAGATTGAGAAGCTCTAATAGTCCCCATGGGATATGAGCTCTGTTACATAAATCATTGATCCAGGCACTTGCATTTTCCATAATTAATTCTCTTTAGTTCTCCAAGCGCAAACATGACATCTCACCACAATTATTTCGAGCAGAAAGACTGATTTATTTCAAACATTTCTAGAGGAAATGTTATGCATGTCTTTCTCCATATCCTGTGGTCTCCTAGCAGCTGAAAGCATGAGTTTTCCGTGTGCTTATTCTCATATCATTGATCCCTTCAAGGTTAGTGGCCTTGCAGAAACCTTCCCTGACTCCCCTGCAATGAGACAAGAGCAGCATCAATGCTGCAAAAAGCACAAAAATGGATGTATTTTTCCTAATGCGCAAACTATCTAATCAATTCACAAGGCCACTGTTGATCCTTTGCTGAACGACAAGGATGTGATTGATTTTAGGCTTGTTAGAAGCACAACAGAGAGCTGATCCATGAAACGTACAGCATGAACCAAACAGAATTACTCTATTATTACACTTCAGTAGTTTCGTCTTGTTAATCAATCAGAGATTCAGTCATTAGCACGTGGTTATGAATAAAATAAGGCCAAGTTCTAGATGTGGTGCTCCCCGCCTGCATAATTAACACAATTTCCCAAATGAATTAATGAGCAGGGATTATTTAAAAATTCAAACAGAAATGACATTTCTGGCATTTGCAGAAAGGAAGAACAAGGCTTAGTGCAGGCTATATGTTGTACCTTTTGTGTTAAGGCAAAAAAAGCACACTTTTCTAAAGGCTGTTAAATAGTTTGGAGCCAACAAAAACATATCTGAGAGAACAGACAATTAAGAAGGGATTTTTAATATATCTATATATCTTGATCTGTATCTGAAAAGCATGATAAAAATACGTGAATTGGAGCTGGCTGATGGAGTGTCACAGACGCTTCCCAGCAAGCAATTTTGCATTTAAAAGACGTCTAATAGCCGTCCAAACACAGCCCTGACGTCTAGGCTAAAACAAGGCAAAATTTGGGCAGTCAGTGAAAATCTAATAGATGTCTAAACCATAGCCCAAGAACTAGTCATCAATTAGATAACAAAGAAATGAAATGAGTGAAGAAATTAAAGCAAACACCTTGTAATCAGTGTTTACTTTGCTTAAATGATGGAATAACATACATCTCGCAAGTTTTTTCGGCAAAAACGACATGTAACCAAATTCAAGGTTATTTTGGCTAGAAGTGTGTTACTCATAGTCGGACTATAATCGGGTCTAGTTAACCTAGAAATTGAAATGACGGCTATTGCTGGGTTATTTCTGAGCAGGCATTAATTAGCATTTAGTGGTATTCAGGTCAAGGGAACGTGCTCCTTAATTTCGTGGAGAAATTATACAGGTCAAAAGAGGGTCAGCGAAAGGTCATGATAGTGCACATTACAAATTTAAATATAAAACACAGCCGCCAACGGCAATCATCAGGGTCCAAGTACCACTGGCTTATAATGTGATTTTATGGCAAAGGCAGTCTCCACTGATATTAAGGTTTGATAAAACAAAAGTTTGCTTTCATAAAGGCATAATAGTTACAAAAAATGGATTTGAAAAAGATTATACCTAAAAGGATTTATAATAGGCCTAATGTTGTACACGTCTTGTTATATGGACAACATTGGTATTGCAGCCCATTATCTGTCATTTACATTGAGTACACATTTTATACACAAAAACATAGGCTACATTTTTTAGTGTTTGAAGGATTTTAAGAAATAAGGAATTTTTATGCTAGCTGATGCAGGGTTATTAAAACGTGAGTATTATAGTGCCACAGAGCTACAAATAACAAATGCTAGGACAAACACAATATTACAAAATAAATAAACAGGGCTTTAAGTGAATAAGAAATTGAATAATGAAAATAAAACACTGAATAGCCTTCACAGTACAAATTTCATGTACATTAATTAAAGCTATAAAGTTGTTCAGTCAAGAGCGAGTGATTTTTTCTTTTTCTTTTGTTGTTTGATTAACATTATAGGCTGCAGTCACTTCAGGAACTACAATATCGTTCAGCAACGTTCACTGAAGATATAACCGATTGTGTTTACGTCAATATACTGGTCAAGATGGTTATTTTTCGCGGTTTATTGCGCTTACTCTTTTTAACATCAAGCAGTTTGCGTGCTGCATTTTCTCATTCATGTAAGTTTCTTGTGGCGAAAACTTTAAGCAGTCGCTGCACTGTTATATTTACATACCACCATATAAAGTACATGGCAAATATAATTAAATATGAATTAAATCATTCAAAATGACCAGGTAAGGTGATGCATTCTATGTTTTTTTTTTCTATTCTCATTCTCGTCAGCACCTCTGCTCGAGCCTTTATGACGTCACAAACCTCTATGACAATTAGAACGTGTTGCCCAGTATTTAAAGGGATAGTTCACCCAAAAATGAAATTTCTGTCATCATTTACTCACCCTCAAGTTGTTTAAAACCTGTATGAATTTCTTTTTTCTGCTGAACACAAAAGAAGATATTTTGAAAAATGTCGGTAACCAAACAGTTGATGGACCCCATTGACTTCCATAGTAGAAAAAAAAAAAAATACTATGGAAGTCATTGGGGTCCATCAACTGTTTGGTTAGACATTTTTCAAAATATCTTCTTTTGTGTTCAGCAGAAAAAAGAAATTCATACAGGTTTTAAACAACTTGAGGGTGAGTAAATGATGACAGAATTTTCATTTTTGGGTGAACTATCCCTTTAAAGGCGAGAAAGACTCTTGCTCATTTTATAGGTTGACGTTTCGGGTTATTTGATATCTGAGTGACAAACAGTTTATTAATGGGGCAGCTAAGTTCACACCCGAACAAAGCGCTTGATATATGGAGTGTGTACATGAACCTTGCACACTACTCAAATACACCACCAACATGGTGGAAAACCATCCTCATGGCTTTATGAGACCCCTGTTGGTGCTTCTGAGATTGATGGAGGAAGATAGGAGAAAAAAAGCCAGAAGAGTTTCTGGAAGTGGTCCACTCTCCACTTCCCTCAAAGCAGAGCTGCCAAATACGACCTGGCTGAGAAGGACTACCAGAGGGATACTGGATTATATCGTAAACTTATTACAGATGGTAAAATCATTCACATGAACATGTCATTATGATACAAGTATTTGATTAATGGCTTATTCTTCAAGTCAAAAGTGCCCTTAAAGGTGCAGTATGTTATTTCTCAAAGTCATTGCTGAACATTGTTGATATTTGAAATCAACCCAAACAAACATCTCCACCCATCTCTCTCCATTGCTCCGCCTCCAAAGCTCACTCTCCAATCCTAACCCCCCGCCCCGCTAAACAGTAAACACCGCATTGACTATCAGTCATCAGCCTACACAACTCTCACTAGCTGGCCTCCGTTACACACGCAAGGGTAGATGACATTATCGTAGCAGAAGCGCAACAAAATAAAACTTCACGAAAAATAAAGTGAACATTATGACCGAACGACAAGGAAGCACAGAAAATTGACATACACACACAAGAGTAAATACAAACAAGAGTTAATTCAGCACAGCAGCTCCAGACAAACAATGACACTCAAAACCAGTGTTACTCACGTATGGAGCGGAATCAAAGCGACCTCCGCGTTTCCGATCTGTTTTCAGGCCTTCCTGCTTAGCTCTCTTCAGCGCTGGAAAGCTTTTCTAATATTAACGCAGGTCCTAAAGCTCTTTTCCAGTGATATTCATATGAGCTTTTCTCTTTCTGTAATGTCTCTCAGCCATCTCTCTTTCTATAGTCTTTCTTCAAATCTCCCTCTTGCTCGTTCTCTCTCCTCCACCGTCATACGCCCCCTAATGCTGATTGGCTACACGTTTGATGTCGATCAACTTTCAAACAGCCTTTTTTAAATATCTCTTACCCCACCTTTAAATAAAGAAACCATCTAATGTGATGATGCAGTATTTTATTATTTTATTTATTTGTTTAAATATATTATATTATTTATATTCTTATTATATATATAACAACTGTGTATCTTTTAATATACATTTGCAGGCGTTATAAACTCAAGGGTTCAATTTCTTTTTTTTACTTACAAAACTTTCCTTATCTGTTCTGGATTCCTGACTGGCATGATATGACTGACCTCTGTGTACATGCTAATTGTTAATTAGCTGTGAAATTTCCAGTGAAGGGGCCAGACATACCATATATATCAAAGTGGTAAAGTAAGCTGCACTATTGATTCACAGCCACTGTTTTTGAATTATAACATCTTATATTCATGTTAATCACAGACAGAGGTGGACAAAGTACACAACTTCCTTGAGTGAAAGTACAAATATTACTCCATTGTAAAAGTTGTAAAGATCGATTTTTACTTGAGTAAAAGTACAGAAGTAGGCTACTCATTTTTAAAAGTACTTAAGTATCAAAAGTAAAAGTTATTGCATTGCTCGATTATTGTTGCATTGTAATACTTACAGTAGCCTACCTTATGCCTCTGAAGCAACCTAAATACACCTGCCAGTCAGTAGTATCAGTGGAATTAAGAGCTTTTAGAATGTTATTAAACCTAAAAAAAATACTTTTATTTTTTATTTAACACTCATACCACCCCAACAAAAGTAGCCGCCTCCACTCAAGAATATATCAGCCTATATATCCACAACAATTAAATTAATCAAAATGTATTTGCTCACGATTGCATATTTTGTGGATCAGACAAGGGGGCTTAGGGGGCCATGTTAAAAAAAATTCCAAACCTTTAATTATAATTTTTTTTAATAGCTGACAAAATGTTATACATGACGCAGGGATTCATAAGAAATTTGATGCAAGTATTCACTGATGCACAGCCATTGGCAAAAACGTAAATGTATTATAGCACCACCTTGTGGTGGATTCTCACAAAATGTTCAGTTTGACACTATGTACAGACATGTCAAAAGTATCTCATTAAAAATGATTTGGCTGAAATGATTCCTATGAATGGACCCCAGCTGCAACAGTAATGTATGGCATGGTTGTGATTAGAGGCCTGTTCTTTCACATTTAAATACAAATGAGCTGATTCGTTTGGATCAGATAACTCAAATATAGAGAAATGCAGTAATTGTTATAGAGGTTTAGCAGAAGACACTACTTGGCCACTTAAGAACACTCGCACACCTCGTCTATTAATTCATTTGCTAACATTAATTAATAAATAACCTTGATTTCGAATGAGCAGAACAGTGTAAGGGACTGACGGATCAGATTAGACCTTAAAGAGCAGAGTGACAAAGTAACGCAACATATTAAAGCAATACTGTACATTTATAACACAATATTTCAGTTTGTTCCCATTTCGCAGTGGTGTCTATAGGTAGAAAACCCGCTGCAGAAATGTTTTTGTAAATGTTACCAAGGGGTACCGTTCCTTTAAACCAGGGGGGGGAACAAAAAATAATAACTACAATGTACTCACAAAAATAAGCAGATTTATTGACACAAACCAATAGGACAATACATATGTCAAATCAAAGAAAAGAAAATACATTGTAGAACAAAAAAACTCAATTCCCCCTCGAAGGATATTAATGACCAGCCAACCTCCTATGAACCCCAATACAATCCCAATTTTGTCACACAAAACAACTCAAAATAAACAAAGTAAATGACACAAACAGAAATAATATCAATTGAAAGTAAACCATACTCAAACCAACACACAAAAAAAGAAATTCCACTGCAAGCTTAAATATCATGCAAATAAATAGTTAATGTGCTTTAAAGCATCAGTATAGTACAGAGAGTACAAGAGTTGGCTGGCAACACGAGGCTGGGAAGTGACATACAAACAAGGAAAAAAAATAAAAAGGAAAACACCCCACTAGCCAGTACGAGTCACAACATCCATACACATTGCGCTGGAGGCATACAGCGCGCACATATCGGTACTGGCTAGATGGGGAAATCAAAACAAAAACTCACGAGGAACAGCGATCAACTAAACCTAATACAAAAAACAAAAACATGATTAGCAATACAAATTAGCAATACACAAAAAGATCACCACAAAACGTATTTATTTAAATCTCATTAGAAAATAAAATCAAGACACATTCAAACACTGTATAAAAAACCTCAAAAAACCTGCAACACAGCCACTAATCCTGGACTAACTTCCAAGATAGAAACGGGCGTGACCAACGGCCTACAAATCCACACCGTTTGGCGTCTATATTAAAAACAATTCCCTAATTAAATAAAAGTCTTCATAAATATGAAACACAGCAATCACTATTTATTTAGCCTACCTGCTCACCAAACCGTTCATGCACAAACCAACATGGACCTGTCACCGGACCGCACAATGTTTGTGTCTGCATTAAAAACATCTAATTCAGTGAAAAAAGCTTTGTAAATATAAAACAAAAGTGTCAACATTTGCTTGGCCTACCTTCTCAACCAGACCACGTCTGTGCACCAACACACAAGGAACGGCTACCAAACAGCACAATTCCCCACAACAGATTGGACTTCCTCTCTAGGCCTCCCTAGAGGTGCCTGCTTAAATATCCTCTACCTACCTGGCCACGCCCTCCACTAATTGCCATCTCACCGGCTACATAAAGAAAGATTGTTTGTGGATGTGTGCAAATGCGGCTTCATAACTATACCAGCACCTAAGCCTAATCTCAACCTAAATATTTTCTGAAGCAAAATAAAAATATATATAAAAAAGCATATAAATAGCAGTATTTAGTTTTATCTCTGGTTTATGGCTGAATAAACCTTCTTTTTGAAGGCAGGCACTGATCAACATCTGAGAGACATAACATCATGTACAGTCCAACAGCACTGGGACTTTTTTTACTGTTTCTATTGCTCATTCCAGACAAACTATGTGTTTTTATGAGTTAGTCATTGAATCATCCATTCAACCAATCAACCAATTAATTTCAAAAACACATTAATTCAGAAATGAAACAAGAGGTTGAATTTTGTCATTTTTTCATTTTTCAATGAATGAGTCATTGAATCACCTAGGAACAAAACACCAATATAGTGTTTCAGATCTGTATGGTTTTATGCAAAACCCAAAATAATATTTTTTAATAACATTGGGGTTTAACATAGGACCCAAATCCATTTTTCAAAACGTCTTCTTTTTCTTTCTTTCTTTCTTTCTTTTTTTTTCTACAGAAAATTCTTCAGTGTGGTATTTTCAATATCAAAAAAAAAAAAAATTTTGTTTTTTATACAATTATAAAATAGAGATGTGAATGAATTTATAGAACACAACAAATAACATGTTATTTTTCATGTATATTTAATTTCTATAAGTCAGAAAAATTACATCTTTGATTCCGGCGGGAGAGAAATGTGTATCTATTTTAAGTGACACCCACGTGATTTTCCTTTGAAGACATTCTTCTGTTTAATCATTTCCTATCATATTCAAAGTGAATATTTTCAGTAGTCCCTGCATTCGATACATCGCCACGTGAATGACGAACACGGTCTACATCAGTGGAAGCAAAATTTATGCTCATCTTTTTGTACAGCATTTAAGGCATCATGATCAAAGTAAAAGAGCAGTGGCACCCCACAGGTGTTCAAACATTTCTATGAACAGTTCTGATGCTTTCATACTTGCACTGATCTTTACGCTGCTTTTAAAGCAATCAGTCACAGCAGTTGCAGAAAATGGGCCAGAGCAGTTTCTAGGCTGAGTGCAGATACAGTACAGAGTAATTGACAATATTGACGGCACGTATGTGTGAAAAACACGAAATGGGCAATCCTGCTGCTGAAGAATGAACCCTTTCTGAGTAAGGTTAACAATGCAAAAGTGGGATCGTTTTTGATTCAGAATTGAGCGCTGACAAAAGCTTTCAACCTTTAAACTTTAGTGATCACATAACCCTTCTAAAGTATATAAAACAATATAGCCTATGTGATGATAATAATAGACTATTGAGCACAAACTCGTTTGAAGTGGGATTAACTTGATATGCGCTATATATATATATGTTATGTACATATATGTATATATATATATATATATATATATATATATATATATATATAGTACATGGCAAAAGTTTGTAAACATTACTATTTGTTATGTTTTGAAACTAGTCTCTTATGCTTTTCTATTGCTATCTCAAAGTTCTGGCCTATTTAGCTCCTAAACTCTGGAACAGTCTTCCTAACATTGTTCGGGAAGCAGACACACTCTGTCAGTTTAAATCTAGACTAAAAACACATCTCTTTAACCTGGTACACATAACACATTATCAATTTCTATAATTCAAAAGATGTAAAATGATTATTAGGCTGCATAAAGTAGGTCAGCAGGAACCGGGAACACTTCCCATAACACCTGATGTACTCGTTACATCATAAGAAGAACGGCATCTATGCTAATATTAGTCTCTGTTTATCCCGAGGTTCACTGGATGATGGACCTGCGCCAGGACACGACCACATCGCATGCCCTGAAGTGTCAGCAGAGACCGTGTCAACTAAACTATCCCCTGCAAAGGCCTCATCGACACGATAAAAGTTGTTGTTTTTTTATGACAAATGTTTTTCCTCTGTACAGATGGAAAAGTTTATCAAAATGATTCTCGTTCACACGGATCCGCGGAAATGACTAAAAACGCTGTATTATGCATGCCAGACCAGTAAATGGCAACGCCACTTTGTAAAGAAAGACTACGCGCCCGCGCACATAAGCATTCAAACGCACATGCCTATAGACAAAACACATAATACGCATGTGCATATTTTTGAAGTTTATACGGGTGTAACGGTTTATAATGTATTGCTTATAACGGTATCGCTTTCAAAACTCATTTTCAAAAACTTGCACTTTAAAACCTACTTCAAAGTTTGCTTCTCAGGCCACCAAAACGCAGATGTTGTGTAAATGAACAGCCAGAACGCATTCAAAGTTTTCTGTTTTCAGTTGAAAATGATGCTGTGTAAGTGGCTCTTAAGTTAATAACTAATATGTCAAAGACTTTTTTTATAGAGCCGCTGTACAGCCAAAACAATCTTTGTTGCATTATTTTCCTGTTATCACTGTAAAGCTGCTTTGAAACCATCTATAAAGCGCTATGACTTGACTTGACTTATCAAGCCTGCATTTATTTGATAAAAAAAAATACAGAAAGAACAGTAATATTGTGAAATATTATTACAATTTAAAATATTTTCATATTTTATATTATTTCTATTCTATTTCTTAGATTTCTATTTTAATATACTTTAAAATGTCATTTATTTCTGTTACGCAAAGCTGAATTACTCTCATTAGCCATGCAGTCTTCAGTGTCACATGATCATTCAGAAATCATTATTCTAATATATGCTGGTCTATTATCAATGTTGGAAACAGTTGTGCTGCTCTTTTAACCTGTGATACTTTTTTCAGGATTCTTTGATGAATAAAAAGAACAGCATTTATTTAAAATAGAAATCTTTTATAACAATATGCACTACCGATCAAAAGTTTGGGGTCAGTTTTTTTTTTTTTTTTTAGAAATTCATACTTTTATTCAGCAAGGATGTGTTAAATTTATCAAAAGTGACAGTAAAGATTTATATTGGTAGAAAATATTTATAGGTTGGATAAATGTTGTTCTTTTTAACTGTTTCCAACATTGATAATAACTGAGTATCAAATCATCATATTAGAATGATTTCTGAATGATCATGTGACTGAAGACTGGAGTAATGAAGCTGAAAATTTAGCTTTGCAATTTGAAAATTGAAAGTGCGTACTTTCATTCTCTGAATCACAGGTACAGACATTTGAGAAATGATCTTAGATCAAATGTAGGACGGTTTCTATGCAACATTTTATAAATGAGGCCCCCGATCTTTAAAAGGCAGTCCATTATGAAGCTGAACCAACCATATTTACTTTAACCCTTTCAAAGTCAACAGTGAGAATAATTATGCATACATTTCATAAAATAAACATAAAAAACTCTACAGATTAGTGCTTAAAAACTGTCTCCGCTGTCCAATGAATGAACGTTAATCTTAATTCAAGTTCCATATTAAGAATTCTTTGCTTATGGAGCAAACAATAGGACTGGTCCAATTGTTTCTACTGTTTTCTGTGCAAAGATCAAATTTCCCTTTAAAAAAACAATTCAAATTTGGTCAACATCAAGGTTGGTTTTAAGTGCTGCAAAACAAAGACAAGGAATTTGTATAGCCATGTATTGGAAAGACTCTAGATTCTTTTGATTTTACATAACATTATTGCTTTATTGTTTTTCTACCCAGGAAAGCATCAATATATATTATATAATTTTTTTGGACGGTATTGGCTAATCTGTTAGTGACACACACACACATATGTTTAGACTTCAGCTTTCTCTCAAAAATAATTAAATGAATCACTTATCACAATCATAACCTTCGATTTTAAACCTGCTAATTAATGAACTGCATAAATGTGGCTTTATTTAAAATAAAAAATAAAATAAAAAATTATTTTCAATTAGTTTAGATTTAGTATGCATGGGAAGATCATCCATTTTAACATTAAACATTTTTTTTCTTCTTAGCGATCTACTCTCAGCCAGGAAAGAGTTCTGCTATTAGTGCCATTATGCAAACAGCAGTGTTGCTAAACCATGAAAAAAAAAAAAAAAAAAATTTCACATATTCTAAATGTAAATGGTAACTATGTGTCCATCTGATGGTTTTTTTCTGACGTTCTAAATATTCAATTTTGCACTTTCATCATCGAAGCTATTAGAAACCTAGGTGTATTTCAGTGCTGCGGTAACCATGGAGACTGCAGGATCCACTGATGTTAGGCCAGTCTTAAAGGGTTAGTTCACCCAAAAATTCTGTCAGTAATTACTCACCCTCATGTTGTTCCAACCCCGTAAGACCTTCGTTCATCTTCGGAACAAAAATGAAGATATTTTTTATTAAATCTGAGAGCTGGATCACGGAAGTTAGTAAAGACATTGTTAAAATAGTCCAAGTGACTCCAGTGGCTCAACCATAAGTTTATTAAGCGACGAGAATACTTTCTCTGCAAAAAAAAAAAAAAAAGTAAAAAAATAACGACTTTATTCAACTATTCATTTTCTTCTGTGTGGGCCTGAGTGAATAGTGGAATAAAGTCATTATTTTAGTTTGTTTTTTTGCGCACAAAAAGTATTCTCGTCGCTTGATAAACTTAAAGTTGAGCCACTGGAGTCACTTGGACTATTTTAACGATGTCTTTACTAACTTTTCTGGGCTGGCAGATATCGATTACCTTGCAGCCTATGAAGGAGTGAGACAGCTCTCAGATTTCATAAAAAATATCTTCATTTGTGTTCCAAAGATGAACGAAAGTCTTACGGGGTTGGAACAACATGAGGGTGAGTAATTACTGACAGAATTTTCATTTTTGGGTGAACTAACTCTTTAACATTGTGCTCTGGGAGCACAATCTCAAAAATGTGCTTTATTTTTTTATAATAGGAACACAGACACTCAATTTGTTTTGCTATTAGACTATTATAGTCTCGTATTGAACATTGTGTGCTAAATATTTTATGGATGTAATATCTGAAGAAAAAGTCTGAAAAGTATTACCGGTATTACCTATCCCAAATTTATTTATGTGAACTCGACAATTGTTGTCTTTTTTTTACTTGTTAAGAGTCTATATTTCTGCATGGACCTGGGTGATATATCAAATATCCATGATTTTTCTGGTGATATATAATAACACATCATGAATTTTGCAATTATTTTAATATATGTCTTAATTGCAGAGTTCCTTCTTGTGAGTATGAGAGCATTACCTGTAGTCAATAATTGTATCCCTAAAAACTCATCTTTGATCACCAAAATGGCATATTTAAAAGTTTTATTTTTCTTAAAAAAAAAAAAAAGTTCTTTATGCCATAAAATAGCTTGAACACCCTTGCCTCATTTAGTATACGTGGTTCTATGAATATGCAAATTGCGTGTGAGGATGTTGGAGGTGGAGATTTATAGCCTTTTCTCGCAGCACTTGATAATTAAACTTGTCAATTTGATGGTGGATCCAGAAAGGTTCAAACGACAATCACCAGTGACAACTGGAGATTCACCTGTTGTAAAACGCGAAAGACTTCGGAGAAAAAAAGAGACTGCAATCGGCCCATGCGAAAACAAGGATAAATATCGGAAGGGCATTAAATGTAGTCACGCAATGCTGATGTTGTTAACATTAACAATTAACATCACCTTGTGGTGATTGACAGCCGCACATTGTCCTCAAAACATTGGATTCATCCGCGCTGTGCCATGCCGAGGCACAACCCACATAAAGTTGATAATTCCGCGAATAACTGCAATTGCAGATTTCGAACAGAGATGGGGACAAAGCGGAAAAACTGCGGACTGCAGCTTTAACAAAAACATTTTAGTAGGTAGTCATGATAACTAACTACTGTAATATTAGGGTAAATAATGATTATTATTAAGGATATTATTAATTCATTTGCAAATAAACACTGCACCATTCAGATTATTTTTTTTTTTTTTATCAAAGCTGCATTTATTTGATAAAAAAAAATACAGATTTTTTTTAAATATTGTGAAATATTATTAACATTTAAATTAACTGTTTTCTGTGCTAATATATGTTAACATGTAGATTATATCTGAATTTTCAGCATCATTATACCAGTCTTCAGTGTCACATGATCCTTCAGAAATCATTCTAATATGATGATTTGATGCTCAAGAAACTATTATTATAATGTTGAATTTTTTATTTTTTTGCTAAATAGAAAGAACACCTTTTTATAATATCATAAATGTCTTTACTGTCACGTTTGCTCTGAAAAAAAGTATTAATTTCTCTTTTAAAACAATCTTACTAACCAAGCTTTTGAAATGTAGTTTATCTTCAGAAACGCTACAGTTTAAACGTTTAAGGTAAGATAAAAAAAAAGAAAGAAAATAAATTAATACATTTGAGCAAAAACTGCCAGAAGAACTTTATCAAGATGCACTTAAGCTATATTGTGCAGTCCCACTTCCTACTTCGTTTACCTCCTGAGCTTTGTTTGCTCAAGTGTGAAAACTGTTTTTTGGTGGTCGAGGTTATCACAAAATGGGCACACTGAGCACAACTCATACAGCACGACAAAATCAGTTTCTCACACTCAACCACAGGGAGCCAGAGAGCTCAAAATCATATTAAACCTGCCACAGCGGGCATGAGTTATCATTACTGAAGCCGAGACAGGTCCGGTGAGGATGAGAGAGGTACAGGTGGCCTGATCCGATCCAGCTTTAATCAGAAGTGTGAACCACAGCATCAGATCAGTATTTGATGAGTGAGGGTCTTAAATCAAACATTTACCCAGCAGCTTTGATCACAGAGGGCACAGTTGAGAAAAACACTGCACATGTATATCCTGGAGATGTACCATCTGCTAATGAAAGTCTTTTTGTTTTTATTTTGTCCTTCTAGGCTTGGGTTGATACTGCGGCAGGACACCCTAATGATCTTTCCTTTTCAATTAAGCATCTCAGTTTTCGTAACCTGAGCTCAGCACGTTGTTCCAGAGTTAATTGGAAGTCCAATACGGGAGAGTGACCTAAATCAACAAACCTCGAGGTACTGAAGAAAACATGAAACGGAACAGCACCCACACAGCCTCTCGAAGACGCAAAGACCTAAGCATATGTTAGGGAACAGGCACGATCATTAAAAACCCCTTTGTGTTCCTCTTCGATTGAAGCAGTAACCGATCAAATCATTTTTATTTTTTTCATCCTTTACCTACGATGTTCTCAAGTTAAAAAGAGTCCATCAAGCTATATGCATTTTTGTGGCTATTTTCTCCAAGGACCTCTTTAAAAACCCATTAGGTCTCAGAAGTGCCGTCTACAAAAGAAAGCCTCTTACCAAAGCACTCAGAGTTCCAACAGTGCCTGGACTTACTGGATGTCCACAAAGACCCAGATCCTATCATATTACAAAGCAAAAAAAAGGGTTGTTTTTCACCATGAAATCAAAATTGACAAACCTGTTTTTATATATATTTTTGGGGGAATATATTGCAGTAGGCCTATTTATAATAAATTATTTATCCATGCACATAATTCTTTTTTAAATTCACGTGCCCTCGTAATCTTTAATCAAATCATCTCCCTCCCTCCTGCAGCGACATCTCTTCTCTGATGATGTGTTTACTGGCGTGAGGGCGGGGCAACCTGTCACTCACATGAGATCGACCAATAGCAAACCACAACCATCCAATCAATTCCCCATGGACAAAATCAAGTCTCTCCCTATATATTTTCTTGTTCGAGAAGCCGTTACACTCGTATATACACGTCACAATAGGGAAGAAATGACTACCGAAACTTCTGTTTCATGCTAAATTTAAAGTTGAAGTACACAAAAGTTAACATTAAAGCAGAGCGGGGCGGCACGACAGAAAACATTGCCAACCCAAGAAAACACATCTTTCTATAAATTGTCTTTAAATGTTTAAAAGGCATGAAATGTGGCATTAAATTCAGATCAATTTGAGGGGTGCTGGTCTGGTCTTGACTCTGTCCCACCCTGTCTTGGTCTCGGTTTAGGTGGTCTCGGCTACAAGAAGTTAGGTCAGATCAGATAGATGTTCTGGGTGCTTGCTAAAGTGTTGCTATAGGCGGTTGCTGGGATATTCTGGGTGATTGCAAGGCTGTTGCTATGCTGTTGTCTGGGATTATCAGGGTGACCTTCCATAACATCCACAGACAGACATTTTGGTTTAACCTTATTTTGAACTACATTAAAGTCACTTGTATATTAATACCCATTGGGCGCTGAACAAGTAGCCTACAGTTAACCTAACTTGATATTTTAAACAAAATGTGTGCATTTAGCACATGAGGTTGTACCAGACAGTCAGTTCTCTTTTATTTAATTATAAAATCTCCCGGTCCTTTATACCCCCGGTTTCACAGACAAGGCATAAGCTAGGCCCAGAGACTAAAATGCATATTTGAAGGTTTAAAGCAACACTAAGGAACTTTTCCTCTTCGGTCACCCTACAGGTTGGAAGCGGAATTGTCCATTACCGCTGTCGTAAATAATTTCGCCGCCCGCAGCCTACTGTCGCACGCACGCTCGGTGTTTATCTAGCACCGGCTTTGGAATGAACGCTGTCCACTAACAAGGTAGAGTATGTTGCATGATTTCATGAAAGTATGATGTATTGTGACATCAGAAACGAAGAAAAACTAAATAATGACTATTGTAACGCTTGACGTAAAGCAAGTCAAATTTGTAGTTTTCTTATGTCCCGGTTTGGCAAACTTGCATAGTGTGGTTATAGCAGATAATAGCGCTGCAAAGCGAATCCAGAAGTGCCTTTCACCCTGTTACGACTTGATGAACCACTGATACGATTTTGGAAACATTATTTTAAGGTAAACATTTTTCCTTAGTGTTGCGTTAACTGTAAAGCAACAGTGTGACTAACATATCTTAAAATATGTCAGTGCCATTTTTTTTTTTATCTCAAGATACACACCAGTAATGTTTATTTTTCGAAGGCATGTTTATAAAAGCTACTTATATGCACTAATTAAACGAAGGCTTAATCCTGGCTTAGTCTAAGCCTTGTCTGTGAAACTGGGCCAGTTACCTTTGATAGTAAAATTCGTAGACCTTCGTTCGTTTCGTTTCATCTTCCCGACGCTCTTCTGTGTGATAATCCCAGGAACTTTTTCCCCCCCTGACCTGTTGCTGTCTGTCTGCGTTTCCATCGTGGTCTAAACTAAAGTACAGTGAAAATTAGGCAAATTAGTCCGGTGACGTAGGACTGCACGCGACTTCACAGTTTCCGCTGGATTTCGCCCTCCGTATAAAAGCTTAATAAAGCCTGAAGCTTGTCGTTGGTCCATCTGTCATATTTTTTTATTTGAATCGGAAACAAATCTTACCGCACGCACGGCAACAGATTTAAAAAAATGGTGGTTAACCAATCAAAATGCATGTTCAGCGCCCAAAAAAGTACTACCTCACAAGCAGGGACTTGACCCTGTCCATGATGTGCATTTTTGCCGTACCCGCACTGATGCGAGCTCCTGCGCTGGAAACATGGCTAATGTCCACTAACTCTCTCATTAGAGTGTAGACTGGTAGGGTTAGTAGAATTTAAGTTGACGTAGGCTAGTTGCAAAGTTACTTGTAGTCAGTAGAATGTTCACAAGGGACCATCGAAATAAAGTGTTAGCGACATTTCCCTTTAATAACAGAAACTCAAACATCGTTTGCAAAACTCAGTGCTTTGATATTTCGCCATTTCTTTACAACATTAGCAAATTCAGAAGTTTAAACTTCCTCTGAAACTTGAGATTTAGCTAGGCCTATATCATCCAAGTAGCCAACATAATATTAATAAAACTAGGCTCCATGTCTTCCTTGTAATGATAGACCTACTCTTACAAGCTCAATGACAAATGTGTTGATGTGATTAACAAGCGCAAGTGTCCTCTGTCTACATGATTTACATGTTGATTCAGAATCCAAACTTCCCAAGTTTATTTTATCTGAGGGAATAACGCCATCTCTGGGTTGGCTTTAAATCCTTTCACATCTCGGAGTTGTCACCATCTCTGAAAAGCAGTCCGATCTTGATACGAGTTGTATAATGGGCTATAATTGGTTTCTTTGCTTGTAGCTCTTCGAACGAGGGTTCTTTGTTTTACTAACGGATGATTCCTCAGATGGTTGCCTTTTTGAACGATTAATTGTGTTAATGATTCTCATTAGTTGTGGATATAAGCTGTCAGAACTGACACGCATCACATGGCTTTTTCTTTTCAGAAAATCTGACATTTCCCGCAAAATTCGTCCCGACTGCTCAAATTATAAATCATTATAATTATAAGCGTACCGGTGTGAGTCGGTGTTAATTGACTACAATAATTGATGTTAATTTTTATCAAAAGGAAATTCTGTATTGCAGATTTAAGATGTTTTTAATAGCTTCTTTTATATGATCTGTCATAATTCATTGTTTATGTGGCACCTCAGCCATCGGCAGCTGCATGAGATACTGGCAAAGCTCATGAAACTGTTGCTAGGAAACAAGAGCGCCATCGTCTGTTTAGTCTGTTAAAAAAAAAAAAGGAAATCTTAATAAACTTCAAATTATTGGAGAAAAGGTCAAAATAAGCATTGAGAAAACAACCCAAATAACTACAAACACATAAATATATAATTTCTAAATAAATTCATACAAAAAGTAACGAGAACTACACGTTTCTTTTATTACATATCTTTATTGTCCAAAGTACCATAAAATGATAACTGTACAACTCGGCACACTTAAGCAGAACCAGGGCACTAAATATCCAAATTGGGTTGCTGGTTGTAGTTGAAGACGCATAAAAAAAAAAAAAAAATGTACATATTTACAAAGACTTTAAGTGTGTTGATGCTCTTCGCATAGGAATCTAACAAAAAAAAAAAAAAAAAAAGTTCTTAAGAAACTTAAAAACATAATGCAAGTCCCTGGTACTGGATACATGGAGTGAGGAGAGCAGACAGTGGATCAGAGATGAGAATGGTCAGAAAGGCACTCTGTGATGTCTATGTACAGGTCATCCATCATTCAGTGAGAAGAGCTCACATCCAGGCTATTCACAGTAGTTAACTCTTTACATCCCAGTTGATAATTACACCGTAATTAAAATGAGTCAAAACAAACATGAGAAATGTTCCATATTTTGCATCAAGTACCCATATTGTTCAAGTTGATGGAGGACCAAAATAATTCCAATTGAATGAAGGTCGAAAAAACACAATCACTGAAAAAAACATTGACGACAATGGCACCTTAAATCAAACTACACCGGGAATTAAAATGTTTAAAACTAGCATTAAGATGGGACGCCAGAACAACAACAAAAACATTCTAACGTTACAGCACCACGTCTGGCTCGGTCTCGCCAGGCCTTCCCTAGCGGTTACAACACTTCTCAGTGTTTCGTTACAACACGCAGCCTGAAAACTCTATGGAGGAGCTTCATTTTTGTTGCTGAAACAACGCAAACGGATTTTAACCGGCTCCTGTGATAGATTGTTCTCTTTGGTGTTTCATGATCTCAACAAGGCAGACCACGTTAGGCTAAAACTACTTTTTTTTTTTTAAAACCATTCTCGCCAGGCATCACGTTTAGCCGTGTTAAACTGAAAAGGCTACAATTCTTTATTCGTTTCTTGTTCTGTAATACATTAAGGTATGTGTAAACATGATCATTATATTGTCCAATGGCACTCGGTAGACGATGGACCCCAGGACGACCGGAACGTCGTGTCCTCTTCCACAAGTCTCACATTCTCCTGCTCATAAACAGGCGTCAGTGCCGCTGTGGGTCTTACACACGCGAGCACCTGGAAAGCAACCTTACAGATTTTGGATATAAACCTACAGACCTATAGTTGTTCCACTCAAAAATATCAAGATATTTGTTTTGTAATGTCGGGACATTCATCCTTTGCCCTCGTATCATGGTGTGCGTGAAGAGGGGAGGGATTATGCATTATGCATGTCATGACATCACCGAAAGACACGGAGCAATGTGAAGGCATCGTCGTATAGGACTTTCGCTCGAAGCGATTCCCCTTTGACATCAATGCATAATGCAGTGAAAAGTGCAGCACCGGCTGACTCCTCCCTCTCCGATGTGGACTGATTACAAACCGGTTTTATGAGTTAAAAGCACTTGGTAAAGCGTGGGTTATGATTTCCTCTCCTCGAACAGCCTCCGTAACCGCAGCTTTGTGAAATCTACCACCGTCTCGGGGTCAGGTTGATGCCGCAGCTTTGATATGGGTTAAACCGATTTCTCTTTTTTTTTTCTTTTTTTTCTTTTTTAAATATTTAAATAGATATAAAACTTTCTCTTTTTCCTTTTAAACAGACAGTCTGTACATATCTGGTACCAGTACATATAAAATTACAAGAGTTGTTAAATTAGAAAGGATATGTTCCTTCTGATACGTCATATCAAAAATATGCAGCTTTAGTAAACATATTCTCATAGTACTTTTTTTCTAGGCTAACTTTACATTGCTACATTACATTTTTCAGAGTTAGAAATATAGCAAAAGTGAGAGAACGCTGCCTCGCGCTTTCGTCTCTGTGAGTCCAAGGGCTCTCTGTGCACAATGCAGTGATCTTGAGCACTGAGCAGCTGTTTGACTTGACTTTAAAAGCCGTTTGTGCAGAGGTAGAAGCCTCGGAGTAAATAGTGTACTTTCCACAGCAACCTTCCCTGTTTCTGCACCTCTCGCTCTCCCGCACGTCCACGTTCGCTGTACCAATCTCAGCACCTGCTCGCTCCTCTGCAGACCCGATTCCCTCTCTTCCCGTCTCAGTCGATCTTCTCGACTTTCCCGATGATCTTTTCCTCGAAGATGGGCAGGATGGCGTCGTCTTCGCGTACCTCCTCGAACACCACTCCGCAGTCGAACTCGTCGCTCACTTTCTTGAAATAATACCTGAGGTGTGTTGAGGGAGAGGGATCGTGATGGTTTAATTTAATCTATGTCAGTCAAATAATTCTGTTTAATTGACAAAAGTATAAATCAAAACATTGTAAAATTAAATGGTATTACACAGCCAAAAGTGATATCTGGAGGAGATATTTGTTTATGACCCTACAAGTTCGATTAAACCATAAAAATGAGGAAAATTTCATATTTTTAAACTTGGTTAAAGTATTTATCTTACAAAATGATTTAGCAAAAAGGCAAACTACTGTTACAGGTTTTATTTTACTATACAGAAAAATTGCATGGTAAAACAAAAAGCGCACAGGAAAAGCTTACTCTGACTGCAACATAATCAGTTATTAATATGTTATTGGTTCTCTCTTGTTTTTGTGGGTGTTCATAATTTCTTTGTATGACAGCCTGTCCAAAAATGATGTCCGCAATTTATCACAAATTAAAGAATTAACTCCAAGCACAACTACACAATATATTTTCAAAATGTTTAACACATTTTTTACATTTGAATAAAGGGTGAAAATCTAAATTTTCCTAGGCTGGACATCACTTTTGGCCACTACTGTATATAGCCATTTGATACTGGAAATAAGTTTAAAGAAATAGTTTGTTAACTGTCATTATTTACACATCCTCATAACCGTTTTCTATTTGAATATATTCTAAAATTCAATTTATTTCTGTGAAAACAAAGCTGAAGTTTCAGCATCATTACTCTAGGCTTCAGTGTCACATGATCCTTCAGAAATCATTCTAATTTGATTATTTGATGCTCAGGAAACATTTCTGATTATTATTATTATCAATGTTAAAACAGTTGTGCTGGTTAACATTGTTGTAGAAACAGTGATACATTAGTTTTTTCAGGATTTGACGAATAGAAAGTTCAAAAGAACAGCATTTATTTGAAAGAAATCTTTTGTTATATTAGAAATGACTTTAATGTCACTTTTGGTGCATCCTTGGCTTGCTGAATAAACTTATTCATTTCTTTCTTTCTTTAAAAAGACTGATGTGAAAGTGGTATGAAACCATTCTATGATTCTTTTATACTGATATTGCATCCTTTTTGAAAGCTTGAAAGCTTCAGTCCAGGAGCGACCCGCACAGTGTTAAGAATTTCTCTTTTTGTATTTCACAGAAGAAAGTTAGTTTGGAATAACATGAGACTGAGTAAATGACAGAATCTTCATTTTTGGGTGAACCATCCCTTGATCATCTAAACTAAACACTACAGATGGTCCTCAAAAACCTACTGATGCTAAGAACAAAAAGTGTAGAAGGTTTACCTGTAGCTCCCTTTCTTGGTAAGCAGCTCCTTGAACTGTCCCAGAGTGACGATCCTCCCTTTGACGGACGTCCTGTACGGGATGGGCTCTCCGCAGAAGTAATAGGCCACGGTGATGTTCTCACAGGGCTGCTTCTTCATATTCTTATGCCTGCAAATGAACCGAAAGGCACTTTAAAAACAAACCAAAGCATTTATTCCATAATAAGATGGGATAAAATGGTACGTTTTAGCAACAAAATGAGAATGTCCTGAAAGCCGTATCTGAAAGCCCTTGTACGTGCTCTACTGGGTTTGAAGTGGACACGAGTGCTGGTGGTCAGCAGAGACTCGGTTTACTCTTGCCAAGTAAAATGAATTCCAGATGTCTGACAAATGTTCCTCAGAAGAAGAAGAAGAAAAAAAAAAGTTGCACTGTTGTGGCGCTTTCATCTCATCCACACCAAAGCCTTTGATGTCACCACATATCTGCATTAGCTCTCCTCCAGCCGATCAGTGGTTAATACACTGGAACCAACCAAATCTGTGAGGGACTACGCGCTAAGACTGGTCAGTCTATATTATACTCTTGAAAGCGCTACACACAGAAGCGTTAGTGAACTACATGAAGGCACAGCCCTGACAAACACATGCAAGTGCATGTATCGGTAGCATGGGATGGTGAAAGGAAGGGCTACGCTCTATGAAGAAGTACTGGGAACATACTCTGACTCTGAGAGCTCCGTGTCGGAGACGGCGGGCACCACACTGAGCGTGGGAAACAGAGCGGGCCTGACAGCGGTGCGACCCCTCTGGATCACCTCCATCACATACCTGAGGAACAACCCCGAGTTAGACACACCGGCTGCGTTTGCAGGCTCACACCGCCTCATTACACGCATGCACCTCAGCCAGCCACAGAGTGTGCCGGAACAGGGCGGGGAAGAGGAGGCAGCCTTGCATTGTGCATTATGGGTAATAGATGGGTCACTGACAAACGTCCAATAGAAAGAACAATTTTAAGTTTAAATTGCATATGCAAAATGCTTAAAAACAGTCTCTGGTTTCATGTGGATTTTAAAAACGTTAATAGCATTTAACACAAAAGAGTTGATTTACTGACCTTAATGTCATGTGGTGGAACCAGCAAGTATAAACTAACATTTTCCTTACACCTCAAATACATGCAAGTCTTGCTTAGTCATTTTCAATAAAACTTTACAAAGGTAGATAGTATTTGAGGAGTCACACCACATGACCGGAATGGGCGAACCTTGCCTTGTCATAAAAAGGTCAAGTTATTTGACTTATTGGCCTTGACATAGTCATGAGGGTCTAAAGGGGCCCTTACTATGACATCATTTCCGGTTTTGTTTTTCCAATTGTTTCAGAACATTGGTCTAACTAGTTTGATTTGGCAGTAGTTTTTCTTCAAATATTTGAACAAATCCGAAACAATTCAAGATTAGAAACTGAATAATATCAGTATTATTATTATTATTATTATTAATGATTCTACTATCATTACTACTACTGATAATAACAAAGATCATAAACTACTTAAGACTTTCTTTTCAAGAATTTCATTATTTTAAGATGTTTATTTCCATACATTATGATATTAGGAAAGTTTCACCCTGACATGTTTGATATTATGCTCCCCCAAAAAACGTATTTAAGTTCAGAAATTAAAAACTCAAAGTTTTAGTAAGTGCTTTTGATTTTGAATAAATGATCCAGGTCAAAAACTGAGCGTCATTGACCCAAAGGCAAATAACGTGATTATTTTCAAGCAATAACAAATCCGGCCACTGTGTTTCTTCTATGAATTATGCCCTTCTGTGGACGCATCCGCTCACCTCTGCTTGGCCTGCAGCGTTCCAGACTTCCTCCTCTCTTCCTCAAGCCGCCTGCGTGCCTCTTCCAGCTGTGTGAGGGGGTTGGGGGCTGGGTTGGGGGGCATGGTTGGGTCCTGGATGAAGGGATGGGAGGGCTGCACGCTGTTGCGGAGCTGAGCGGTCACCCAAGGGTGCACAGCCCCCGGCCGCTCCACCGAACTGGGCCTCGACACCTCGTGACTCGGAGCTTTCTTGGAGCCGGAGATGCTGCTAAGGAATATGCAAGACCAAAAGAGCTTTTACATGATTCCTTTTGAAAAACAGTGATTTTTTTAATTTTGCATAATTTCTAACAACTAATTGAATAGCTGGTCAAACATCATTATTGAATAATGTCTCTAGATTATACACTAAGAAAGGCTCTCACCCGTAAGGGCTCCTCTTATAGCGTCCAGCTTCCTTCTCACCCTCCATCATCCACTGCAGTATCTTCTGGTTCCTCTCCATATCATCCAGGGGCAAGGGCTCTCGCATCTCATAGTTTCGACCATCTTCCCCTTTTCTGACCGGCCGCTTCGACAGAGTGCTGCCTTTACTGCTACAGTGAGACACAAGAACATCAAAATCACTGAAGATAAACGGCTTCACTTAATGCTTCCAATATACACCATAGTTCGAAAGTTTGGGGGTGGGGGTGGGGTAAATGTATGAGCAAATGTATTGCTCATTGTTAGTTAGTTAATTCATTAACTAATGTTACCTTAATGAACCTTATTGTAAGGTTACCTTACAATTTTACTGTTTTTGATTTATCATCAAGTAACTGCAGACTTGGTTAGCAGAAGTGAGTGTAGAAACATTAAAAAAAGTCTTAACCAACACCAAACTTTTGAATGGTAGTGTATATGTATATATAACAAAAGCCACTGAGACACATACCCGTAACCCATGGGGTCCATGCCATTGGGACCGACGCTCATTCCATCTGCATAGTTGCGTGACTTGGATCCATAGTGGTGTTGCTCCGTGTTCCAGGCTAAGCCCCCGTGCACCTTCGAGGGTTCCACCTCCACCTGTTCTTTGGGCTTCCCCCCCGCGGCATAGTGTGTGTGGTAAACGTGTTTGTGATGGTGCAGGTGCGCCGCATCAGCCTTCGGGCCCAGCCGAGCCTGGTGCTTGCCTTGGCCACCAGACACTGGCATTATAAGCCCGGGATTCTTGCTCGCCGGCAGCCCGTCTGGGGAGCGGGACTTTGGAGAGTGACGGCCCGTGCCTGGAGATTGACAGCCGGGGGTTTTCATGACACGCTGCACATGTTCATCCAGGATGCTCTCGGGGTTTTCCTCGTGTGCATCCCGTAGCTGCAGCCCGTTGTAGCTCGTCTCAGAGTAGCGACCGCCATAATGCTGCATGTGGACCGCGGGAGGAAACCTGTGATTGGCCAGGGAGGGAGCGGTGGAGACGTCCGCATCGTCACCTTCTTCTTCCTGCATGACACAGAGATTATTCAATGATGACAAGATACTTTTTCAACATCTCAGATGTTTAGTATAATGGATGTGTATAAAAAAATAAAAAAAAATTAATAATATTTACACACACACACATACATATATATGTGTGTGTGTGTGTGTATTTATATATATATATAAAAGACAAGGAAATCAGCCAGGTAAGCAAGTCGATTACAGAAAATAAATAGGCTGAAGAATCACTGTGCAGTAACATGTTTGAACCAGCAGATGTCGCCCTTTCAAGCGTATATTAAAGGAGAAGTTCACTTTTAAAAAAACTTTTGCTGATAATTTACTCACCCCCATGTCATCCAAGATGTCCATGTCTTTCTTTCTTCAGTCGAAAAGAAATTAAGGTTTTTGATGAAAACATTCCAGGATTTTTCCACATATTATGGATTCCATTGGGACCCAAACGGTTCAAGGTCCAAATGACAGTTTCATTGCCGCTTCAAAGGGCTTTAAACGATACCAGACGATGAATAAGGGTCTTATCTAGCGAAACGATCGGTCATTTCAAAAATAAAATAAAAAGTTGACGTTTTATAAGCACAAATGTTCGGCTTGCTCTGTTCTGTGATGCGCGTTCGTGACGTCACGTAATACGCAATTACGTTGAAAAGGTCACGCTTGAAAAATTGAAGAAAATGTTCTTTTTGGCTTTTTAATATTAAAACACTCAGGATGCGCACACGAAATGGGCATTTTAAACGATAAACTGACACAAATACATTTGAAAATGTTTATATGGTCCTCCTTCCGCACATTTGTAAACACATCAAACTTGACCTTTTCAACGTAATTGCGTATTACGTGACGTCACGAACGCGCATCACAGAACAGAGCAAGGCGAACATTTGTGCTTATAAAACGTCAACTTTTTATTTTATTTTTGAAATGACCGATCGTTTCGCTAGATAAGACCCTTATTCATCGTCTGGTATCGTTTAAAGCCCTTTGAAGCGGCAATGAAACTGTCATTTGGACCTTGAACCGTTTGGGTCCCAATGGAATCCATAATATGTGGAAAAATCCTGGAATGTTTTCATCAAAAACCTTAATTTCTTTTCGACTGAAGAAAGAAAGACATGGACATCTTGGATGACATGGGGGTGAGTAAATTATCAGCAAAAGTTTTTTCAAAAGTGAACTTCTCCTTTAATTGGCATTTGTCATGGTCACATTCAAAAATGCACAATGACCTGAAACAGAGCCATGAGAGAATTCTCTTATTACTCAAAACATGACTTTAATATTCATTTTAATCGTGATAATATTTCTGGACAAACACAGACCTCTCTTCATCAAATTCTAAAAGATCTGATATGTCAGTTTTCTTAATTTAATAACACTTAATATTTTACTTGCTTATTTTGTTCTGCCATTCTCTCGGATTTAGATTTTACTGGCAAACAACACTGAATCCTGTTTAACAAATTTAGTTTCAATCATAGTCTGGTGACTAAATTACATATTTTAGTCACATTCTGTATTGTTACTTTTAGACAATGAAAATGTGTAGTTTTGTCTATGAAAACAGTCCTAAATCTGATTAAACTAATCGTGTTTCGTCCATACAAACTCTGCAGTATTACAGGCTAATTACTGGACATAATATCTTTAATCTGCATAGTATCCAACGAGTAGCTTAAGGTTGTTTCTGACTGTTTTTCCCCATAAAATGAATCATTTTTTGTGTAACTGTTTTAAGCAATACTAATTTAATAATTTAAAGTTATCACATTTTGTTAGTTGTATTGCAGTGTTACCATCATTGCACTTTGTTAATGTGGGTTAAACTATGCATAGTTTTCTTCACGGAGTATCTTTTCTGCTAGTTACTAATTAAAACAAATTTTATATGAATAGATTATAATTTATCAGTGCACATTACAATATTTCACAAATTGACTAGTCATACACATTTCACTTGACTGTTTAATTGTACGAGTCGAATTATACAAGTGTTTTTTTTTATTAAATTATATTTATCAAGGATGCATTAAATTGAACAAAATTGACAGTAAAGTCATTTATAATTGTTTTAAAAGATTTATTTTTCATACAAATGCTGTTCCTTTGACATTTCTATATCAAAAAATAATTGATCCTGAAAAATATATAATTGTATTACCTTTCCACAAAAAACATTAAGCTGCATAAATGATTTCAACATTTATAATGTTGCTAAAAAAATATTTCTAAATAGAAAAGTTATTACAGAATTTCGCACAATATTACAGTTTTTACTGTATTTTTGTTTAAATAAATGCAGCCTTGGTGAGCAAAAATTGTCACGTTTTGAATGGTAGCATATATATTATTTAAAACTATGTTAACAACACAAGTATATTTTACTTCCAACAAATTTCCTTCTCCTTCAAACGTGCCTTTTCATTTGGTTGTCTTCTCATTTTCATAATGGAGAAAGTCAATAAAACCAAAGCCTCAGCAATGCTTTGATTCTCTCTCCAGGTAGCGAAGTCCAAGGAGAGAAGGAATTCTGAGGACTTGGCCTGAGCATCATTTTATTTTTACTGAACAGCTGTGCAGGTCAGCGCTCTGGATGATCTTTGACAGATCATGCCAAAAAAAAAAAAAAGGTGGGATGAATCCAACCGCAATGCACAAACCATCCAATTCCCATTGCGCCGATTCAACCTCTAAAAACTGAACCATCTGAAAACAACCAGAAAACCCTGAAAATCATCTTTCTGGGGTGTTATGCAGACTTGTCAAGGCTCAGTAGCTGGCAAAAGCATGTTTAACTGTCAGAGTCCTTCCTGCTCAGTGGACCAAAGAGCACAAGTGCTGTATATAGAAGACAGTCGCTCAGCTGATAGGTAAAGAAAACTTGAAACAAGTTTGCTGAAAGCTGAGGCACCGGTGAGAATATCAATTAAGAGACAAATGACATTCCTCCTTCGGCTCTTAACTCAGAGTCACTGTTCTGTGACGGAAGTTCCTCTTACAGGAGGCCAAACTACATAAATAATCTGCCTTGAGACTTAACACCTGGCTTTGAGTCGGGAAAAAGATTCCCATTTGCGGTGCGCGCAAGCATTTCTTCACGCCCCGACTGACTTCAAACAAAGTCATTACACTGAGGCAGACTAGAAAGTAGCTCAATCTCGGCAAGTGAATCACCTGACACTGAAAAAAAAAAAAGACGGAAGAAATGAGCGGAGTCCCCTTGATAAGACTGGGAGTCTTTAGAACATCCGCCTGGTTCACTCGTGATGAGAGGCGGCACAGGCCTGTGTTTGATCTATCTGCTAAAGCTCGAGATGCAGTAGAGACGTGACGATTCCCTGGCATGTTTGGATGCACTACTCACCAGTCGAACCCTTTTGAGCCGCTCCTCCAGTTTTTCTTGTGCCTCGCGTTCCCTCAGCACCCCCTCCAGCCTGCTGATCAGCTCCGCCGCAAACTTCTCCGGCTCGACGTGAATATCCTTTGGTATCCGGTTAGTGCGCTGATGGGAAGACAATGCGGGTCAGTACTCAAGGTCACCATTCACAATTAATGCAATGCTCTTAAAAACTAAACTACGGCTGCTGATTAAACAAGAACACAACAGTGTAAAACACAATATTGAAAGCAGGAGAACATTAATCCAGGCTAGACAGACAAACACATTTTTGGATAATGTGCTATTGAGAGTTAATGCACTGATTCTGTACACACTACAGTTTCAGTGTAAAAACATCAGCTTAAAAGGACAAACAAAAGATAGCAGATAATACAATACAATATCGTTGCTATTACTTTGGTCGAAAACAGATCCACCAAATAGATTAAATGGTTGCAGGCATGTGATCAGCAAAAGACAAAAAAATAAGGAAAATGGGAAGGAAGATGATTCGAAGCGACTGAAACACACAACACTTGCAGAGTCGCATTTAATTTGAGTTGAAACTATGAATGAAAATGAACAGTGCTGTGATTTGGCTTTGCTCTGAAACATGCAGGGCGTGAGACTATATATATTCATAGAATTACATCATAACTGGTGTGATTTGACAATCGGCAAAATTCATTAAAAAAAAAGCTGGTGAGTAAAAGGCTTGGAGCCTGAATTTAATGCATTCTTGCCTAAAGTGTTAATACAATTAAATTAACTTTTTTTTTATTCATAATATTACCGACTCCAAACTTTTAAAGTTTAGTTTAGTTTTAAAGGTAATGTACATTTCTCATAGTCTATAAATGTTGTCGGATAATTTTGGGAACTTTCGAACTGAAAATAAAACTAAGTATTAAGTAAACTACACTCAAGCACTCAGTCCTCCTGTAGTGTCGACTGTGATGCAATGATCCGTGCCCTAGCAGAATTATGCCCTATTTGAAACCCCATGGTAAAGAACGGGGCAGAGGAAGCAGTCAGAAAACATACAACTGGAAATGAGAAACGGTTAAATACACAAAAAATCAATCCACCTTCATATCTTGCACTTGCAACATGAACCCAAAACTTGTAACAAAGAGGAGCTGTCTTTCAGATAATCACTCTTCATCTGAGCAGATCATGTTGCACAGGGGGAAAGCTGCATATAGATCTTTATTGTACCATTTTCTCTTCTAAAACCAATGAAACTCCAAACAACAGACATCCAGGAAATGTATTATTCCAGAAGTCTGGAAGGAGAAAAAGAGAGACGGGGGAGGAGGACAGACACATGAAGAAATATAGTTGCAGGCAGTGCCTGGACAAGGTCCAATAAAACCCTTACAGGAGCCGTTAAAATTTTGATTACAGGGCCAAATCTGATCTAAAGTCTGTTCCAGCTTTCTTTGTTCTGGCCTTCTGTTTGCTTAAGATTCATCAGTCTCCTCCGCAGCCCACACGGTTACATGCCCAGTGGAACTGCAGAATCTGTCAAGTCTTGACAAGGCGTTTTGGTTACTAACACTGCTTCCCTGCCGCAGACCACGCTTACAGAATATAAGAGAGCCTTTTAAACTTAGCAGAGACAGAATGGGAGAATACAACCAAAGGGGAAAAGAGAAATCTGAGCGAGATAGTGTTAAAGGTTTTAGAACCATAAACATAATGTGAATGCAATGTAGCAAGATGTAGCAATAGGAATTAATGGTCAACAGTTCAGCTAAAAATGAAACTTCTATCATCATTTACTTACATAATGTTGTTCTAAATCCATATAATGTTCTTTATTTCGTTGAACAAAAAAAAAAAAAGCAGATGTTAGGCAAGTCGCTTGCTCGCTCTTTTTCATACAATGAATCTTAATTGAGGAACAGGCCAAAATGTGTCATTATTCTCTTTTAAATCTCATGTGTGTGATTTTAATAAACACTACTATTGTTGTACCATCATCGGATAAGGGATGTTCCCGAAGCCTAAATCTGAATTCGAAAAGGCACGGAAAATGAGTAGTGCATCATCAACGGAGCCCCTAAAGGGACATTGCTAGGGTTGCAGCGGTCGGTTACATTACAGTACATCAGATTTCATGTGAAGACAGAAAGGAGAGATGACTGACAGGACAAAGGTGGAGGACTTGGTGTGCAACTTAAGCGTCAATGACAAATATCTTATCTTGTAAAATGTGAGGTCAGTACCGCCACTCCCTACACAGAGTATGTGTGATCGCAAATTGGAAAGTAAAAAAACAAACAAAAAAACATGCGTTCAAAAGCAATTCCAATACCCTGCATATTAATAGCGTCTCACTGATGCCCGCAAGTAATATACAATAAAATTACCCAACTATGTAATTGGGAGAGAAAGCAAAAGCAGTGAAATATTATATCACCATGTCCCTTTAAGGGCTCTGTAGAATGCGTCATTTCCTTTCCAAACATAGTATTCGCTTCGGGCGCATCTCTAAAATATACTGTTAGTTCCGGTTCTCGAATCTGATTGGCTGAGAGCCTTTATTCTACTAATATCACACGGAAACGTTTCACAATTTGTATCACTCCGCTTGTTGCCGGATCTACACTGGCAGCATTTCTCACAGAGAGGGTCAATGGCAGAGGAGCAAACCCACTGTTAATTATGCAAATACTACTGTTATTGAGTCACATGAATATCCTTCTAAACTTCATTTTGTGTTCAATTAAATAAAGCAAGTCAGTCATACAGGTTTGGAACGACATGAGGGTGAATAAACAGTGACAGAACTCACATTTTCAGATGAACTATCTCTTTAGGAAAGTTTGTACACCTGCAAATTGTGGTTTTGATAATCAGATATTGGTGCACATGCAGAAAAATTAGTCAAGAGCTTCCCGTACGTCATGCACGTACGAGCTGAAGTGTCTTCGCTGCCTCCACAGCTTTCAGTCTCTATAGGATGAGTGAAAGGCCCCAGTGAGGGGAAGTGTATGTTTGCTCTGTTAAATTGGGCTCTATCTCAGAGGCTCCAATTATGCTGGAGCCGGTACAGTGGGAAAGCCGAGCCATCAGAGGCGGCGGCTTCACATCTGCTGGGGCAGAGCAGGCAGAGCTGACGAGAGCATCAGGAACGCTTTAGACAGCACACTCACGCTCTCTCACTCTCCATCAGCTATTCGCCGGCACATGATCAAAGCTCCCCAGCCACCGCTGTGCATCTTAAGAATGCACATTCATTTTAGGGGCGATGGGAGAGACAAGGCAGGGGGAAGAAAAGAGAGAGTAAGAATGACAGGGAAAGACCAGAAGATGATGGACGGAGACAAGGCACAGAGAAGAAAATAAAAAGAAGGAGTGGGGGTGAAAGAGAAAAAGAGAGAGAGGGAGAGAGAGAGAGAGAGAGATGGAATAAAAAGGTAGAGAGCACACATACAAAAAGTGTTGTAAAGTCAACAAGGTGTTCTGGAAATCCAAAGCATACTTACAGGAATATGAGGTAGTGGCACTCGCCCATTAACTTTGGCACTTTCGTGTATCTCACGTCGATGCGGTTTACGATACCTATAAGGTGGGACCCCATCTCTGTAGGGAAAAAACATAACAGGATTTTAATACTGAATCTGTGTCAATATACGAAAACACCATATATGAAATCATCGTCTTCTACATAACACATTTTGATGGTCCAATGGTGGATGGTGGAGTAAAGAAATAATCTCAAGAAAACAAAACAAAAACAGATGTCAATTTACTCACCTGTATGACTTTCTTTTGTCCGTGGAAATCAAAAGGACATGTTTAGCAGAATGCCTAAGCCAGTGTTGTTATAGTTTAGCCTAAAACTATTACAAATCGTTTTCGGTAATTGAAATAAAGCTAAAATAAAATATAAATATTAGAAAAAGGTTTAAGGCGAAGTACTTAAATGACAAACAAATATAAAAAAAAAATAATAATAAAATAAAAAAATTATAATAATAATTTTTTTTTACAAATAAATAAAATTTAATTAAAAAATAATATACTAAAAACTAACAATGAGCAATATATGTCAGAATTTACTTATATGTGTTAATGATAGTAAAAAACAACTCTTCACTGTTACTTCATGATAGCTCAGACAGGCCCATTAAATTATTAAATTATTATATATAAATATAAATAATATATATATATATATATATATATATATATATATATATATATATATATATATATATATATATATAAAACTTTTAATCTTAATAATGTATTATTAAATGCTGAAAATAACAGTGACTGTTGATAAATGCTTAGTTAAGAAGCATTTTTAATTGTAAAGTGCTATCGCAAAAAAGGACATGACTAAAAATGAAAATATAAATTGTATATAAATACTAAAATTACACTTGTCTCAGCTGCTCTTTTCCATTCAGTGAAAGTAAATGGAGACTGTGGCTGTATAAATCTAAATTTCAGTGAATATTTCAGTCTGATTAAAGCGCTTTAGAAAATATGACTTCAGAAGCCTTATGAACTTATGGATGGTGCTTCTAAGGCACTTTTTTTGCCCTTTTGGAGGCGTGACATCAGACTCAGACATAAAAAAAAAAATAAAAAAAAATCTCAGTTCCATATAACACAGAAAGTCATACAGGTTTGGAATCACATGAGGTGGGGTAAGCAACGACAATGTTCATTTTTGAACAACCATAGTATCGTTTGTTTAATCTCCATAATATGTCAGTTTGCAAAGCTGGCATTTGGTGAAAGCTTCATCATTGTGTATTTTGTGATGGTAAGTAACTGCTTGCTAAATACAAAATATTGCCTCACTAGCATGTGTTACTTATAAAGAAATGTCAGTTTTACAGGGAACAAAATGGTGCTGTTGATTCGTAACAACAAATATGTGCATACAAGACAGTCCTTGTGTGAGAACAGACCTCAGACTGCAAAGCTAAAGTGATTGCAGGTGTTTACGTTTTTGTTGTGGGACTGGATATGCGAAAGTGTCCTCCTCCTCCCATCTAACTGAATCCCTGGGGCAGTGGCAGCAACCGCTTCAGAGCAGAGCATGTTTGGGGTCCTTCATTGACACATGCACAGGGAGTCTTTAATCCCCCCGGGTCCTGCTGCGGACCCCCCTGCATCTCTGCCTGGCAAACAGCTGATAATGGCCTCTAATCTAGCCCACTTCAGACACATGTTTTTGCCCTGATGTGCCTTTAATGTGTTTTTTTGTATAACATTTGTATAACAACCACCTCTGAACTCGGCACACTCCCTGTTGCTGCCTCTCCAGTCGAAACCCCCCCGAAACGAACAACCAGAACGAAAATGTAAGATTCTGCTAAACGACAGTCTGACGGTATGGTCACATTTACCATTGTCCGGTAAATTTTTCGAGGGCACAATCTAGTTATTTCCACATGAATGGGAATTTCAGGAGAAAGATTTTCCCATGCAGATTTTGCAAGTTGGTCATGTGGATTCGTAGCCTGGGAAAACCCAGACAACTTCCGGCAAATTTAGATTTATAATAATAATAATAATAATAATTCATTACATTTATATAGCGCTTTTCTCGGCACTCAAAGCGCTTTACATAGAAGGGGGGGATCTCCTCAACCACCACCAATGTGCAGCATCCACTTGGATGATGCGACGGCAGCCATATTGCGCCAGAACGCCCACCACACACCAGCTTACTGGTGGAGAGGAGACAGTGATGAAGCCAATCAGTATATGAGGATGATTAGGAGGCCATGATGGACAGAGGCCACTGGGCAAATTTGGCCAGGATGCCGGGGTTACACCCCTACAGATTTGCTCTGCAAGTAGTCTGGCAAAGAGCCCATTCAAGCCCATTTCTAATCCGTCGAAATCGCGGCACCAATCAGAAACGTTGGGGCGGGCTTTACACGATGACGATCGCTCTGATTGGTTTTAGGTCTATCCAATTGCGCCCAGACGCATTTGAGCGACATCCGTTGGTGAAGCGCAGCCACTTTTAAATGCATTATTATATTCAAATTGCAAACACACGAGGACAGTCTCCATGAAAGACCCACTGGCAGATGAACGTGCTACTACATTTCTCTCCGAAACGGTAGGAAATTAAATTAGATTTAATAGAGGATTTTAGCTGTGACAAGATGATTGACAGGGCAGTTTACGTGACAGGACGCACGCGACAGATCCGTCCAATAAAGATGACGAAGTAGTATGTCCCAAAGCTTGCCTACTTTTTTGCTACACATTCAAAAGTAAATACCTTTTCTTCACAAAAAGAGTACATACTTTTATGGCGTATACTTAGGCGAATTGGGACGCAGCATATGGCTTTACACGATGACGATCTCTGATTGGTTTTAGGTCTATCCAATTGCGCCCAGAGGCTTTTGAGCGATGTCCGTTGGTGACGCCCCTTTGGAAATTAGTTCTCAATGAAGCTTTGCCAGACCATAACTCAGTTACTACTGAGAATGGTCTGGTTTTAACCAGGCTAGTGGATTCGTTGACCTGGGGTGCGTTTCCCAAACAACGATGTAACTCGCTGCTTAACTACCATAGTATGATGCATCATTAGAGAAACTAACTAGCCAGTCACAACTGTTTCCCAAAACCACAGCAAACTGTCGCATATCCTCGTTGGAAACACGTTGGTTAGAACTGTCGTTGATGACGTCAAGCACTTTACAACACTTTACATTTTTTGACAAAATAAAAGACGTAAAAATTTAATTTGTATATACACTCCTGGGCAAAAAAAATGGGCCAAGCCCAAAATGGCTAAACACTAAGCTTTTAAGTCTTAACCACAGATTATTGGTCAGGAAATTAGTAAAAATTTAACCAAATGCACTATTTTAAAAGCCATTGCTGTCTCAGAAAAACATCAAAGACAGAATTAAGTTTTGGCAGAATGAAGCACACGTTGCATTGTGACGCTCCAGAGCGGTGTCTTTAAAAATCTGGAGAGAAATATAATAATAAATGCATCTCTAGCACAGTGAAGCATGGAGGAAGAGTGTCATTGTGTGAGAGCCTTTTTAGCTGCTAGTATTGGTGAGATACTTCACTGTCAAAAGTCATTTAATGCTTTGGGGTACAGGAGAATATTGCAGAATGGCTCGTTTCCCACAAATGAAAAGTTGTGATCTAAAGAGGAATGATCAGATGTTATTTTTCATCAAGAAAATGCTCCGGCCTAAAGTGCAAATACAACCAAGAAGTGGCTTGAAAACAAGTCTATCTGGCTCATGTTTTGGCCTGGTCAGAGTCCAGATTTGAACCCTATAGTGGATATTTGGTCTCACAAGATACTTTATCTACAGTATTTGTGCAACTTGTGCTAATTTCCTGACCAGTGAATTGTGATTAAAATCATCAAGACCATTACAAGACCACCAAATATTTTTCCATTTTTGGCGTGGCCCATATTTTTTTTGGCCAGGAGTGTATAAATAGAATGAAAGATACAGAATACACAGCATGTTAGCTTGCTTATTTTACTAAGAACATGATCTGTTTAAGTTCACATGTCATACTAACCAGAAACTATGCTTCTAATCACAGGTGAGAGCTGCATGTCTGTTGTGATGTTAAATAAAACATTAAAAACTGAAGAGTATTTCCTCCTATTTTTGTACGTATTGATGATGTATTTGTCCTCCTACCAGTGTTCTTTGTCTGGATGCACGTAAATTCACAGTAAGGATGCTTTCCTGTCAAATAGCCCATCACATAAACGAATTTCTAATAAGCCCAAAGAACACGGGTTAATGTGTTACATGCAGGGAGAAATCAGGGTAAGGGGCAAAAATCTAGAGACGATCGGTTAATACTTAAACTTAACTTTTAGCTTTACATTGATTACCACTTCAACATAAATGGAGGGAAAATCATTTCATATTGCAATATTTTCTCCAGCAGACCACGTCCTCTTGTGTCAGGCATTTAATTGCATGAAACCAAAAATATTTTGGTAGCCATGAAATGAGACAAATTTGATTACACCTAAGGCCAAAGCACAGTTTATACTTTTATGAGCTCTTATTTTCAGGCCTTGCTTGTTTTCAATATTTCATTTCCTGTTCCCTTCTGTAACCTGCTTGTGTAGGGTACGGCGTGAAGGCCATTTCCTTTGTTTTCAGGGAAAGTTAATTTGAAGGAAAACAAGTCAATGCCTTCAAATTACAGCCTGCAGCGCCTCATACCTCCCAATTTGAAGCTCTATAATTAGCATAAGTAATGACATTTAGAAGCTTTCATTGGTGTGGATAATGAGCAGATGGTCCTCCTCAGAGGAGAGCAGATTTGTTTCTGTTCCCAGAGCAGAGCTGGGGGAAAATGGCACTGATTCTGCATGCACGAGACACTGCTCTGAGACCAGCCTCCACTAACAGCTGCCAATGACGTTACATTGAGCTTTGTCTGCGCATCTTCCGTTCGACGGCCGAAATATCTGGGCTTCTGCAGAACTGGCTGCAAGTTTCTCGGAGGAGGAAAATCCTGCTAAATTGACTCGGGACGACGTGGTGAAATTGAATCGCTCTAAGCTCTCGGACGGGAACGTTCCGCCAGCTTGCGGTGGTGAGAATGGATCTGTGTGTATCTGTGTGTCTATAGATGTGTACGTACACACTGCTGTCGGTCAGGGAGAGAGTGTCTGCATCACTGGACATGCTCTGCTGCTCGCTGTCATTGGCACTGGTGGCAGGAGCCAGCGCATAGCCGGTGTTCACGTAGTACGGATTGACTGGCTCCCTCCATGACGCGTGTCTGTTGATGAGAAATGGGACAGAGGAGATTCCTGTTAAACACGTGATGAGGAAAACAATACTGGTCATTTCAGTGAAACACATTCCATTCATTCATTTCTAAGTATCAGACATAACGGCATATGAGGTTGTTGAGGTCAGCTGATTGTAATCGGTGGATAATCACTTTCTATGGCTTGATTGTTGGTTTCTCAACTTGACCAGTAAGATCACATTTCAATAATGCAACAGACACCAGCCTGCTTTAAGAATTCAGCATCACCTTCCAGGGGCAACAAATAACAGAGGTAATAATATACCATCAACATCAACCAAATGAAAAGGCAAGGAATGTAAATTCAATTTACAATCTTTAGACATTAAATACAATTGGGTAAGTATAATAAAAGTAATTAATAAATTATTAAATGACAACAATGAAAAAGTTAGTCTATCATGAACACAATGAATAATAAAATACAGAAAGCTCCCACATCAAGTGTTACACCAATGAGTTATCAATTTAATTATTTCCTCATAGGCCCATGTATGCTAATATGGATATTTTGCGTGGACTTATTTGTTCTTTTTCGGCCTGTTAAATTTTTTTTTTAACTTAAAATCAGCCGATATTTGCCATATTTTAAATATCGACATTAGCTGATAATCTTTTCTGTTTGGCCGATGTGTTGGAAGCGGGACTTTTATTTTGACGAGGCTGAGAACGCCAGCGCTCCCATTCTCAGTCTTCATTAGTTATGGTCTGTTTAACAGTTTTGTCTAATAGTCTAGTAGAAATGATGGATAGAACTGTTAAACAAAGAAAGTAACTATAAAAGCAAACGCTAAAACACCTTTTCGTATATATTATTAGTAACAGACAGGCAAACACTATAATACTTTCTCATTTACCGTCAGCATTCAACAAGTAGAATATGCATTTATTTAATTTAAACAAATCTTTAAATATCGAATTAACATTTCATTTCACAAACCTTGTAGACTTAGTCGAATAAGAGCTGTCAGATATTCTGAACAAGTGAGCATTTGTGGCCTGCATGAATGTGTGCGTCAGTGTGAATTGAATGCGGACAGGAGAGTGTTTTACTGGAGACGTACAATCGACAAACTTTAATGCTGTTGATTTCAAACTATGCTGTGCTATATTCAGTGGCCCAGTGTGACATATTCTTGTCATTTTCATTGTGCTGTATGTAAAGTGTTACCTTGTCTTTATTTGAAAAAAATATGATTCCCAGTACACACAAACTTTATTAGCCAGATTTGCCTACTGAGTGCCCTGTTGGTTACAGTGTTTACTTACTTTTTATTCTTTTATAAAAAACAATTTCTTTATTTGTGAAAAATACAGTAATACGATTACAGAATCAAGAAGTTGCGTAAGTCCGTTTTATTTAGAGATTTTTTAATTCATTTATTTACTTCCAAATGATACGTGTATGTTGTTCTGTGAATAATCGCAATTAAAAACACTTACGTTTTTATACATTTTATAATGTAATAATTTCACCGTTAATCTCCAAATTAAAGGTATAGCGGAGGATGTTTTACTTCCTGGTGGGTAACCTATACTATTGGTCCTCCTAATTGTCAATCATTCTGGTGAATCAATCATAACTTTTCAAAAAGTGGAGAGGGCGGGTCTTATCTAAAATTTGGAAAGATCCTCCGCTATACCTTTAATGTAGAACCAACATAAAGACAGTGTAGTTAACATACTTGTTTAAAGGGATAGTTCACCCAAAAATGAAAATTCTGTCATCATTTGCTCAACCTCAAGTTGTTTCAAACCTGTATGAATTTCTTTTTTCTGCTGAACACAAAAGAAGATATTTTGAAAAATGTCGGTAACAGTTGATGGACCCCATTGACTTCCATAGTAGGAAGAAAAAAATACTATGGAAGTCAATGGGGTCCATCAACTGTCAAAATATCTTATTTTGTGTTCAGCAGAAAAAAGAAATTCATACAGGTTTGAAACAACTTGAGGGTGAGTAAATGATGACAGAATTTAAATTTTTGGGTGAACTATCCCTTTAAATGGCATCTTTTTATGAATGAGGGCCAGTCTCACTGCTACTGATTATCGATGAAAATAATTTGCCCCAATTTTAAACATTATAGCCATTCAACATTACAGTGTAATTGAAAGCTACACATTTTATTTTTTAACATTTATTAGGCTTAAAAAAATAAAAAAAATAAAAAATTTAAATTAAGTGAACTTAAAACAATCCTCACATAAACCGTTATCACATAAATGTCATATTTACCTGTGTAGGAAATATAGATAAATTATCAAACATTCTGCACTGCATAAATAATAAATTAATCCTTATTACAGCTACAAAAGTGTGCTGTGTGCACGATACTGACACGTGTCTGTCTGTGTGTGTCGTGTGTCACAATCACTGAAAGTGCGTTCTCTTTTGTCTGGTCGCACTTGAATGGTTTAAAAGCATTTGCATGTATAAGAGCGTAATCATATAATGTAACGCTAGCCAAAATATGACAGAAATTTTTTTTTTTATTTTGAAAGCTTTAAACTGAAAAAAAATAATCTCATGCATTAACGCTAACATCACTAACAAAAACAAATAAGGATTGGTATCAGACTACACAAAACAAGTTTGTCAGCTGTAAAAACCTGAAGCATCCTTACATCATACAATTATAATTACATACAAAATGTTCATAAACGTCTTATTCTTGAAGACAAAATCCTTTAACAAAAGGACTTGCCTTAAAGGACTTAATGATAGCAAACAGCTAATCAAGAGTTTCATCATCTAATTAACCTTAAACATTTTCAAAATTAAGTTTCAGCTGGGTGGAGGCAACATGCAGACAATCAAATTCTCAGAAAACCAAATTATCTTGCACCGACAAAGAAGAATGACATGCCACACAGTTGAGGACACCATCTTGTCATGCGAAAACTGCAGCATGAATAAGTGTAACACTGTTTAAATGCTATTAAAATATTACCTGGTTAATGCCTGTTGTCTATAGTTACAGGGTTCCTGCACATTTTCCATTTCAAAATTCCATACTTTTCCAAAATCAAAAAATTTTCCAAACCTCTGTAGATTTTCAGACCACATTTCCTCACAGAATTACCTTTTTAAAGAACAATTCATAAACAGTGACTTACATAATTGCCCTTTTTTTTTTATTTTATTTTTTTACTTCGAATCTGATCAGCTTTGTAGAAGTAGTAAATATGACTCTTGAGCTATAATCCTTCTCTTCTGAAATTGTCACATTTCTGCATTTTGGCAGATCAGTGCTCCAAACTGCGACCATTTTTCCTGCCGGTGCGACTAAATTTTGCTAAAGGTTGAATTGGTCTGGTGTCACCACCACTGGTGTTGCCCAACTGATAAGAGCTGCACATTTTTGTTGCATATAAGAAACATCAAATGGCAAACGAAAGGAAAGCAGAACAAAACCACGCTACTCGTTTGAGCTATGCAGTGCAGACCTCTTATCTCGCAGCGAACAGGTTTACTCGTGGGCCGATCTCGATCACGCGACACCATTACTATGCAGCGCTGGGAGATCCAGTGATAAAGTGTTTGAGTATTAACATCTCAGCGAGATCTAGTGAGGAGCATTCAAATTCTGTTATACACCACAGATATCAGATCAAATAGCGCTGACGTGGAAACCAGGAGAAACATTGTGCCATGAATTAGTACAGATTGCTTTTCAAACCACAAGTCACCAACATTCACCATGGATTTAATGTAATAACGCTAACTGTAACTATGGTATTGTGGCAGAAAGTCGAATGTTTTTACATCATTTATCTCAGGCTTCGAACATTTTTTTTTTTTTTTGAATGAAATTCAAGCACTTTAAGGACTTTCAAGAGCTTCACACTTTTTCCAACACTTCAAAGCTCTAAATTCAATTTAAGCTCTATTATTCAATTTGAATTCAAATTTTTATATGATGACCAAAATCATTATTCAACTTTCAAAGATTGTCCCCAAACTAAAAGCTAAGATGTAGGAAAACTAACACTTGGCAAGCAAACACTTTTATTTAAAAATAAAAAATACATGAAATTACCACTATAAGCCAGTATTGTTTTAAATAGCTTGAAATACGATTGGAATCACTTCAAAAAGGAAAATTCAGTTAAGTGTGACATGTGCAGTGCAAGCCTGTCATATAGGCTACATACAATTATAATGAGAGCCCTACTGTAAAAGAATGTTGTGTATTCTTTGTACCTTTGTTCACTTTCACAGCCTTTTGTGCAATTGTAAGTTGTAATGTTTATTTTGTGTATACATGATTTCTTATAAAGGATGCATTTGGTTAAAGGGATATTTCACCGCTGGAAAGATGAATGTGTATTTAAATTGGGTCATTTATGTAGTAGAAATGTGAAATTATTTGGTGCCTTCTAGACCGAGAAAAGCCAGAAAATGTATTTTTGGTTCATGTGGATGAAAGACAACAACGCCCAGAATGCACTTGCTTCGCCGCCCTTTGAGGCCACTCCCAAGCCACACCTACCAGTTATAGAGGGCAGTATCAGAAGAAATTATACAACTAGGCTACTAGTTGACTCAAAACTGAAGAGACACTGTTTTATCGTGCGGTCCCCCTATCCCCCTATGGGCGGGTTGAAAACATGCGGAACGAGCTCCTACTACTGGCTGTAGTCTCTAGCCTCTGGCCAAAAAAGCCTCCGATGACGCTAAATGACGTTTTTTTCCAGACACACAATAAAAGAAATCTCTCGTCTCAGGGGGACATGAGGGAGGGAAGCACGGTCATTCAAAAATACTACCGGGTTTCTACTGATCCAAAGCTTAATGCTAATCGGTTAAGTATCCCTTTAAGTTAATTAACGTGGTAAAAAAAAAGCACTTTAGTTTACCGGTGATCTTGTAGTTTCAGCGCATGCAGCTCAGACAGCAATGCAAGACATTAATAACTGTGATTAGGACTGTCATATATCACAACATTATGAGAATACTATTGTAACAAAACGCTGTGAATTATTTGGGTTTAGTTATCGTGTTTTAGCGTGTTGTTATGGGAAGAGCGCATCCACCCCAGGAGATCCATGCATTCTGACTAGCACGTAACTTCAAGTTCAATTGTGCATTCACATCATTTTGTGCAGAAATAAGTTGTAATATTATGTTATGTTAAATATTTGAGTAATCTCATATAGAATGCATTTCGTTGAGTTAGGGTGTGTTCACACTTGTAGTGTCAGTTCGCTTGGTTCATTTGGTCCGACAAAAAAAAAAAAAAAACTACTTTTATTTTGCACCTACATATGATGCTATTTTGACCAGCTGAGAACTTGTGAAGAGCTTATAAATTGTGTAAAAGGAGTAAAAACAAGGAATTCCCTGTCACACAGCAAACTATGATAGACAACATCATGACTATGATGAGAAAAAACAGGTATGCTTGAGCATTCTGTACTTTTCAGGGTGTCTGAGACATCATTAGAGCCGCAACTAATGATTATTTTTATAATCGATTAGTTGGTTGATTATTTCTTTGATTAATCAAATTAAAAAGCCCAATTTTCTTCTTTTTTATTGACAAAACACTATTCCACATACTGGCGAAAGCTGTCCTTCGAACAAATTTGCCAACTGAATGCTATGAAAACATAGTGAATATGAATATATATATATATATATATATATATATATATATATATATATATATATATATATATATATATATATATATATATATATATCTATATCTTTGATATGTACAAAAGAGCTATAAAGCAAGAGGACAGTTTCAATTCCTACATTAAAAATTTAGATAATAAAGAAAAGGAAAAACACTAACTCCATGCTAACAGATAAGAGGAATTTTCTGCAGGAACACACACATTGCTCTGGACACAGTAATCTGTTCCTGTCATTTCTTTATCCTCTAAATGTTAGAAACATCTTACATTTATATTCAATTACACGCACTTATCCCTTTACAGTTACCTCTCATAAAATACTTAAATTACAAATACTTTAATGTTGACTTTTAAACCTAAATTTAACATCCATCAACAGATATTTTAGAAAAAAATGAATATTTTTGCGATAAATATTAATCGTGTTTCTCTGTATCTGAGGCGCATGTGCGCGCCGGCGCTCATTCAGTAAAGTCTGAAGTTTAACGCAGACTGTCAGGACGAGCATTCATGCAAAACGGAAATACTCACGTGAATTCATCTTACAGATAAGGATATAACCAAAAAATGTAAGTTTGCGCAGAGGAAACATATCACACATTAAACTGCACACGCATCTGTCAAAGCGCCTGACAGGCAATCCATGTTAAACATTATGCTTATGCATTAGCTTGAAGCTTAAAATAAAGAATTCTCATGTTTTGGGCAGCTTGGATCACGCACCTATCCCCCAACAGCTCACTCCATTTCCCCCACTATTTTTAGATGAATTTTGTCCATAGAAATGCGTTATTCAGTACTGTAATTTGACGCGACTGGCGGAAGTTTTCCGTGCACGGTGGGCAGACACGACTAATTGATAATGACATTCATTGTCGATGATTTTTATTCGACTTTATTTATTCGATTTTATCGACTAGTTGTTGCAGCCCTAGACACCATGTCCTGATTTTGGTTTGTTTACATGTCTTTGGTCAGTGTTGTGTTAATATTTCATTCAAACCGCACCAGAGTTCGTTTGGAAGTGGACCGAGACCCATCTTTTCAACGGTCTTGGTCCGCTTGTTTGCTTGCTCACCAGGGTTCGGATGGCAGCGTTCACACTCATTCAAATGAACCGTTCTAACAGAGCAATTGCTCCAGGGTTCGTTTTAATCTAACCAAACATGCCAAGTGTGAACACACAATCCACAGGCAAAGCCTTACAGTTTACCGGTTTAGTGCAGCGAAGGCAGCTCAAAGAGCAATGCTCATTATTAATAACTATGATTGGGAGTTTCATTTAAATAACATTATAATGAGAATACTATTGTAATAAAAAGCTGTGAATTCGTTGGGTTTAGTTAACGCATTTCAGCAAGTTGTTACATGAGGAGCGCATCCACAACAGGGATTAGGATCAGGATTTTTGCATCGATCACAGATTACTGGAAGCAGTATTGGCCAATACCGATCACCAAAATAATTAATAGGCCAACTAGACAGGGCTCGCAAAATCGCCTGCCCGACGTCCCGGGGCTATATTGTTTTCGATTCGGGCTACCAAAATGTATAACCGGCCTGCCCAACGGGCTATCTGAAATACTGTTCGCTTAAGTCTTGTTATAATCAGATTCAGCGCGTTCTTCATCTTCAATCCGCAGTGGCTCCGAGCAGAGCGCACGTCAGAAACAGAGGACAGGGTGTGTGTGTGTGTGTGTGTGTGTTCATCTGAGTCTCATTGGTCTTTCAATGTCAGAATATTTGAGATGACCAATCAAATCAAAGTAGGCGGGCTTTATATACACAGAAGCTTCTGAGCGCGAATTTGAGCAGAGCGACTGCGAGATAAGATGTAAGTAAACTAAACATTTCATATTTGACAGTTTTTTAGGTCATAAATGTGAAACGAATGACAAAAATGATCAGACAAACGAATATACTTTTGTCGAATTTCGCCATTTTGAACTGAAAATAGGCCTATGTAACGTGACTAATAATTAGTTTGGTGTCATTGTGAGGGGACTTTAACAGAGCATTAACAAAGCCGTTTTCATGTTGGGCACAAGATTAATAATGAATGTGTACATATTGAGAATTAATATACAATTTGTAGCCTTCAGTAAATTAAAGTTCAGCTTTAGGAGGGGAAGAGACAGGGCAAGATGAGGAGACTGAGAGAAAAAGAAAGTGATGGATAAGAAGTGAGAGCAGGTATTGACAAATAATCTACTGCCCACTGACGTTGTTTTAAAGCTATTTCTTATCCTTTTTTTGGCCATAAAATGTCTTGAAATGGACAAAAAAATGAAAAATTGAACCCCCTAATAACCTTAAATGCAGGACCTCTTTGATTATAAAGCCCTGTCTACGGCCCTTAGGAATAAGATCAATAATGAATGTGTACATACTGTGAATGAATTTAATAAACTTAGGCTACCTAGCTTTCCTAGTAGCTTTCAGTAAATTAATGCGTCTGAGAAAATGATTCATAAATCAACCTATCAGATGACCCTATGTTTACTTCACTGACAGACAAAAATGAAAAGCCTATATCAGTCAAAGCTCAGCTTTAGGAGGGGAAGACAAAGAGAATAGGAGTGTGATGCTGATGAGGAGATTTTAAAGCTATTGTTATCCATTTTTTTTTTGGCCTTCAAAACATCTTAAAATGCACATATGTAGATCAGAGAAATAAAAAAATTCTCGAACCCCCCTGACTGAGTATGAGTGAGTATTAGACCCTAAACTAAAGTGTTACTTTAAAAAAAAAAATGTATCATACCCTCATTGGGGGCTGAGCCACAGATACAGACTGATTCATGTTCCATACTTGTCACACACATTTCAGTTCAGTCAGAACCAGATGCATATTTGTTGATATTTTGTGTTTTGAAAAAGTTTTTGATTCATTGTTTTGACTCCTAACCAATTTTCTACATTGAAAATTGTCTTTTTATCTGGGCTAGTAAAATTCATTTCGGGCTACCAAAATCTGAAGAGTGCCTGCCCGAAGGGCTACCAGAGATTTTGAAATTTTTCGAGCCCTGCTAGAGTTGTCAAAAGTACCGACTTCGGTACCAAGTCGGTGCTGAAATTAAAACAATTGACGATACCAGTATTTCCCCTCTAGCATTTTGAGCGCATTTTGACGCGCTCAACACATGTCTATGATTGGCTGCAATGATCAACGCTTCAAAAACATGTTGTCTTTCACGCTCTTTATCGAGCGCTTACAAAGATGCACACGGGAGCATTTGAAAGCGGCGTCTATCAGCCAGTAGTCACGCACCATTATAAATGCCCTTGTGCATTTTACTTTCGCTTTTGAATTAGCGCCAATTCAGGGGTGGCAGTTGCTTGATTGGTAGGTTCATTATTCTTAATGAAAAACACAACAAAACAGTACAATGACAAACTTGCTTAAATAGGCGCTTTTCCATTTCGCTTTGAAACCAAATTTTCCGCCATCGTCTTGTCGGTCACTCTCGTAACGTGATAAATGAAATCTGACACCTGCTACTGATTTGTGCTGTGGCTATGGGCTCACGCTGCATTGAGCAGACACGTTCAGTTTTTAATTGTAGTGTCTCTTCTCTAACTGAACTAAATTATTTGTATTACTATAAAAAAATAAAAATAAGACTGTGGGTGACGTTGCCACGGTGTGCAAGTGATGTAACCAGTGTTACAACTGAACACTGGCAACACCGACTATTGCAGCAAGCCTAACACCTGGTAGAACTGCCAGTCCGGAGAATGTTGTGAAGCATTTTTAGCTGTGCAGAAAAACTGTCCAGCGAGTTTTACGTCATCTGATTGGCCTTCATAGAAACCAACGATCAAAACTATATAAAGCTATTATTGGCCAATAACAATCAGAACCCGACCTTTGTTTTATTAATTCAATTGATTGAACACGGTTTTTGATTATTAAAATTATTGAACATTAAAACTACCATAAAAATGGAATGCAGAAAAAATAAAAAGGAGATTTGGAAAAAATTTAATAAAATGGAATTCAGGGGGGTAAATGATTTCATAGGTCTCTTTTTCAGTAAATATTGTTTTTTGAGTAAATAATATAGTTCTTTTTATGACGCATAGCAAGGTTTTTCTCATTAATTTTTTTAATATTAATATTTCACTTTTAAAATAAACAAGTGTGTTCAAAAGCACATTACTTTCTGCTGACATATTGAAAATGTCATATGAAAGAATATAAAACTCTATTCCCTTACATCATTTTAATATTAATGACAGCATCCTCTGCTCAGAATGAATTCCCCCAGCTAACACACATCATGCCAACTGAGGAATGAATCCAGGATGGCCAATATGAGCATGACGGAGATGATGTAAATAACAGCAATGGAAAAATGTAGTCAACCATGCAATACGGATTCCTTCTAGGAAGAACAGGTATGACAGAAATTAAAATGCTTCTCTAATTATTCATTACTACCCGCATGTAATTTTAAAGCAACCACAAAAGGAGCAGGATGTGTTTTGAAATGTACCAGACGATATTATTTCAGAATATGGCATTCTCACTGTGTATATAAGAGCGATACAAGGCTTGTTTATTGTGTGGCACTAGGGAACAGCTAGGCACTGCTTGAACCTCTCACAAAACGAGACAGAAACATCTCTTTATGACCAGCCTAAGCAGAGGGGCAGAAAGAAACCGACAGAGGCAGATAGAACAGGAAAAATGTAGGGGGAGAAGAAAAATGTAGGGGGAGAAGAAAAGAGAGAGAGAGAGAGAGAGAGAGAGAGAGAGAGAGAGAGAGAGAGAGAGAGAGAGAGAGAGAGAGAGAGAGAGAGAGAGAGAGAGAGAGAGAGAGAGAGAGAGAGAGAGAGAGACCCAGGCTCTCTGCAGTCTCCAGTGATTATCCCTCACTCTCAACCCATCCACAGTCTTCTAATGATTCAAGCAGCAGCAATGTCAATATTCACCGTATAAGAGATACCCAGAAGCCTTCAGAGACGATCCCGAGCCTTCAGCAGCTCTCTCCACATGCCCAGCATTCCCCATTCCATTTGATTCTCCACAAAACAAAGGCTCTAAAACAGGCAGGGGGCATCTGGAATCTCTGTATCATTACTGCGATTCAAAACGAATCGATCTGCTTTCTCTTCCCCTCAATAACATACACATGCCAACATCCAACTGAGCGAACACATTAATTACTGTGACATCTCCTACAAAGAAAAAGCAAGCTCTCTCTAAGGTAAAAAATAAAAAGCACAGACACATTAGGATTTAACTGGCTCCCCTCGCAGCCCATTACCACTTAAAAATCCTTGCATCCAAAGCCAACTTCACTGGGACAAAAGCACGATGCGCATTTGAAAGGAGCCATTACCTAGGTACAGGTTACATTGCTGTGCCTAAGATTTGTGCACCTCCCCGCACTCAGAATAATTATGAGCTCTTTGTCATCCCATTTTACATGTGATCACACAGACTCCAGACTCCTACAGATTAAACCCTCAAAGGCAGATCTGCACTCAAGAGTACAGGTAAAAGAGAGAGGCTGAGATTCAGATTACACTTTCCCTCTTAGAGAGCCACGTATCACACAAATGAAAGAAATCACTGACCGGCTAATAAACAACTGTCTTTCAGACTAACCTGGACATATACAAATTCTAATCTCCCTCCTGACATAAAAAATAAATAAAATCATAGTAAAACACTAACACATGGAGACAGCTTGACATTCCACTTGACATTTCATCTTAATATTAGCTGTAGCCAGAGTGAAATCCGATTCATCAATTAACAAGAACTAACACCTTACTTATGACCATATTAATCCTAAATGCAAGATAATTACAATTAGATTTACTATTAGGGATTCACTGATACTAAATTCTGGCCAATCCGACACTTAACTGTAAACCCTAATGTTGTCATTACTAAAGTTATCATAACATTACTCAAAGGTGCAGTATGTAATGTTAACAGCTAAAGGTTGAAATAGGTACTGCAGTCGCCGCCCCCTCCACCTTGCACGGGTAGCCAGATTGAGGACGTGCAAAAGCAACGAGCGTAATGGACAATGGAAAGCGACAAACCTTACACAAAGTTGATCAGCTGATGTATATGTTCACATTGTTTATATCGCTGAGGCTTTTTAGGTCGGGTAGAATCTATGATCTCTGACCCAGTTCATGTACTGGCTTTCATGGCTGCAGTACGCTGTATTTTCCACCAACTGGCAACCCGGGGTGTCAAAAGACTACTGGGTAACTTGGCAGTGGACGGGATCACACACATCGTAACAAAAGCAGACATTCCAAAGAAGATTGGAATTTCAAAATAGAATAATTGGCTGTAACATTGTTTTTCGGATAAACAAGTATTTGAACTTAGTATATGTGCAGAGATTTGGGAAACATGGTATTTTTATGCTTTAGTACCGTCAAAAAACATAATATACAGCACCTTTAAAATACCATGTTTTGGCATCAAAAGTCAAACAGGTGTGTTTAACTTATTTGGCAGCAAAATCTTTTGAATTAAAAATGTAAGTGTTCAGAACTCAAAATATATTTAAATTGTTATTAAGTATTATTATTATTACTTCCAAGCTTTATAATGGGAGTTAATGGGATTTAGATTTTGAAGCCCAAAAAAAGTGCGTTCATGCATCATAAAAGTAATCCATATGGCTCCAGGGGGTTGATAAAGGCCTTCTGAAGCGAAGCCATGCGTTTTTGTCAGAAAAATATCCTTATTTATAACTTTATAAACTATAAATCACTGGCTTACGGTAACGGCCGTATGCGAGTCGAGTTCTGGAGGAAGAGTGACCTCTGATCCGACGTAGGATGTAGGAGTGGCGCAAACTTAGGTGAGAGTAGACGTCTCTCATGGTTAAAACAAATAGGGCTGGAAAACAAACTCAAGCTCCTCTTCTTTTATACCGAAATCCTCAGACGTTACTCTTTAAAAATTCTTCTTTTAGACTTCTAATTTGTGACCGGTGTTTTGTTTTGATTTAAGGATTTTTGTTCCTCTGCGCTTCTGCATTCGTCTTTCGTTAGGTATGAGTTCACTCTTCACAGTGATTAAAGTTTATAAATGTATAAATCTATTTAAATATATTATTTTCATACAAAAACACATCGTTTCGCTTCAGAAGGCCTTTATTAACCCCCTGGAATAGTATGGATTACTTTTACAATGGATGAATGCACTTTTTGGGGCTTCAAAATCTCAGGTGCCATTCACTTCCATTACAAAGCTTGGTAAATCACTATTTAATCACGGTTAAATCACTATTTTATTCAAGTTTGGCTGTGAAATGCAATAAAACCTTAATAAAGCTTTTGATGTGAAGTAACAACTTGTTTTAAGGATTTATTGCTTGTTCAATACAAGTAAATCATGTATTCCTACGTCAGTGCAAGACATCAGAAACAGAAGTGAAAAAATAAACATTTTCATATTGAGTCCTGCTGGACCAAATTCCTCTTAAAATGTCTAGACTTAGATTTATATTTTGATCTTGGTTGGTATAGCCAAGGAATTATTTCTAGAGTTAAAGATGCATGTTACAGACAATCACTATGGCCTTATTACCAAAGAAACTTCTGAATTCCCTCACTTCCTAGTTTTTGCCAGCAAATGAAAGACATATGACTCCTGCAAAATTTACATGCATGAAACCCTAAAGCATTTACCTAAAAGGCTATTTAAAAAATAAACGTGATGTCTTTCTGTAATTCCAGCCAAATACTTCATGTAGGCCTAATGAAAAAATCATTTGAACACAGCCTCACAAATGCATTGCTCCCGCTAATTAAAAACACATCAGGTCCAGAGGCAATGGAGAATAGGTTGAGCTGGGTGGAGTGTAGAGGGAGGGAGTTTCTGCAGTTTAACAATATCTATCCGTCATTGAGTCTTTCGTTTGTCATTTTAATTTTTTTTAAGTATCCTTTAACAACATCCAAAAATGTAAATGCTACACAAAGCCCTCCGCATGCTAAACAAACTGTCGGGAGAAGATGCGAGTCAAAAGGAGGAAAGGAAGAAGATGCTGCAAAAACATCTCAAAGAGAGGCGCATTTCCTTTCAGAACACTCCTGGGGATGTTTCTCATCTTTATACCTCACCTGAACATCTAAAGCTCTGAGGTTTTGGACAGAACAGGGTTACTGCACCATCAACAGATGTCAAGGTTTGTCTCAGACAGTTGAGAGAAAACTGGGTCAACTTCTAGGGGTAGATTTCCGCAATTTTCAATCTCTTTGCGGGAGGAGTGCCAGCAGTGAACACAGTGCAGTTGAGCACATCAGAGCAGCAGAGCACAATGTATGCTTGAGCATTTTACAGAGGCTAAATCAAGCTGTGTAAATCCTCCTCCTGCTCCTCCATGCCTGCTTAGAATTTAAGCTTTAGCTCCGAGAGGGGAAAAAACATGGTGTACAAAATACATTTGAAAAAAAGATAGTTCAGGTTCAGTTCCTTATAAAACACCACTTTTAAAATTAATGTAGTTATTACTAAGTTGTATCATCTGCAAACAGACAACAGTATATGACCATTTATTTTGACTGTTATGATTAATATGATCTATTTTACTGATCTCTGTTTTACAGTATCTTACAGTCTTAGTTTCATAAAAGCAATAAGCTGCTCAAAGCTGTGCATTACAGTAAATGCATTTACATCAGTGGCTCTCAACCGGGAGGGACGGGTCCACTAGGGTCCTCAGCAAACTTCCAAGAGGGCCTCAAGAAAGAGGCCTTAAAACTTATTTAAAATGAGATAAAAACAACCAAAAATCAAGACATTTCTTATTTTAATTCACTTTCTCAAGTTTTTGTTTCTTTCTTTCTTGAAAAACCTATATGAGGTAGCCTCATTTTTAATGCGTTATAAAAAAAATGTAATCACACAAAGTGTTATTTCTAGACTTGTATAAGTCATCCATGGGTATTTTTATAATTGGATACACATTTTTCTAGTTATGCAAAGCTGCAAAATATTTTTATCGGGTAGAAATTTAGACTAAATAAAAAAAGATGTAAAAATTATTATTCTTAATCCTCCTCCAGTAAATCATGAACTAAAAAAAAAACTAAAAAAAAGGGAGTCTTTGAATATTGTTGTGGACAATGGCTTGTTGTGGACAATGGCTTCGGCTTGGAGTCAAAAATGTTGAGAAAACAGTGGGACTAAAATAATTATTTGTCTTTTTAAAATGTCATGCAAGCACTGCAGTCTGGCTGAAATCGCACCAACCCAATTTTTTAAAGGGAGGTTCGTGCAAAAATGAAAATTCTGTCATCATTTAACCCTCATTTCATGAAAAACCTGTATGAATTTCTTCTGTGGAACAAAAAGGATGATATTCTGAGGAATACTGGTAACCAAACGGTTTTGGTTACCATTGGCTTCCTATTGGAGAGACAAACAAAAGACTTCTCAAAATCTCTTCTTTTTTGTTCCAGAGTAGAAAGTCATACAGGTTTAGAATGACATGAGGGTGAGCAAATGACAGATTTTTCTTATTTTTGAGTGAACTAACTATCCCTTTAAGTCAGAATATCAGAGCTGGATAATGCTATTTTAGCTCAACTTTGTCCAGCATGTATTCAAATTGTACTACAATTGTCAATTTGGCATTTTGTGCATGCTCTAAAAGATAGAGGTCATATGGCAACATGCATATCATCCATCAAATATTAAATTATGCAATGCATCATACGTATAGCTGAACAGCTAAAGCCTGTAGCTTGACTGCACGAAAACCTGCTGTAGCTTGATTATAATACCACATGTAAATGTAAATTAAAAAATAAAGTTTTTTTTACCATGGTAAAAGCCTAAAAACAACCCATACCTGGAGTGTCTTGTTGCTTTGATATCTCATTGTGAAAGCACCTGTCGATATATTTGCTTTTAAATCTAGGGCGGAAAGCTTTGTAATCTTCAGCAGAGGCTGTTCAAAGGCCCACATGCACCGCTTTCTATTCCAGCAGGACAAGGATTAAAGTATTTAGCAGTCACATCTCTAAATCCCATTTTGCTCATATGGAGGGACTCGAGGCTCTGATGCATCAAGTGATTTGCTGTAAATTTCACAGCACGGCTTAAAAAAAAAAAAAAAAAAAGCACGTCCTCCAGATTAAACGATGTTGGTGCGATGCACGATATGAACGAGAAAGATAAAAGAGCACAATGGGCCGTCAAAACTGGTGGTGAGGAATGCCTCGGGAATATCTGAGCACAAAAAAAAAAAATGCATTGCAAAACACAATACCTGAAGCATACATTCCAATACGCTCGTTCGCCGGGCAAACTATGGGTGGTATGAGAGATAGAGATCTAAACATTCAGAAACACAACAAATCCATACGCAGCTATGGACTTCAAAGGGCATTAAATCAGATACATAAATCGTCCCTGAATGCATCTGTTAAATCTATACCGCAAAACTTTTTGGAGAGTGCACATTCTTTCTTTCTTGCTTGCAAAATATTCAATGCAGTTTCTTTTGTGCACATTCTAAAGAGAATCCATGTTGTGGTTCTCCTGAAGAAACCTTTATTCTGCTCCAAAGCCTGCCATTCAAGAGACACCTGCATGGAGAACACAAAGAACACCCACTTGCACCAACTCGCAGTAGGCAAAGACAACGCTGCGACCCAGTATCTGTCTTGCTACCTCAGTCGCAGCTACTTAGAGGTTTCTGCCTATACTGCATTCCTCTCATCTCCTGTGGAAGGCTGTGCTTAACTCAGATTCCCTTTTTATCTTTTTCTTCTGACTGCGATTGCACCGCGAGGGGGGGAAGGGGGATGGAAGAAGAGAGACAGGCTTTTCAAAGCTGCAGGGATTTACCTGTACTCACGGTTGTCCTGATATCTTTTACTGTTGGCCACCCGTTGAGGCACGGTTTCCATGAGCAGCTTCTGGGTCAGCCTGTTGCTGGGAGTGAGGTCGCTTTCAGAGTTCTGCTCCTGCTCCTGGTCGCACCTCCATTCCTCGTCTTCTTTCACAGTTGGCAAGTAGCCCGGCAGGATTTTGCCATTCCCTGACACCGAGCTCTGGTCACTGAACAGTTTGGGACTCTCTCCGCCCGTCCTAGTGTATTCCAAGTATATGTCGGACTTCAAAAACAAAGGGTAGGTGTTTTCCTCCATCATAGTCTGAATTTCGGTTTGAGCCTGGTCGAACATGGCGGGATCGATGTGAAGCTTCATCACGCAGTCTTTGATGAAGCTCTTGGTGGCTGATTTGATCTGCCTCGACACGATCCCGTTGTTATCCAGGATGTACTTTTTGTAAATGGCTTTCGCGAGTTTCAGCATCTTCTCGTTGCCTTCGTTGTTCTCCTGCTTGCGGAAGCCGCTGCAGGCGAACCAGAAGTCCAGCATGTCGGCGCACTCCTCCTGTTTGAGGAAAGTCCTGAACAAGTGGATGCCGTCTTGGTCGTCCAAGAGCGAGTGCAAGGACTCGGCCCACTTCAAATAGGGCGGCGTCGGGGAAGCGCTACCCTCTGGCTCGTAGCCCAGATCCAGGTCGGGTCTTCTGGGTGTAGCTATGGGGGCTTCGTTCTTGAGGCTCTCGCTCTTGGAGGAGTAAAAACTGTGGCTGTACTGTGGCCGTCCATCGCTGGACACCAGATCGCCCTCCTCCCCAGGGACCGGGGGTCTGGGGGCATCCTCAGTGAAGCTGCTGCCCGGGTCTGCTAGATAACACAAGTTCTCGTTTAAGCTCATGCTCACAGTGTCCCTGCACCCTGTCCCAGTACAGCCCACAAGGCAGAAAGTTTATATCCAGACTTCTATTAATGCCACTGTGAAAGAATTCCTCCTATAAGAGAAGTAGAGAGAGAGAGAGAGAGGCATGGAAAAACATTCAATGAGGCTAGACATGGTCAGTTCAGCAAAGTAATACTGCTTGATGCAGAATACAGTGTAAAACCCTGTGTAAAATAGTGCTGCTAATGTCAAGAATCACATAATTGAAATAACATAACTCACAACCTGAATTTGGGTACTTTATATCAACAATCAATCAAATACCTATAAGAGAGAATAACATTAAGGAGACCACAGTGTCATCAATAACTAAAATTGACTCGTATCAGTGATCTCTTGTGGATTTTGTGAGAAATAAAAGATAACACTATGACCAACTGTTGCAGATGTATCAAGTAAAATTAAAATTTTTGTATCATACTTGAGCTTATGAAATACTTGTCAATAGAAAGCTAATTCTGTGCATTGCATATAGCATTAAGATGAGAAAAGTAAAGGCCGGTTACACTATTTTTTAAAGTGTCCTTGTCACAGTGTAAATAGTCAAATAAATACTGGCAATATTAATTAACCTAGTGTACTTAGTATAGAGTTGGTTGCATGTCATCATGCATAGTTTACTGTTATTACTATAGTAGTGCATCTAAGGAGGACGTTAAAATAAACATTTCCAACGTTAGAGATACAAGTCAATTACACTGTAATAATGGCTCTAACAGTAACGTTACAGCTTTTGGCTATTTAAAACCTGTACCATTCTAAGTTTAATTAAACACTCTAGTGCTCTACAACCGCTATCTAACTTGTCGTGGCCTTAGGCATCTATCTTAAAGCAAAGATGGTGCAAAAGGGCAGCCATCATGCCACAAACACTCCTGAACTCACCTGTGACACGATTTATGACACCAACCATAAATCCAACACTTTCAAGTTCCGACCTTAAAACCTGTGACTGCCTGCCAGCTACATTTCGTGTGATGTTCTTGATGAAGCCAGCTAAGGAGGAGAGAAACCTTGAGCTTTCCTAGTCAATAACTTTAACAGCGCGAACTTCAATGGCGAGGAGCTAGCAAGCTAATCCAACACAAGACACGAATTTATAAACATTTTACGCACACAAATGCTGTTATTTGAAAACAAAGCCCCGATAAACACCACGGGTGTAAACTGAAAGAGGCTACTAACTAGCTAGCTACAAAACGAGCTGTGATAACTTAAAAACATAAATGCGGCGAACATCCACCGCATCAAAGAACGTAACGCGCGAGGATAGGAAGTACGTGCGGCGCGAGACCTTCCCGAACAAGTGAGCATAGACGGTGAAAAACACTTTCACCATCTTTGAGTGCACGAGCCGACATTTCTAGTGAGCTTGTTCTGCTGATCCACTCAACGGTTCAGACTCAACTAGTGTGAGAACACGTTGTCACAGCACGCTAGCCATCTTTAACCACTAAAAACGCCAATATATCCGTTCATCCCACTTACGCACGGGGGGGAAACGGCCATCTAAAAAGGGATCGCGTTCGCTCGCGCTGCGTTTTTCCTTCGCTGACGACATTACAACACCCCTTTCGCTGCCCTCGCGATCTGCTTTGAAGTGAGCCCCACATTCATCGCATTCATGTGTCGGCCTCAGCAGCAGCAGGAGCGGATGGGGGAGGGGAAAGTAAGAAACAAACTCCACACACACACACACAGCCAGGCCCTTCCGCAGCCCAGGGACTAGTGTGCAACTTTGCAACACTGATTTTCGCACTCCAACACGCGCTGATAAACCGAGCGCGAGAGCTTTATAAGCGCGCGCTCGACCTCGCAGAGGATTCGAAGGCGAGCAGCGAAAAAAGCGACGGTGCATTTCATCCCTCTCACACTCACTCTCTCTCTCTCTCTCTCCCTCCGCTACCGCAAACCCCCATTACACCCAAGCCAGGAGGAGGAAAAAAGTGCTCCGTACTGTACCTGTGAGAATCTACTTTCCGTTTCCGAGCGCATCGGGAATAGCGTTGTATGCGGCGAGATATGAATCGTGTCATCGATGCGGATCTCAGAGTTTAAAAATAACAAAGAAAACAGTCGCTTCTCCACCTCTCCATGGCTGTCTCTCACACTCCTGTGCCCGTGTGCGAGTGAGAGAGCGAGTGAGTGAGTGAGAGAGGAGCAGGAGATGTGAGCGCCGCGCACGGCCAGAAATCACACTGCCGCCTGGAGAAGAAGAAGAAAAAAAGACCAAGGCGAGGAAACTCTGGAGTGTGAAGAGAGCTCATTCAATCCACGTCCATTACACTTTAAAGGTGCTCTCATGAATGTTTGCCAATTAAACGGTTTCGAGGTGAACAGCACTTCAATAAATATAATTTAAACGATGCACACATAATGAGATAAGATAGCAGTCTTCTAGAAAAAGCTGTTTACTCTACAATGAGCAGGTCGCCCCCTAATGGACGCCGCCATGTTGACATCACATGACCAGCCGTGTCACACGTTTGACCATTTACTAATACTAATATATTGTTTACTTTCCACTTACAATAAGTGCTGATCTAAACAAAACAAGCATACCAAATAGTATAAAAAAATAATAATTTACTCATTTTGCCAGGACAACAGGCATTTCCTTTAACCCTAAAACACAACACAATGCAATGTATAATTTAAAATGCAAATAAAACACCTGTGAACAATATGGAAATAATTTCTTAACATTAATACAGTACATATATCTAAATTATATATAGGTCTATATTATTTTACTATATTATTCAACATACTTATTCAGCTGATGAAACATCTTTCCAAAAAACTTTTAGTAGACAAAACTACATAAAACATTTTGAAAGTTGTGAATTTCGAAAATTACTATACTTTTATAGAGCATTTGCCATTGTAAAGAATGTAAGTCCATCCCTCACAGCCTCATTTTCATCCGCATAGAATTCAAAATGGCGTCTACCCTGGCTAGGTCTATTGGGTCCTACATTTTTACGGACTTTTCTTAGAATATGTATGTATACAGACACAGTATTACACTAGAGTGTGAGTCAACAGCATAGTCTAGAGTGATCAACGTTTGCATATCCAAACAAGCAATCATTCCCTGCTATAGTGATGAAACATATGCAATGACCTGCAGCTTCTACAGACTAAGGATAAACAGCAGGAGATCAAGCACCGCGCGCAAACACACAACGGCCACAGCTGCCACACCACAAAATGCCTCCGTCTAACAGAGAGAGAGGTCGTGGCAGAACCACCAACAACATGCAAAACATTCTTGAGACTGAATGCAAGAATGTGCATTATATATAGTGTGAGACAGAGAGAGGAAAAAAATAGATGAACAGGTACACAACAAAAGATAATCAAACAACTTTAGTGTGAAGAGGCATAAGTAAACACACTTCATGCAGCCAAACTGACTGGTCAGTATAAAGTCCAAGACTACACTAAATGAGTGCACCTCTATTATCTATACATTTTGTAAACAAATTTTTGTTTGCTGATGAGCCAGTGTGTATGCTTTATTAATAGGCTTAATCTGAAGATGTACATTGAGTAGTACAGTCATAGTGGACTATAACCTTGAATAAATTATGCAGTGTCATTGACACACATTTCACAGCTCTTCCGTGACATGCTATCTGTTTTTTTTTTTCTGCTGTGATCAAAGGTGCTGTAATCAAATAAAGTTTTTCAGATGTTTGCCAGGTGCACGTAATGTCCTTCCTTGTGAGTTGACTGTAAAAAGTGGTCAGTTTACTTAATTTTTTTAAAAAAGTGAGGAAACCCGTTACCTTAAATTTATTAAGTCAATAAACTTTATGTGCATTTGAAAAAAATAAGTTAAGCTATGTGGAATTGTCAAGTTCACATAACTTATTTTTTTCAATTTCGCATGAGGTTTATTTACTGGCAACTGGTTTCCTCACTTTTTTAAAGTTAAGTCAACTGATCACTTTTTGCAGTGTTCCTATTGTGTGCAATATACATTATTGTGGAATAAAAGATCAATCTTCATCTTCTCGTTAAAATTTCAACGAGATGTACCAAAACTAAAATCCCTGGACTGAGTTTAGCACTCAAAAACATGAGAAACTAGAGAAGAAAAAAGCCTCCACTAGTCTTTCAATGTGAAAGGAGATTAAAATCAAGGTGCATTTCAGATTATATCTCTCCATCTGACAAAAGATGAAAGCAATGTCGGGGAAAGAAAGAATGTAGGCGATTTAAACACTGCTCTTTTCTTTCAGTCATGAAAAAGTATGCAGCAGAAGGTGTGTACATGTATCTTTATAATCCTTATGCATGTTTTCAAAGTCTTATAAACCATACAGATAAATTACCGGAAATACAAATATCCTCTCTCCCATTTTTAGCTTATTGAAGACTATAAGAGCAAGAAAATGTCATCAGACTGGACACAGACGGACCTACACTACATGTGAGAGAGTCTGAAAATGATATGCACAAAGTAAGAAGGGATGTATAAGTTAGTTCAGTGAAGGAATTCCTATCTTATGACTTTGAAAAAAAATTAGCAGGCCTTAAAGACGAATATTACTTCTTATGCTCTGAACCTCTGAAGTTATGACTCAACACCTGGATATAATCAGGCATGTAATCTCATGGATTCATTGCAAAAAGATCAAAGGCCTTTGGAATGTGAAGTCCTGTTCCTCCTTTTTATGACTTTATTTGATTAGCTCATCTGAAAATGAAAGAGTAGTTTGTGTGGAACCATGAATTTAATGACATATTACAAATTGCTCATGGGAAATCAAGACCGGGCGTAGTTAGGCATTCATCTCGGAATTTGACGCACCTTAATGTTCACAAAAGAACATTAAAGGAACATTTATCAAGGTCTGCCAAGCCAAGTTCTCCTAAGACATTTTTGCTGACCTCACCAAATGATTTGTTTACAATAATACAGTAATGTTCAAAAGTTCAAAAGTACTAATAAAATGAAATATTATTACACTTTAAAATAAAAGTTTTCTATTTGAATATATTTTATTTATTTCTGTGATAACAAAGCTGAATTTTCAGCATCGTTACTTCAGTGTCACATGATCCTTCAGAAATCATTCTAATATGATGATTTGCTGCTCAAGAAACATTTCTGATTATTATCAATGCTGAAAACATGCAGTTAATATTTTTGTGGAAACTGTGCTGCACATTTTTCAGGATTCTTTGATGTATAGAAAGTTAAAAAGAACAGCAAAACAAAAGAAATCTATCTTACTGTCTTTCTTCTACTATAATCAATTTAATCTTGTTAAATAAAAGTGTTAATTTCTTTAAAAAAGTCTTACTGACCCAAAACATGAATGTGTGTATATGTGTATATTTTAAAATATATATATTAATTAGCAAGGCTCTTATTGTTATGAAGTACTCTGTAAAGATCTAGCATTCATGTGCACTGCACTTCCATACTTGGTTAATAATGAAAAGGTAAATGCATTACCTGAGGAAATCGTATATTTCTGTCTTGTGTTTTCTGGCATCCCCCAACTCTCCCTCCATTGAAAGAAGATTCCATTTCAATACCATTGATTATTTCAAGTTCCAGTAAAAACTGCATCCTCCTCGTTTTCAGAGAATCCAAGGTGGTTGTCCACAGAATATCGGTCCATTCCAGGTTATTGACTGTGTCCATTCGAATCTGAAACACAGGTACAAAAAAAAAACGTTATTATCAAATCATTAGAAATGTTCAACTGTGTACTTTTATTTATTTATTTTTTAAAGCAACCTAGCTCCAAACTAAGCCTTTACACTTAGTGCGGTCATAAAGTGGTGGTCAAGAGTTTGTACTTACCATAATAATTACAGTAAATTATGCATAATTACATGCAATTAACCCTCAACCAAATCCTAATCCTACTCTAACCCTATAGTAAGTACATGTTGTTAATTAATATTACTCAGTATTTAAATGTATAATTACATTGTAACAATGATAAAGTGTAACCGAAAATACATATTTTTATCACACATATATTTTCAGCACAAAGTTTAAACACCAAAGAGACACTTTTTTAAACATAACAACTTAATTTGAATTGTGGTTTATAACCTTTATCCACACTTCGGTACAAAAACGTATCCCATGTGCCAATTCCAGTAATTTCACAGTGTCAAAAGAAATGCTTTTCAAGGAAGTATCTTATGCTCACAAAGGCTGCATTTATTTAATGAAAAATACTTAGCGTGCAATTTTGTGAAATATTATTACGATTTAAAATAACTGTTTTCTATTTGAATATATTTAAAAATGTAATTTATTCCTGTGATGTCAAAGCTGAATTTTCATCATATTACTCCAGTCTTCAGTGTCACACGATCCTTCAGAAATCATTCTAATATGATGATTTGATGCTCAAGAAACATTTATGATTATAATTAATGTTGAAAACAGTTGTGCTGCTTAATATTTTTGTGGAAACCGTGATACACTACCATTAAAGTAAAAGTGTATGTAAGATCCTTTATATACAATTAGCTAAATGTGTCATATATATATATATATATATATATATATATATATATATATATATATATATATATATATATATATATATATAAATGACACATTTAGCTAATTGATTCAAGTGACAGTAAAACATTTATAATGTTACAAAAGATTTATATCTCAAATAAATACTGTTTTGCTGAACTTTACATTAATCAAAGAATCCTGAACAAATACAGTATATCACAGTTTCGACCAAAATATTAAGCACCGAAAGCTGTTTTCAACAAGAAATGTTTATTGAGCATCAAATCATCATATTAGAATGAGTTCTAAAGGATCATGTGACACTGAAGACTGGAGTAATGATGCTGAAAATTCAGCTTTGCATCACAGGAATAAATTACATTTGAAAAGATATTCAAAATAGAAAACAGTTTTTTAAAATTATAATAATATTTCACAATTTTACTGTCAAATAAATGTGACCTTAGTGAGCATAAGAGACTTCTTTCAAAAATTATATATTCAGTATATATATACATATATATATAGTGATATTTTTTCAAATCATGTTTTTCAGCCAAAGGACATATTTCCCTATGTATGGGCTAGTGAATACTGGGCCAGTGCTCAAATCAGATGGCATCAGCAGCTGCAAACTCAGATCTATCCTTGCCCTTCCTGAGGCCTGGCTTTGATTACTGGGCCCCCCACCACGAGCCAACACATGGCCATGAGCGCATACCAACTCCGTGCACAACCTCGGAGCAACCACTTGGAAACAATCAAGAGGTAAATAGCATGAAATAGAGGTGTTTGGAAACGGCTTGGAGAGATCGGACAGATTAGGAGAGTATTTAGTAATTGCTCAAAGCCAGATTATTCTTGCCTTTGGAACATTCACAAAGGGCGTTACAGTCGGAGGCGAGCAGGAATCCGCATAAAGTCATTTGGGAAACTGTAACCAGAGGTCAGAGTCACATGGGTGAATGTCAGATTGTTCTATCGTCGTTCTTCTACATATACGGTGAAAGTCACGGTCCCAGAGAAAACTATTGGAATCATTTGACAGCTGTGTTCGCCGAGCTTCCTGCGTGAGTTTTGACGGAGGTTGTGACTGGCAGCTGTAGCTGCCATTCTGCTACCTGTTGAGTGGCCTTGGAAGTCTTAGACAAATGACATGACAGGTGCACGTTCAGCTTAAGTACCTGCTCCTCTACAAAGCAGCTGCCGTGTGATTGCTGGTAGGTTGCACAAGACAAAGAAAACAACAACAATTACACTACGTTTGCTCATGTTTTCCAGTTCTCCTCTCACCAGTGCAGAACACAGACTGTCAGAAAGCTATTGAATAAACCCATTATAGTCAAATAAGCACACACTCAACAGATATAGATGCAAGGGCAGAACGAAGAACACTTGGTGACATTTTTTGCAAGATGAATTTGATGCAGGGATGTCAAAAATAGAGTATATTCGTTAGAAATATAATGATAAATCAATTCAATACCTGCACTGTAAAAAAATATATGATTATGACAACAACATAAGTTTTTACATTGCTTTAACTCACCAAAATAAGTTGAGCAATTTTCTACTTTTTTTAAAGTCAGTTTAATAAGTTGAAATTACTTAAACATCCAAGTTGATTGTACTTCAAAATTTAAAGCAGACACTTTTTTTTATATTGTGTAATACAATGCACTCTCAGTAACCTTATCAGGTATTTGCACAAACAATGCAATTCACTTCCTTCCATAATTACACATAATATCAGGCAGACAGATTTTTTTTTTTTTTTTTACTTGTTAACTTAAGTAAGTAAAATGTGAAGTAAAGTAAAAATGTCTTCCTTTGTAAGTCTTATTTGAGTAAATGTATCTCTTCTGCAATTGATAGATGTGTTTTTGGACCTGATTTGTTAACAATTTTACTGTACACTTTTTTTTAAGGTGTTCTTGTTACAGTGTAATTACACATTTAAAAACTGAGTAATATTATTTAATAGGGGTGTAACAATATATCGTGTCACAATATACAAAATGCAACAATATGTATCGTGGATAGTGACAATATGTATTGTGTATAGTTCACCCGAAATGAAAAATATTGTGTGAGAAAAAAAATCAAGTTTACAAAGTTTTAGCATAAGTACTACATTAAACTACTATATAATGTTGAATACAATGTATAATAATGCAATGGGGGGATTTTTGTGGTCCTGATAATGCCAAATGTCTTATGTTACCAGTAAAAAGTGACCTACATTATTTTAAATATATCTAGTCAGTGACAGAGTGCAAGCATATTCGTCTAAAATAATTCTGTATTTTCAGCTTCAGAATCATGAAAATTTGTATTCTGGTGTCACCATTGTCCTGTGCACTGGGTTACCAGCACCAAGTCCAAGCCTATTCATTTACACCCACAGTGTAATATCAAATTTAGCATTTTAATCAACAGTACATTTATTTGTTAAACTTTTACCTTTAACCTTTTAACGTCTTGGAGTATCGCAATAATATCGTATCGTGAGTTCAGTATCGGGATATGTATCGAATCGTGACATAAGGGTATTGTTACACCCCTATTATTTAACAACATGTACTTAGGGTTAGGATATGGGGTTACATTTTATTTTAAGGTGTCCGTGTCAGTGTAATTATGCATTTAAGTACTGTGTAACAATAATTAACTTCATGTACTTATAGGGTTAGGATTAGGTTTGGTTTAGGGTTAGTGCATGTAATTATGCATAACTTTATTACTAATTATATACGCATATATTTATTATTATTAATAAAGTTATTAATACAGTAACATGTAACAAGGACACTGTAAAATAATGTGTTACGGGATTTGGTTTACGGTTAGTTGCATGTCATTATGCTTAATTCACTGTAAATGAAATAGTAAGTAAATGTAACACATGTAACAAGGACACTGTGTGAAATGACTGGAATTGGCACAATGTCATGGGATAAGTTTTTGTTCTGAAGTGTGGATAATGGTTTTAAACCACAATTCAAATTAAGTTGTTATATGTTTAAAAAGTGTCTCTTTGGTTTTTAAACTTTGTGCTGAAAATATATGTGTGATAAAAATATGTATTTTCGGTTACACTTTATTTTAAGGTGTCATTGTTACAATTTATACCATGGTCTGGGTGAATACTCGATTCTGATTGGCTGCAGGGTGTCCGTTAAAAAGTGATAGAGGACACCTAGTAAAGGAGATCTGGTGAAACTGACTGTTTACCGTTCGAAATTAATAAATAAATGCGCTGGCTACATCAGCTGTGAGTAACCATAGCAACAGGCAGTAAACTGAAGGGTTCTACGAGTTGAGCGGACTATCTCCGAAACCAAGTTTATTGTTAGTAAAAACTTTAGATTTCGATTGTAAAACTAATTAAAATATAAACTAATGTTTTAAAAATGTGTTATTTAGCAAGTGACCATGGTATAAGCGGGTTAATGCCTTTCGAGGTGTCCACTGTCAGGTATTAATGGACTTCGGCGGAGGGACTTCGGCGCTGGACTTAATGGACTTCGGCGCTGCGCGTCGGACGGTTCACGCCTCGCCGTCGTCCATTAATACCTGACAATGGACACCTAGTCGGGCATTAACCCTTACATAATTATACATTTAAGTACTGAGTAATATTAATTAACAACATGTACTTACTATAGGGTTAGAGTAGGATTAGGATTTGGTTGAGGGTTAGTTGCATGTAATTATGCATAATTTACTGTAATTATTGTGGTAAGTACAAATACGTAACAAGAACACTGTAAAATAGATACAGACGGTTGTCTGGGAACGCCCCGTCACGTGATGTGAATTTAGCCCGTGGGGGAAAACATTGCCTTGGCGCTCATTGAAATACACGGCGCAATCATGCCGAAGAGTTGCTGTGTCGTTTTCTGTACCGCCAATAAACAAACAAATTATGAATTGATGTTCTACATCCTTCCTAATAAACACACAGAACCGGAAATGAGGACCATTTTTAAATATTACTGTGTGAGTAGATCCCTGTGTGATATAGTAGTGGGGGTTAAACTCGTATTAGGCAGTGGTGGGCAAGTTTTATCTAACGTTACATCCCTTACGAAAAAGAACTACAGTAATCCTATAAGATTTCTATAGTAGTGTATACTTATGTGATGTTCTGTAATACCTCTATAGTAGGTTACTTCTATAGTATGTCCCAAAATACTATAGTATTCCTATAAGATTACTATAATATTTTGTCCCAAAATACTACAAGATTCCTATAGTTGTTTTTCATAAGGGATGTCTCATTCACATTAGCGTTATCATCTGAAGGCTCATGACGCGAGCCGTGAACCTATGGAGTAGACTGCAGTCTGTAAGTTACTAGAGGACTTTATAACTTCTTAAAGTCCGCGTGAACCGGAAGTTGCAAACGACTTTTCTCCAGTGCTGTGACGTATTTCCCAGTGAAAAGGAATATTGAACAGAGGGCAGGGTTTTACTCCAGCGCTCCTCCTCTCCATCTCTCGCTCATTACAGACTAACGATTTGAGGGGAGTGGTTAAGCGTTTCCCAACCTAAAGGCCAATTTATACTTCTGCGTCGAGTGTACGCCGTAGTGTACGTCGTAGGCTACGCACGTAGGCGACGCCGTCGTGAGCATTTATACTTCTGCGAATGTCTGTGTTGCTCTGCAGTTACACCGCCGAAACGCTAGTTGGCGCGGGTGGGTTTTAATGTTCCAGTTCCACTGTGTTTACATTCCTCGCGGCTGTTTTGAGTTTAGGTTTCTACGAGCAATGGCGACTGAAGGACAGGAGTCATACAGATGGCTGTATTTCCGCACTTCTTCAAGCAATCTCTCGGTCACTTGGTCTATTTCCATGGCTCTTCACTGATCTTCGGAATTTAAAAATGGCGGGCGGGCGGTGCAGAGTGCAGAAGATCCTTCCGGAAATGCGTAGGAGGAAACGCGATGCTATCCAGCCGACCAATCACAGATCTTGCGGTCCGCGTCGCCGCAACGCGTAGTTACATTTTTGAGGAGGTGCGCGTCAGGGTACGGCGAAGGGTACGACGTATGGTACACGTCAATGCGTATGCTACGCCGTACCTTCTACGCGAACCCGACGCAGAAGTATAATTAATAAATTAAAGGCCAATTTATACTTCTGCGTCGAGTGTACGCCGTAGTGTACGTCGTAGGGTACGCACGTAGGCGACGCCGTCGTGAGCATTTATACTTCTGCGAATGTCTGTGTTGCTCTGCAGTTACACCGCCGAAACGCTAGTTGGCGCGGGTGGGTTTTAATGTTCCAGTTCCACTGTGTTTACATTCCTCGCGGCTGTTTTGAGTTTAGGTTTCTACGAGCAATGGCGACTGAAGGAGTCATACAGATGGCTGTATTTCCGCACTTCTTCAAGCAATCTCTCGGTCACTTGGTTTATTTCCATGGCTCTTCACTGATCTTCGGAATTTAAAAATGGCGGGCGGGCGGTGCAGAGTGCAGAAGATCATTCCGGAAATGGGTAGGAGGAAACGCGATGCTATCCAGCCGACCAATCACAGATCTTGCGGTCCGCGTCGCCGCGACGCGTAGTTACATTTTTGAGGAGGTGCGCGTCAGGGTACGGCGAAGGGTACGACGTATGGTACACGTCAATGCGTATGCTACGCCGTACCTTCTACGCGAACCCGACGTAGAAGTATAAATTGGCCTTAAGTCCTCAAACCTACGTCATCAGGGAAGGTCCTCCAATGCATTTTCAGATTTTGATTAAAGATTACGAAGCCAAAAAAAATTTTGGTGTGTTTTAACTTGCACGGATTAATTGTTCACCACAAGACTAGTAATATGCGCTAACAAAGTAAATACAGTCCATTTTGATTTCAGTTGGACTTTAAGTGATCACCGTTTTACAAAAGGATTAATAGTTTGGAGTGAAGCATACGTACAATTGGTAAGTGACAAGGTTTTATGGAGTTATAGTATGCAACATAAGTTGATTGAGTTATAGGCTAATGTTACCCCTACAGCTGCCGCGATGTCTTGGAGATTCAACCAGATAACAAAATATGTCTGGAAACGACACCTCCGGCCATTTGGTTGGGTCATTGACCCAGTTTTTAATTAAATAAGGGCTATCATAACCTATTGCAGTTAATTTTACAATGCACCGTTGCCAGTCGGCAGGCATCAATGACTCGCAATATCACATCTTCGTCATTCAAATACACACGATGCTCGCAGTGTTTTCCCCCACGCCGACTCCACCCTCGCCACGCCCCCAACTATGACTAGATGCCGACTGTATGCTTGAAAATATGTATCATGTAAATGTATTATCAAAATATGTATTTCCATATCATTTGTCCCTGCTTTATAATGTGACTATAACATCAGCTTTTTCATACTTCCAGTTTGGCTTATGTAACTTGTTAAAGTTATACGTTTAATTGGCAGGTAGATTTCAAAGATATTAAAGACAAAATTTCAATATTTTTGGAGCAATGACATTATATTCAGCATGATATTGCTTATTTTTTTAAAGTACATTCCTTTAGTTTCCAAAAACCTGTTGGTATGATCTATTGGTAAGATTATGAGATGAGAAAAAAAGTAGTTTTGCTTTCAGCTGAACACTGGTAATCATAAATTCCAAAGGTTTTCAGGTCTAACTAATGAGATTATTGTGTCACTCTGCTTGTCTATACCAACGAGAGTAATGTTCAGCTTCAAGGACATCCCGCACCATAAACGCAACTCTGAAACTTTGTGGTACGTGACACAAGGCATGATAGCAGGCCCATAAAAGTAATTATGTTTTCTAGCATTGCCAATGACATCATAAACGTTCTTGTTCAAATGTTTGTTACATCAACATGTGACTTATTGTAATGTGATGAATCCCAGTTCTCTCTCTGGGCACTAAAATGAGAACATAAAACAGCTTTATGTTTACATCTTTCCTGTTTTACAGTATTTCTGAGATTAGCCACATTGATTTGTAACTTTGAGCAAAAATATTGCAATAAACAATATCACTAAAATATATTGGAACAGTTATAGCATATATATATATATATATATATATATATATATATATATATATATATATATATATATATATATATATAAGAGAGAGTAAATATTACTTTGCTAATTTTAACAGCCAGGACATGACCGAGGAAATTTTTCCAATAACACTGGGGAAGGGAAGACACAAGTTAAGTCCTCACCTTTGACTGTCTATAAATGCAGAATAGAAAATAGAAGAGAACAGCACAGTCTATTTCATGCAATTGACATACATTTACAGTGTTAAAATTCTCATAAAAGGGGGCAGGTACCGAATATGAAAATAAAGCATGACAGTAAATGTGGCAGGAAAAAGATAAGTTCTTTGCCCGAGGTCATTCATTTTAATTTTTAAATCACCTCTGACTAAAACATGTGGTGGCTCCCATCCTTTTGCGGCATCTCACATCTGGCAGGCTAAGCAGGATAAGCTAAGTCAAGCCCACGGCGCTCTTCCATGAACCTAATGTTTGTGACCACCCCATCGGCTCAGAGGAGTGGGTATCTGCAGGGACCCCCCTCACAGAAGTTTCACAGACGTTACACTTGTCGAATTACTTTTTCTCTCATTCATCTTTTAAATAAAACATATATTTAAAGGGTTAGTTCACCCAAAAATGAAAATTCTGTAATTACTCGCCCTAATGTTGTTCCAAACCTGAAAGTCGTTCGTTCATCTTCGGAACACAAATGTAGATGTTTTTGATGAAATCGGAGAGTTTTCTGTCCCTCCATTGATAGTCTATGCAACTACCACATTCAAGCCCCAGAAAGGTAAAGACATCATTAAAGTAATCCATGTGACTCCAGTGGTTTAACTTCAATTTTATGAGGCGACACAAGTGCTTTGTTTGCGCAAAACAACATAATTTACCACTTTATTAACAAAATATTAATCTCAAACGCACGTTCACGAGAGCACCACGAGGCATGCGTGTTGTGTTGACGCGAGAGAAAACGTTGTTGCGTGAATGCACGTTGGAGATTAATATTTTGTAAATAAAGTGGAAAATTATGTTTGTTTGTTTGTTTGCAAACAAAGCACTTGCATCACTTCATAAAATTAAGGTTAAACCACTGGAGCCACATGGATTACTTTAGTGATATCTTTACCTTTCTGGGGCTTTTTACTGAGTTTTTACATTGCTTTAACTCATCAAATTTTTTTATAAGTTATATAAGATTCAACTTAAAAAAAAAAGTCAGTTTAATGTAATTTAAGTTGAAATTACTTAAACATCCAAGTTTATTGTACTTAAAAATTTAAGGCAGCAACTTTTTTTTTTTTTACAGTGTGTAGACTGTCTATTGAGGAGCGGAGAGCTCTCAGATTTAATAAAAAAGATCCTCATTTGTGTCCTGAAGATGAAAGAATGTCTTATGGATTTGGAACGACATGAGGATGAGTAATTAATGACAGAATTTTTGGGAGAACTAACCCTTTAAAATAATCTTCACCATCAGTTACTTGTTGCACGATATCTCCACACACACATCTGCATAACTAATTGTTTATAACTATAATAATTGTTTATAGATCTTTAAAACATTATCAAACTCATACTTGCTTAAATTAATGTTTAATAGATCTGTATTGCTTCCCCTTACAGCTTTAACCTTTAAAAACATGCAAATAAATAAAGTACAGTATTCATAATTAGCATTGATTTCATTGCTCCTGACATTGATGACACCGATGACTGTAACGCAACAAGCCTATAAACTACACAATAGACATTCCAGTCTCTCAGCTGCATGTCACCAGGTCTTGTGTGCGCCGCCTCGGCGTAACCATTTCAGTGGCTGTCACAGACTAATGTGCGACTCAAGCCTTCAATAAAAAGGTGATGACAGCCATGTTAGGTGAATGAGGATTTGAAGAAAAGGAGTGAGTTCAGCAGGTGCTCCTTTAGCTATGAACCAATTTTGATTCCAGCAAACTGTATATTCATTTATCATCAAACACAAAAGCACAAAACATTGACCATGCCTATTTTGTTTACTATGTTGTAAAAAAAGTTGTTGTTTTTTGCAGTTGCAAATAAATCACAGATGACTGGAGTAGGTTTTACAAGAAAATACAATTTCAGTCTTAACGTTTACGTTTAATTCAATGTGCCGTTTCATTGTAATTATTTATGAAATCAACTAGAAATTTCTCAGTGAAAATTGTTTCAAAGTAAATCCTACACCACTTTTTTTCAGTCTAAAAGTTTCTAGTTGTGTGATGAAAGACTTCAGCCAATGAAATGAAAGGTAAAGTCTGTCACGGTAGAAACTTTAAATGATTTTGAAGCATTGTTAAATTTCACTGTTTATATTAAGAAGCTCGCAAGCAATATGCAATAATTTGCCCTTTTCAGAAATCAGACAGATGTTTGATTTGTGTAACTTGCCACTTTTAACTTCATAATTTGCATTGGAAACACGGTGAAACAAACAAGAAGTATCATGAGCAAAAAAATAAAATTGAATGATTATTCTGATGTCATGATATAAGTCCTCTTGACAGGAGAAAGAAACCCCATTTCTGGCTAGCATTCCTCTGTGTTGGTTTTTGTTACAGCTGCCAGTGCAAATTTACCCCTCCTCGTAGGCTGTGCTTGAAATAGGCTTATCTTTTGAGGGGCCTGATCAGTTGACAATAGCCCATTTAGATGTTAAAGCTGAGTGCTGCTCTTCTCATTTCTACAAAAGATAATTATTCCTTCAAATAAGTTACTTCAAGGCTCCTTTTAGCACTTCTGTAAAAAGTGGAATAATAAGGCTTTGAATTATGAGGGAAAAACTGAGATTTTCGAGATACAACCGACAATAGACAAAGAAGCACATGCCTGAAATGGTTGGGCTTGGAGCACTGCGAAACAAAGACGACGAGGGTCTGGTTTGAGAAAAGCTGATTTATATTTGAATGATTGGGACATCAGAAAGGGAAAATGTCTTTGGTGTATTGATAAGCTGCTCTTTTTAGCGCTCGCAAGTCTTGGGAGAAAGGTGGTATCTAAAGACTGTCAGAATGCACTCTGGAGTCCTGCTGATATCTTTTGTCATAGCTGAATAAATCGTGGCTAACAAGGCCAAGAGTGGATTAGCCACAGAGGATTTAACAGGTTGTTGCTTGAGGTTTGTCTAACACCAAACTACTGATTAATGTGCCCATAAGAAAACATGCACGAAATGCTACATTCGGGGGCGCTTTAGCTTACTTCGTTGATGAACAATGTGGCGCTAATGACACGGGGCTACAGCAACAAACGGGCGAAAGATTCAGATCGTGAATGCTAACAAATGCGCAGCCAGAGAAGCTTAAAAGCTTGTTACGATCACCAACACTACGAGCTAGAAATGCACAGCAAGCGGTCGCAACAATTGAAGCAGCGTCTTTGAAAGCAAGAGGGCCGAGAGAGACGTAAATAATAAAGACAGTGGGAAAAGAGCGACAAACAACGCTACGTGGAGGAAGAAGAAACTGCCGCCATTATCAACGGTACACAATTGATGCACATGCCATCTTTACAGTTACCTCAGTGTGAGCGAGAACAACTTTTGAGCTGTTCTTCAATGTAGACCATCCTGATTGTCTCAACAGATGGAGTCTCGTGCTATACGCAGTCTGCAGCATCCCCGGCCGCCATCTTTAAGCACAACTGGCTTTAGTTGGCGATGGTCCACCCCTCCATCTTTCTTTATCTTCTTGTTTTCCACCCAGCCCCCTCTCTCGGTTTGTTTTGAGGGGTCTTCTTTTGAAAATCATATGGTGGGATCGACAGGTTGACGGACGGGAATCAACGAGAACATGGAGCTCTTGCTGCTGTGCTTCACCCAATGATGGATCCTCTGACCATGCTTGATTATCTCAAGACATATCCGCTGAGGACAAATATTCATCCCAGATCTAAGGCCTTTGATCTGATGAAGGCCCGATTTGAAAGCCCCCTCCAAAGAGCCCTTTAAAGACAGCGTTCCCTCAGATGTTCCAAGTAATGAGATTTAGAGTGCTATGATTAATCTAGGCCAATTTCATACACACACACACACACACACGCACAGATGAAAACACAAAAGACATGGACATATGCATTCTCGGACCGATCAAATTAAGTTTGCGCGACGATTCCTCCCATCCACAAATTAACGGAAAAAATATATACGAAAAGCGAACAACAGCCCAGCTGGAGTTCTTTGATCGCGCTTTGGGGAAAAAATTGATCTGAAGAGGCTTCAACAATCATATTGAAAACTATGGCCGCGCCGTTTTTTCTCGCTTTCATTTGCGCCTTCCAGACTATTATTATCCTTCGAGCTCCAGGATGACCAGCGTTTATTTGGACTGGGAATGCTAATCTCGTTGACCACCATCTCTGACACATTTCACAGAGTCGACTCCAAGAACAATAATGTGAGTTAAGTCTCAAAATGGTTGATGCTCTCACCTGCCTCTCCTGCTGGGTGTCTCCTCCGCTGTGATTTCTGCGGTCCGCCATGACTGGGCGCAGTCGCCTACTCGCCAACCCCAGAGTACTTTCTTATACTCATGGATCTCTTTCTGTTTCTTACTACTGTGTTGCTGAAAGATGTGCATCTTTACTTTATGTTGCAGCTTCAGCTCTGCAACCTGATTGGTGGAAGCAAGGACCAGATGATAGACCTCAGAACCCTATTGTAACTATGGCAACAGACCCCACAGGCATGAGTGATTTGCTCCTAATTGCAAAGTAAACATTAGAAATGGAACTGGATATTATCACAAAGTGTGACGAACCTTGGGGTGGCGATTACAAAAATTAAATAAGCTTTGAAAGAAAAAAAACAAAGCCGAGTGCTGTCCGATATGCTGCCCATTCTAAGCCGGATGAAAAGGGAAGCACAAAGACCACAGAGTAGCGGTCCTTTTCAAACCTTAACGCCAATGCTGTTTGATGTTTGGGAGCATTTCATTCATCGCAAGAAAACAACAACAAACCAACAATGGGAAAAAGCCACAAATATACATAGCGAGACGAGACGAACAAAATCGGTGTAGGCAGATGAGCGTGCTGGAAAGGAAAACGTAGAGAAGGCGAAAGATGATATTGCCTTTGTTGGGCAATGTTATCAGCTGCTTACCTTTCATTCGGATTTCACACTTGCTTGTCTAGTAGCAGCCAGGGTCAGACCCAGCAAACCCTTCCCACAATGACCGATTTTCCATTCAAACCATCCTGGCGAGGATCCTTGGTATTGCCTGCCACTTGCATTTGCATTGGCGCCACCACTCTCAAACAAATTTACCACACACACTTAGTCTTGTTTTCAGGACTTCACATCATGCTGTCTTTGGGCTTGCGTCGGCTAGCCGTGGACTCTTATTGAAAAGACACTTTTGATTCCGCACGCTCAAGAACAGCGATGTGACTAGTGAGAAAAGAAAGTCACTGCAAAATAGCAGCTGGCCATTAGTCTCAGTGGCCCCTCATGCGTTGGGGGGGCGGGGGGGGGGACTCAGGTGGGGGGTTTCTGAACTGAGGGAGACCGCAGATACATTATATTTAATGAGTTGTTCTCATTGTTTATCAATAAAAAACTACTGTAGGTACTGATCCTTTTAACACTATAGCACTAAGTTAGACATTTAAAGATACATTTCTTTTACTAAAGGAACAAAAATGTAATTAGAATAATAAATGCAACTTTGAATAAATAAGTCCTGTGGTTCTAATTCAAATGTTTGAAGTTAATGCTTTTATTTTCAAGATGCATTCAATTCATCAACTGGTTTTTAGCATTGATGATGATTAAAAATGTTTCTTGAGCAGCAAATCATCATATTAGAATGATTTCTGGAGGATCATGTGACACTGAAGACTGAAGCTGAAAATTCAGCTTTGATCGCAGGAATAAATTACATTTTAAAACAGCCTATATTAAAACAGACAACCGTTCTTTTCAATTGTAATAATAGGTTTTTATAAATTAAAATTAAAATGTAATAAAAATGTTTTTACTGTATTTTTGATCAAACAAATACAGCCTTGGCAAGAGACTTTTCAAAAAACATTTAAAAAAATCTTTCCGACCCAAACTTTTGAATGGTACTGTACCTTTAAATTGACTTTTTTGAATAAATGTGTCTGAAAATACGTGTCTGAAAATACGATTTAATCATGCTACTTTAAAAATTGCAATTATTTTGATAATATCTGTTATGCACACTGAATAAATCTCAAAGCCCAGAGGATAACATTTGTTTTTGTCAGGATTATCCAGGTCATCACAGTTATTATAGTCAATTAATAAGAGCTATTTTAGCCCAAAAGCAACAGTGTTGCTAGGATAGCTACATTTGTTTTTCATTTCATTCCCAAAATAAGTAGCCCAATTATTATAGGTAAGGTACTGGATGGTAAATGGTAAATAACAAACCAAACAAGCTTCAAATGATTATTAATAGTGGGATTATTAGTAAAAAGAGGAAATATTCTCATCAAAGTATACTGCAGATGATGCATTGGGAAATATCTTTTGCCGATGATGAAAGATAGACTGTTCTCTTTTTCCCTTCGGCACCGAAAGGGCACATAATGCACTAGTGCAAGACATCATTAAAATACTGCACAATACCCACACACAGAGCATACAGCATAAAAAAACATAACCACCAGGGGAGAGTCAAAATACTTTTGTTTGGCTCATAAACAAACAATACCTAGCCATACCATTGCTAAGGTCAGATGTATAGGTCATTACAGAGCAGACTGATGTATTATTCAGAAGAGAATTCTCTTCTGAATAATACAAGAGATTCATCCATTTTTACTGCCGCTCTTGTTGACACAAAATGATTGTGGAACATGTGATTAACACAATCTCTGACAGTAAAAATGTAGATGATTCATATAATTGTAGTCAGTGCACATCTTCGCCCAAGATTAAACAGATAAGAACACAGAAAAGTGTCAAATAATAGTAAGGTATCCATTTCAAGGACTGAAACAGACTGGAAATGTCAGGAGGAGTGGCTTAAAAGTGTCAGCAAAAACAGAGTGAAATATCCTGAGGCTTTGAAGGTGTGTCAAAAGAGTATCCAGTTTCTTGCTGGCAAAATAAGGGCAGATAACAGTTCATATCACTTTAATGGGACACCTCTTAAATAGAGCGAACATTAGCATAGCGACTGAACTACTCCAACAACAAAAGGACACTAGATTCCTATAAAATTGACAACCGGCAATGATAAATCAACAGAATCATGGGTTCTGGTACACTTATCCTCCGTGAAGACTGCAAGTCACATGCTGAAATCTATTTTCCTTTGTAAGACAGACAGTCTGTCATTTTATCCTCAGGATCATCTATCAGAATTGTCTTACAAAAGAGCTACAGAGAAAGGCTTTCCTCACCTCAAACAGTGAACTGCTTCACCTAACATAATTCACAGCTGGAAGACATTCTCAGAATTCCCTGTTCTCACAAAGAAGGTACGAACAGACTTTTTAGTCGACTATCGCATGAATAAAAAGGCCTCATTAAGGGATATTGAGACTCAGGGATGGTGATACGTTTGCAGTGCTGCATTGATTTGAAGATCAATGGAGAGCAAAGGTGTTCAGAAGACTGAATCAATTCTGCATAACAATCAGATCCAACACCTCAAAGATCGCTCCATCCCCCTTTGACTCAAACTCACTCCTGGCAGAAACTAAGACATGGTGTTCTTGACGAATCAAATCCCACCTCATAAATGACAAAGAAGTCGTTTCTGATTTGCAAATCTGCATGTTTTAGTAATATATAAGCACACAAAATAAATGTGACTTTGACCAAACAATTATGAAATTAAGAAACCAAATAACCAAAGTCAATTAAAATTTGCAAAGTTGACAGCCTTCTAGTTATCTTTAATATCATAATTTATTTATTTATTATGGTTATCCTCGAAATTACTATAAAATTAGAAGTTTGATGCCTCCGTGACTAAGAACTATTTGAATTGACAGTAAATCCCTGTTAACAGTTACTCATTCAATTTACATTCATCATTTTACAAGAAAAAATAAAGACAAACGTTGTTTAGAAAAATGTTACTAGCTCTATGTATTTTTTAGAAAGAAAAATATGCAAATAAAGCACAAAAATTATAATAAAAACAGAAAAAAAGTGCAGAAGTGTATTTTGACTGAATAAGCTGCTTACTATTTATTAGACTAAATTTACATTATATATACACACACACACACACACACACACACACACACATATATATATATATTCAAATTGTGTGTATATAAATTGAGTGTGTATATATATGTGTGTGTGTGTGTGTGTGTGTGTGTGTGTGTGTGTGTGTGTGTGTGTGTGTGTGTGTGTGTGTGTGTGTGTGTGTGTGTGTGTGTGAGTGAGTGAATCTATAAATAGAAAAATCTTATAAGTTGGGATATATACATTTAATATATATATATATATATATATATATATATATATATATATATATATATATATATATACACACACACACACACACACAAACTATGCACAATGTCATGATAGGACATGCATAATACAATGACAATGGTGATGATCATATATGAATGCACATATATATATAACCATCACCATTGTCATTGTATTATGCATGTCCTATCATGACATTGTGCATATTAAATTATGAACTGTGTGAAATGTAAGAACTATGAATATCATTATAGATACCTTTTTCTTCTTTGTCTACACTAACATACATCAAAAGCAGCGAGAACATTATGGGTAGATATCACACAGCGCTTTGAAAATATAACACTCACAGAGCATTATTCAAAATATGGCCCTTGCCTGTACAGTGCCTTTCCTATTCGCTCTGAAATCTCAGTCAAGAGCTCAGCATGCTCAGGTTTCAGCAACAAAAATGAGCTCTTCTTGCATTCCCACCCCCATCTGTGTACTGCTCTCCCCCTCCCACCTCTGGCTGTCTCTCCCAGAGACTCTTGTTTATTCCTCCCCTCAGGCTGTAGGATTGGAGCCCGGGCCTGCCATGAAAGAGCGCACACAAAACAAGAGAAGATTAAAGGACAGAGAGATATAAGGAGTGCATCTGACCAAACCATCTGTGCTACTCAAAACCATTTTATTTTTCACCCTACACTTCCATGCAGAGGTGTAAGAACCACAGTGCAGACAACCACATAGAAGCAGCAACATAAATACAAACTATGAGGGTTTGTTTATGGATTCTGACATAGAGGTCGCAAAGTATATAATGAGTTCAGCAGGAACAAAATTAAATTGACCAGCATAGAACCTTTTGACAAATACCACAAAAACCAATGCAGCTCTTCTCTCAGATTCTAAACACTGATGCAATCCACTGAACTGGATGAATAGATTTATGCACTTGTATTTAGGGAGGAAAAAAAAAAATTTCTAATACACATTTATGAGCTTCACTGAGCTGAACGGAAAATGCAAATGACATACTTTCAAAAGAATCTCTTCTTCGAAATCTGCGTTTCACCATTTTTTTGCCTCATAGAAAAGAACATTGAATTCACTGCTGAGATCATTTAGAAAAGAAAAGAGGCATATTCTCATACTAATACATTATATCAAAACTGAAACTGGTGTGAAATGGTCTGGACCTTAAGTGTGTGCCAAATAATGATCATGCAGTACCTTACATTCAAGAACTGTATGTGTCTGAAAGCCACGCTGTGGACTGTGCTGAATGCTTTTGTGCAAGGGGTCTGTAAACTCATATTTAAAACATATAGGATTTATATTAGAATGAATTAATAATGTTTAAATGTTATTAATGAAAGTTATTATTGTGAAGTCCACCACAAATTTTTATTTATTTTTTTAAATCCAGTGGATGTCTTATAATGTTGTTATATATACACTAGGCTACAGGTCAAAAAGTTTAGAATAATTCAGATGTTTTTGAAAGAAGTCTCTTTTGCTCACCAATGCTGCATTACCTGGATCAAAAATACAGTAAAAAAAAAAATCAGTACCATTGTGGAACTGTTTTTCTATTTTAATATATTTCAAAATGTAATTTATGTGAAGGCAATATCATTATATACATACATACATACATACACACACACACACACACACACACACACACACACACACTTTTTATTCCCAAAAATGTGGAATAACTCACAAACCTGTTTGGAGCAATCCAGTCCAAAGTCTAAGGTTTAATCTGTGCAGATGTTTTTTTGTTTTTTTTTCTCCAGGATCATGATCAGGTGAACAAAAGCTCAGCGGTCTCAATTTTACATCATGATCATGGCGATCATGACAGTGCACTAACAAACTTCCCTGCTTGATATCATAACTAAAGCCACGATTCAACAGCCTCCCCTGGTGGATGAAACGAATCCGATGTAACGAGGATGATCTGGATGAGTTTACAGCCTTTAGAAGTTTGATTCATTTCAGCGAATCGGTTCAGGCTGTTCAAAACAACGATTCACTGATACATCCGACTCATCTATCAACAGTGTTCCCAAAAGTAAATAAGTGCTAAATACTGCTTCTGTGTATTATTTGTATACTTACACGCCTCAAAAGTTTGTTATATATAATTTCAATGTCACAGAGATCTGACTTAGATAGACTAAATAACGCTTTGCGAATTGGTTCGAACGATGATCGGAAATTAACTTTTTATACGGACTCATTTAATACGATAGGTAAACACAAACCGCATTAAAATAGTCTTACTAAATCATACATTAGTTATGTGTTTTTTGACGAAAAATGCACACACAGACGCTAAATGCTGTTTACGATGCGGGCATCTTTCAATGAAACGACAGATGTATGCTATGTATCTCGCTTTGAAATACGGAAAAACAATGGCATCACAGCGCAGGCGCGGTGGCCAAGTGGTAAGGCGTCGGTCTCGTAAACCGAAGATCGCGGGTTCGAACCCCGTCCGTGCCTTTTAAGTCCATTACAGTCCAACAACATAGACTCATAATGTATGGGCTTGGTGAATAAAATATCTCAAAATGTTGTAAATCACTGTTGGTTTGCCTCAAGATCTCTGGCGACGAAACTCACTAAGACATGGGCATATGAAGTAATTGTCTACTGGGGTCTATACTATAAGGGCTGCTCCGTTCAGTCAGAGTTCAGCTCTAACCCTCTAACCCTCTAACCCTGGCCAGGTCTTCTATTCAATGTCTTCTGACTGGATCACTTGACAATTTCGGTTACATTGATGGATGGAGCAGGTTCCTTCTCAAGATTTGCTGCCATCCCTACAGATGAAGGTTTTTTTTTTGTTTTTTGTTTTTGTTTTTGCCAGTTACATTACAAGCAATGAACATAACAATAGTAATTTCCAACAGTAAAAAACAAATGTGAACAACAGAGGACGTTACACACAGTGTATAAACAAACTCGGCGGCGTCACTTCCGGATTGTTCGCAGAATTTGTTTTAGAGCTTCAAATGAAGCTTGAAATGAAATGTGATTATGTGACAGACTGAAGCCATCCATTTCCTAAGTTTTTTTAATTTATTTTTTTTATTCGACACACAAAACTATAACGATTGTTGGCTCTTTGATGAATGCTATGTTCTTCTTCTGTAAATCCCTTTGGACAAAAGCGTCTGCTAAAATGCATACATGTAGGCTGAATAGGCTAATGTCAATGATGAGTGAAATGGTTCAGTTGCTGAACCTGAAATAAAAAGCGCTGTTATTAAATCTGACCAGTGCCTATAGCCTACTCTTATAATGCGGTAAAATGTTTATTAAACAACAAAACTACATATTGTAGTTCTGTTGAGTATGTTAAATTTTCTTTCTTTCATTTATTTATTTATTTACTTGTATATGTTATTTATCTGAAGGCATGTTGCGTTATTCAACAACCTGTAACAAGTTAGAAAAAAATGTAAATGCTGAATAAAATAAAAATATTATAAAAATATTACAAACAGCAAGTATCCCTAATAATTCTCGTTAACATGAACAACAATGCTTATATTATACATCATCATCAGTACCACTTGTCTGAGGAACCCGGAAGCGCGGTTGTATGTTGTATGACGTCACTGAAATGTCATCACTGTCACGAGCTCGGCATTGTCGGCAAAAGAGGGCGGCAGAGAGCAACAAAGCAGTGCTCTAATCCTACAGGTTTGATTGCAGATTAATAAATCACATATTTCCATGTATTTAAAGACGTTCGTTTGAATCACGTCTGATATATTTGTGATGTTCGGCGCAGAGCAAGACGGCAATTCAAGCTATATAAGCTTAATTGCATCGTACATGTAATCAAGTTCTTCCGTTTAACTGACGTGACATCACGGTCAAAATGACACTAAATGGATGGATGCTATAGCTGACAAAACAGCGAAAAGATGTTAACTCGGTCATAACAACTCAGGGGTATAACGTCCCTTCCTTGTTTCTATATTTGGAAATGACTTCTAGGAAAACAGAAACTGCCAGCTCCATATCCAGTTCCACGTGTTTCACTCCGCTCCCCTTTAAAGCAAAAGAAAAGCATCGGGCAGCATGACACTCGCATGTGAGTGATTTTACATACTGCCACCCATTGATGATCATTAGACTCGAGAATGTCCGCGCGGAATTTAGCGCACAATTGGCGTATGTTGCTGAAAATGGCATCTCCCCCTCCACGGCCCCTGCTTTATAGTAGCGTGACCATGAAGCAATGCACGAGCAAGAGAGATCTTAACATGCACAGAGTCAGTCTGCTCCTCTAGACGCTTGCTCATCTCACCAGCAGGAGCACGTATAGCGCGCACTTAAAGAAACAATATCTGACTCAAAGCAGACAGATGTTTCTTTCAATCCCTCAGTGCTTTATTCGTTCGAGGTAAGTTTCAAGCGATATTGCATCAATATGCATTTGCGCGTCTTTTTTAATGGCAGGTGTGATCGGAAATGGGGCATCGGGCAGAATACTTATTAATTCCATTGATGATGTCATAATAGACATTCTGCTGCTAACCGTTACAATGGGAATTTGGGTTTGCATTTAAAAAGGGACGGATAGAGATGTTGTATGTTGTATCTTTTTAAGCAACCGCATGACATTATAGGTGCATGTCGCTTCTTTTCGCGGATGTTGCTTCCCGACAGAGGCAGACAGATTGTGTCTGAGAGAGTACCTGAACTCTCCAGGGAGTCGAACACACTGTCTGGGACTCAAATGACGCCCAGTTGTCTGCTAACAAAAAGCTCTTAATAGGTCGGATAGGGTTTTAAAAAGCTTTTTAATGCTTTCTTCAAACCATATGCTTGAAAAGAACAGAAGTTCATGCGATTGCTCTTGTAGCCACTGTAATTACTGCATATATGTGTAACATTTTTCAATTGAAGCCATGACTCAAGAAGGTCACTTGCTTGTTATTTGTGATCAAATGTCTTAAAAACAAGCCTGGAAATGTCAAATTAATAACCATGCTTGGCATTTGTCATATTCAATTTAATTAAATAGTTTAGTGCTTCTAGTTTGTTTCAAAGCAGCGTCACTGAAAAAGCATGTTTCACTGTTACATTCAGGAAGTACATGTATTGTTATCAGTCAGATATGAGTATGCATATGGCAGTAATATACAGCTATAAGATAGGTTAGTATTTGTCACATCAACTAGATGCTCAGAGGTTGTTATAGAGAAAATGAATGCATTAGTCTTAGTTTAATATGGTGTATGTGTTATTAACTGTTAATGTTTGAATATATTGATGCATTGTGAATTCAGTGACGGGACTTTGAGGGCAAGATGAGTATCGATCTCAATCCAACTGGCCCGCAAAGTCCCGCTTCTGGGACACACTATCACAGCGTGACAAGTAATAGTAAATAGTTAAACTTAAAGTTATTTCTTCATCAACTGTATCAATTACAGGTTCTCAATTTAATTACATTTTGTCATATTGACATGTTTGTGCCTGATGAAAGTGAGGCAAATGGATTTATTGCATAAAAGTTCTGTTTAAACATGTTTAGTCACAAAATCAACTCTGTGTGTTTGCAAATGCATATGATCTGGAATTGCAATGTAATGCCGCAGGGAGAATGAGGGGCTTTTGGGGGCACTTGTGTTTCAGTTTCACCATCATAATGCCCCTAAAAATCCTTATTGCTCTTGCACTGATCACCATTTAGAAATGAGATGTTTACATGCATATGTTGTGAATGCATAGTCTGCTTTTATTGCAGATTAATTTTGTTTTGGCATAGAAAGAGTTGTGTATTCCAAACGACTGGTGGCCACAGAACGTGTCTACCTACACTTATGTATGATACATAAATGGACATTGCTAAAGCCACCTCTTCCATTCATTTGGGAATATCCCATATTATGTTTGGTGCTCAATTATGTGGAGCTGCACCGAAGGCAGCTCTCTAAATGCCTTAAGCATCTGCTGCATCTACTCAAGCGTTCTGTCATCCAGCTGATGGTGGCAACAATCTGGTTTCATTTTCTGTCTCCATTTTCTGTCATGCACAGTTTGATCTTCTTGCTAAAACTTATAGAACGGGCCCGTCCCCTGAGGGTCGCTCAAACAGACAGAACAGTCAAGCACCAAAGAAATTTCGAAAGCCCAAGTAAATCTCTATGGAAATGATTTGCCTGTCGTTATTAATAATGCTGCTCATGAATGGCTAGGAGTTTGACACTCCGCAGCATTCATTCATGTCAATCAAGATTTAATTATGAGACGCTGCCCAGAGCTAATGTTGACAAAAATGAACGAATAGATAGGAGTAATGCTGGTATGCTTCATGTAAATAATATGGGAATTTATATGACAAGAAGCAACAACTCAAATATTTTCATGTCAAATCAAAAACAAGTGGAAAAAGCAAAAGCAACTCCCTTTAGTGATCTTTTAGCGCACCACAAAACATATCATGCCATGTTATTATAAGAACAAGGGGTCTATTGCTAGTTGAGGGAACAGGATGTGATTCCAAGAATGTGAAGAGCCTAATGCCACATGTGAGTAGGGGATAGTTTTGTTACGCTTTGCCAAACTGCAATACTTGGGAATATTAAGTAGTAAACTTTCACATACTCCGTGTCTATTTTTAGTCATCTTTATTAGGATTAAATGCTTTATGGTTCATAATCACTATATAGTAACATTACATTGCCAGGCATTTTGGCTTGCGCGTCTTTAAAATCTCTGGGCATTGGGCACAAGTCCTGCTGGAAATAGCTGTGGTGCTTTCTCTGTTCTGTGGCTCTGTTACGGCTCAACTCATGGTAATAGGAGAAAGGGAGATTTTCAGATGGGAAAGTAATTATTGACACCCCACAGAGCCAACAGTCCATCCTTCCTCACTGAACTCTCTTCACATGACAAAAGTTGTGGTGTCTGTAACCGTAATAGACCTCAGCGGCACACATTTTCTGTATGTTAATGTCGAATGATATAAATTAGAAAACAGTGAGAGCAACAAATGATTTCCTGCTACTTTTTAGAGTATACTCTTAGAAATAACGATTCCAAAAGGGGATTTTCGCTGTGATGGCGAAATCATTTTGGGTTCCCCAAAGAACCTTTTAGTGCTAAAACAAATTATTTTTTTCTTTGTGGGACATTTTAAAAAATCTAAAGAACCCCTTTTTTTCACTAAGGACATTTTGCGTTAATGGTAAGGTTCCATAATTGATCAAAATTCTTCACGTCACCATAAATACCCCCAAAAAAGAACCTTTGTTTTTAAGAGTGTATTTAAACTAATAAAATCTGTCAAAGATCTTGAAATCTCTCTTAAACATAGTGTTAAATTTCTTGCAAAGTCACTTGCTCATTGTTCCTTTTGACGTCATTAAGGCCTCTGAATCAGTTTTAAAGAATGCACTGGAGAGCCATTTGTGCTGAGTTGGCAGTTCACATTAACAGTCTTACATGAAATGGTTTGGGTTGTCAAAAACCCCATGTAGAATCTTGCCCTGACAAAAAGAGCCTTCACACTACTTAAAATGGAGATTCTGTCAAAATTCTTGCAAATATGCGTTTCCCCCCTCGCCCTCCATGTTTGTGCTTGTTTTATTTATTGTACACCAATAGAAGTTAAGCTTGTTAGCAGTAAAGTCATTGTTTCTGCATGGATCTGTCACCACTGTCAGTTTCAATTATTTGATAAAAGTAGAAAAGTCAATTTATATCTTATTATCAACTAAGCCATTATATTAGCTTAAATTTAAAAGACTGTGAACTCATTAAAAGATCGTATCATTTGCTCAAACAAGAACCTCTTGAGAAGTGTTGGTTTAGAGAATAATGTGAGAACTCACAGCTTGTGCCTGTTATTCCATGATTTCTATTATGATTTTTTTATTATGCTTGTTACTTTGGAAACAGGCAGCAAAATGTTTTCCTCTCTTCTGTAATCTACATCTCTCACTCTTTTTCTTGGGGCAAAGCTGCAGGGTTATACCAAAAATGATTTGTAAACATCACCTGTCTAGTTCAGCACTATAGGGTTTTTAATTTAATGGATTAAAAAAATTATAATTCCACGTGATAGACTATATAGAGTGAATGTTATTTAGAAATGTACACAATTGTAATTTTTTCAATATACACTCTTAAAAAATGGTGGGTTGTTTTAACCCAATTGTGGGTCAAATATGGACAAAACCAAACGTTGGGTTAAAAATGTAATTTAAAATTTTGCCATATTTGACCCAAAGTTGGGTTGAAACAACTCAGCATTTTTTAGAGTGTGGTTTGTCACATCTGTTAGTTAACAGAAGATCATACATTGAGAGGTTTGAACAAAATGAACTGAATCCATTGGGAAATAAACTTGTCTCGAAACGATGAGATGAGAATGCAATTATTACATTTATTTAAAAACTAATGTAAACAACCAAATCATCAGTATGGCTCACAGTGGTACTGTAAAACATTTATGTACAGTTCATAAAGTGCATTGGATAGGCCCTCAATCAGCCGACATAATGACAGAAGTAATTCATGCATATTTCTTCATAAAAACAAACAAACAATAAGAAGTAGGAAATATACACCTAATATGACTGTTGCACTGCTTGTAAATGCTAATAGGTATATCTTAAACGTCAAGATATGAACGTGCAATAATTGTTCTGCTGGTGCACCAACTGGTTTGTAGAAATACCATCCCGAGCAATGAATCTCACAGGTCTCAGCAGGGTAAGATATATAGAAAAAGCACACGTGACAAGTTGCCCTTGCGCAACGCACGAGGAATATGTTTACCGTTTCTTGCCCTACATTTATATTTAGAAATCAGCAGAAAGTATGAACAGAAAACAGGGTGCATGTCATCAGAGAGCATGAGACATCCCCTGGAGGATATCTATATCTGAGAATGATCAATCTGCAGCTTAAGTCTTTCAATTTCACTTTGATGTAATTTAGCTGATTATTCCGAATATGTCACGGTTCATGGGTGCATCTGTTCATTTTGTCTTATTTTGTTTCCCTCTTTGGACTGGTTGGCTGTCACCGTTGCCACTGATGAGCTAATCAGATCAATCGCACCGGTTTGTCATTCTTCATCACATATATATACTCCCAGTCATTCCTTGCCAGATCATTGTTTGCTCATGTCCTGGCATTTCTTTGTTTGCCCAAAGTTTGTTTCAGTTGTTTTCAGTTTTGCTTTTCTCATTTGTGTTTTGGATTACCTGTTTCCTTCTCTGCTCCTGGATTTCTCTGTGGCTCTACCAGTCTGCAGTTTGCTTCTCCAGTCCATTGCAGTTTGCATTGTGCTGCCAAAGCCTGTTACCTCGTCATCGTTTCTCTACATATGGAACGCCAAGAGGAACTAATCATAGCAACGGGTCTAACTGTTCTGGCTTTGGTAGCACAGGTTGCCGAGTTGTCTGCCCAGTTCCAGCAACTGAAGACCAAGACTGTGAACCTGCCCACTTCACCTAACCCACCGTCAGTTTCCCCCACTGGAGACCTCCCAGCTCATCACAGCGAAACCTCGACTACCACCACCAGCAGCCTATTCTGGTGAGCCACATTTGTGTCGACCATTTCTGGCTAAGTGTTCTCTGTTTTCTGCTCTCCAGCCATCTGCATTTCCCTCCGAGGAGTCTAAAGTGGCTCTCGTTATTACGCTGCTGGCTGGTCGAGCGGGTCAATGGGTAACAGGAGTGTGTGAACGGAAACATCAGTGCTGCTCCTCTCTCGGAGGAACTCAAGATGGTTTTTGACCGCACTGTCTCCGGTAGAGAAGCGTGCTGGCAGAGCTACGCAAAGGGAATCAATCTGTGATGGATAATTCCATTGAGATTTGCACACTGGCTTCAGAGAGCAACTGGAACGAGGAAGCGCAGTGGGACATGGCCCTGCATGGGTTGTTCTAGGCAAGGATTCGCTCCAGAGACTGCAGACTACTTTCAGGCCATCCCCAATGCTATGGTCAGCCCCGACTCAGATCTGGAACCCATGCAGGTGGGCAGAACTCAGCTCTTCCAGAAGGAGAAGGAATGACGAAAGGCTCATGGACTTTGTTTGTACTATAGTTCTTCCAAAGGACATTTTTGGGACTTCACATTAATTCGCCAACTCAAGATCCCCATTATTCCTTTAATTCAACCTATTTTAGTCAATCACTACCCTCCCTATTCCATTTTACTGTGCCGTGAGTCTATGAGTTTAACCATCTCTGGCAATCATACAGAACCGGTCCGGTTTATGCTTGACTCTTGACTCTCCTCTTGTCCTGGTGGTTCTTGGATATCCCTGGCTCATGCTCCATATTCCTCACATAAACTGGTCTCAGAATACTGTGTTATCCTGGAGCAATTATGGTCATGCTTCTTATCTGTAGTCTGTGTGTTCCCCTGTGTCTTGTTCTGTGTTGCAGGATGAACTTTTGGGCTTGTCTGACGTGCCCAAGAAGTACCTTGACCTGAAGAGGGTGTTCAGTAAGTCAATAGCTGCTTCTCTTACTCCACACTGTCCCTATGACTGTGCTATAGACTTATTTCCACGTATGTCTCCGCTGAAGGGCAGGTCATATTCTCTCTCCACTTCAGAGAGGGAGGACATGGAAAAATATTTTTCTGATTCTCTGGTAGCCAAACTCATCTGCCCTTCCTCTTCCCCTGCAGATCTGGGGTTCTTCTTCGGGGAAAAGATAGTTGGTTCCCTGCGGCCTTAAATAGACTATCGGGGGCTGAATACTTATCCTTTGCCATTGACATCTTTGGCTTTGAGCGTCTGCTGCGAGTCTCTTTTTTCACAAGGTTGGACCTTCACAGCGCCTATAATTTGGTCTGCATTCGGGAGGGGGATGAGTGCAAGACTGCGTTTAATACGACCAGGGCGCATTTGGAATATTTGGTTGGGCTGTTTGGGTTATCCAACACCCCTGTAGTCTTCCAGGCACTAGTTAATGAAATGCTGAGAGACATGTGCCGATTTTCCACCGTCGGGCCGAACAGTTCTAATTGCGAAACCGTTCCATTCCGTGCTGATCCAGGCCAGCAGGTACGGTTACGGTTTCATTTTCCACTGTGGGGCTGAAAGCGGCTGCTCTTTGTAATGTAATACAAATGTGTCAGTCGTTGCCTTGGTAACGCAACGGTTTACTGATGATATAAGATTTAAAGAGTGACCAAGTTATGGAGAATGATCAGCTGTTGCTTTTAATTTTATTATTGCTTTGTTTACTTCACTCAAATAGCGTGTTTAACCAGCTACAGAGAAACTGGTAGCCAGGCAACAGACAAGTGACCAATCCTGAGTGGCGACGTCACTTCACGGATTCTACCAGCACGGTTTGGCACAGTTAGCTAACCGTGCTGAGAATTCCGGGCCGGGAATGGTTTGTAATCGTGCCGTGCCATACCAGGCTCAAGTGAAAACACAACTGGAACTGTTCCTTACCATTCTAAGAACCGTTCGCCCCCGACAGTGGAAAAGCGGCTATGGTCAATCAGTTCATTTTTGTCTACCTGGATGACATATTGATATTTTCTCCTTCTCCTTCATATTGATACTTTCTCCTTCTGACTGCCATGACCTCCACCAAGACGACGTTCATTTGGTCCAGTGCAGCCAAAGCTGCCTTTTCTAACCTCAAAAGTTGTTGCCCCTGACCCTTCAGGTCGATGCGTTGGTGCAGTTCAGTCAAGGTGGCCTTGGAGACATGGTGCCATTGGTTGGAGGGCTCTGGTGAGTCTTTTATTATCTGGACCGATGACAAGAACCATGAATGCATTAGATCTGTTAAACGCTTAAACTCTAAGCAGAGGTGGGCATTCTTTTTCAGTTGTTTTAAAAAATAAGGTGGATACAGAGAATTAGAATTAGAAAAATGTTATGCCTAATAAAACTTTATAGGTAAGATTTGAAAGCGTTCTCTGTTTTCTGACATCACTAAACAGCCCAAAGCAAATACTGAACAGACGTCTTTATTGCTGAAATGTTATCAAGAAAATCAAGATGTTATCAAGCTTCTTAGCTTCATTATGAAAAACTTGATTTTGAAAATAGCAATGCTGCCATCTTACTACTGAGAAATGTAGCTAAATGAATAGCTTTGCTGCTTTTAGCGACAATGTTGGCCATATTAAAACATCGTCTCTGTTTTTATTGTCTTGTTTGTTAATGGCAAGCCCAAAAGTTAGTTTGCCACCACAACAGAGATAACATAACCATTAACAGTATGAAGCATTTCAAAAATGTGTATCTTTTACCAAACAAGCTATTAAAGTTGCCTTGCCATCTGGTGAGCATTTAAAAGAGATTACAGACCTGACAATGCTGGTTTTGTTGTTTTGATTTGCCAGTGGGCTCAGTAGTGGATCATGCTCTTTGGCTGGCTACACTGCCTTTGTGCTATCACGAGCCCGTCACACACTGGCTACATGCTCCTGTGATACAGCAAATTGGCTTCTGGCTTCTGACTGCTGCTGCAGACATCTGATTTCACTACAATCAATGGCAGGAGTTTTTATTCACAGTGGAGCATTATTGCAATATAAATATTAAAGGAATATTCCAGGTTCAGGACAATCTACAGCATTTGTGGCATAATGTTGATTTTACCACAAAAATTCACTTCCACTTGTTCCTTTTTTTTCTTAAAAGGCACAAATCTCTGTCACAGTGTTATAGTGGATAAGTGGTTAAGTGAATGGGGCCAAAAACATTAAAATACTGTTTTAATAGAAAAGCCACAAGACATTAACAATTTGAGTATTAACATAATATTAGTGAAACAATTGCTTATTAATTTCTTCTGTGTAAATAAGTTGTATCCAATTGTATAGCTTCATTACCATCTATTAAAAAAAAAAAAAAAATCTTTCAAACAGCTTTACAGCTATACAAGTTATAACAGAATAATTCAAGTAAGTGCTTTTATAAAAAGTATAACCATTACATTTTTCAAGGTCATTTACTGCTTTCAAATTCTCAACAAAAAAAAATGTCTTCATTTAGACTTTCATTGTAAGTGCCTTCATTTTTGCCTCTTTTTTTAAAGAAAATGATGGTTGTTGAATGCTGATGATTGAGCTTAACTTGGACTGTTCCTTTAAAGACATTTCAAAATGCAGTGGTGAAAATGGCATCCCGATTGAGCTCCTCACCTCACTATATTACATAAAGATGTACATGTCAACTGCAGTACAAGTGAAGTTATCTACTGAGAGGTGTTTTGATTCCCTTGATCTATTAAAGAGATCAGGGGGGTGGTGAGGAAAATGCTGACCGGCTCTATTGTCGACTGTTGCCTTGCAAGACTTGAATTTTATGATCCATGCATCCTCTTCCTGCAGGGGTATTACCGCGTGGCAAACCATTAGTCTGCATTCTTAGTATCTGTAATGCTCCTGTTGTGTTGGAGAGGAGCATAGCATGCTGTCATGAGTCATGGGGTCAGCAAGAAGCAAGAGAGAGACACACACACATTAGACAAAGCTGTAGCGAGCGGTCCAAGCAGTTCAGCTCTTAACTAAAACCACATGCCACCCCCTCACAGCCAAACCAAATGAATGAATGTCTATTCTGAATAAAAGCTGAGCCTAGCTTCATGCATTAAGGTGGCTGGCAGTCATCTGATATTTATTTGCTAGCATGTTTGTCTCATCTCTGCCATTTTTCTTGTCTGCGTTCGCAGCGAGGAGCTGTTGGAAGTCTTCGGGTTTCAGGGGAATCTCGCTGCGATGATTCCCAAGTGGTAGTCCTTGAAGATTTACTTCCTGTGTGCTCTTGTGGCTGCTGTGTCTTGGGCCTTTTTCAAGGGGAAATGAGAAAGGAAGCCAGTGCACATGGCTTTTATTTCTGAGTCACATCCTCAGTGTTTCAGCCCACCAAATGGATTTAAAGGTTCAAAGTGAAGGACAAGATGCGCATAAATTACATGACAGTGTGTGCAATATTTGTACAGACATATAGGGCAGTTATGGATCAGTTGTAGCGCTTCCCTGTCTTTCATTTACGTGTTTATATAACAGGGCCAGAGAAGACTTTTTAGACTGAAACAGATGAGACAGGTTAAGACTTGAGTCAATGCTCCCAGAGAAACAGCCACTTGTTTTAAAAAAAAAGATTCACTGTACGCTACAAGTCCAGACATTACTCTCAACAGTCAAATCAAACGAAAGAATCAATCACAGATCCAAGTCATTTTTACATCTATCTATCTACAGTATATCTTATAATTTCTGTCTATCTTTTTATCTATCTACCTATCGATCTATCTGTCTGTCTATCTGAATGTCTATCTATCTGTCTATCTGTCTATATGTCTGTCTGTCTGTCTGTCTATCTATCTATCTATCTATCTATCTATCTATCTATCTATCTGTCTGTCTATCTGAATGTCTGTCTGTCTGAATGTCTGTCTGTCTGTTTATCTGTCTGTCTATCTATCTATCTATCTATCTATCTGTCTGTCTGTCTGTCTGTCTGTCTGTCTGTCTGTCTGACTGACTGACTGACTATCTATCAATCTATCTGTCTGTCTATCTGTGTCTATCTGTCTGTCTGTCTATCTATCTATCTATCTATCTAGGCTATCTGTCTGTCTTTCTATCTGTCTGTCTATCTATCTATCTGTCTGTCTGTCTGTCTGTCTGTCTACAATGCCATATATTGGTAATAAATGAAAAATGTCTGAGGGTCTTTATAAATAAACTTTTTTTTTCTAATTTACAGTTTTTTTTACAATCATTTTGTATGTAGTTTTTCTTTTCATTTTTAACACAGACAGTCCAATGTTCAAAACATTGCATTGTGCATTTATATCTTTAGAGAAACCTTGCACTTATCCTCGATATTTGCAAAACAGTAAGTGCATTTCTCAAAACAGTTCGTACAAAAAGCAAAACACCATGGATTACCTGCAAAAGCCAGTCTCTTGCTCAAAATCTTTAGTTCATCTCTCAAAAGTAAATATCTGTGTCAATGAACATGTCAGTGCCATCAGAATGACAAGTCCTTGTGTCATTGTGTACGGATAAGATAGTCAAAATTAGTATTACCTGATGTAAACTATGGCAACAGTTTTGATGACAGTTACTGTATTGAAATGTACAAAGCTGCGCTTCTTCTGTATGCCATATATCCATTTCAAAAGTACAAATTTACACACTACTGTACGTGAGTTATTGATTGAAAGAGACTGGATAGGATTCACAGTTACACTTTTACTAGTGGTCTGACCAAAAAAAAAAAAAAAAAATTCTTACAATATTATTGTAATATAGAAAAAAAAAAAAAATAGGAGCACAAAGGCGAAAATACAACATTAGAAAGGCAAACACAGGAAAGACCCCTTAGGCAGAACTTTGCTTTTGCATGCAGCACTGTATATATGCTTGCCAATTGAAGGTTTATGAGATGCAACTCTGAGCTATTTCAGAGAACTGGTTTCTCATTGGTTGATCTACATTCTCTTCATTGGTGAAAGTCAAGATTCACCTGAATTCATCAATTCATGGCACATTTACAAAAAGTCTGTGTAGAAAATGTGCTTGACAGTTTATGACAACTAGATCAACCATTTTGAATTTAATGACTTATACGATGAACTAATGACTAGATGTTTTGAGTGGTAACACTATTGCGCAGAGAACTATTTAATATATTTTGAGCAACATGGCATTAGCAACTGATAATGTAGGACACCGCAGACAGTTGTACATAATCAATTGCATGAATGTACCAAAGCAATCGCAACTTGTTCAAAAGAATGAGAAACGTCCTGGTTGCGTATGCAACCCACCATTTCCTGAAGGAGGGAACGGAGGACGTAGTTGACGTCGACTGAATGGGATCACGCTAGGGAGCCTATCTTCTTCGAGCATGCTTGAACGAGCCAATGCGCGCAATGGCGACATGAATTTGCATCACGAGCTCCGCCCCGCGAGACTGGTATAAATACGGAAGCGGATGCATACACCATCGTTTTTCGCTGTGGAGCCGAGCGTAACTCGGAGTCAGCGGTGGTCCAACTATTGTGGCAAAGGGACTACGTATGGGTTGCATACGCAACCAGGACGTTCCCTTTCAGTCGAGAACGTCAGACGTAGTCGACGTCGACTGAATGGGATCTTAACCCTGGAAAATGCCACTAGAGCTACCACCTTCCAGTGCCTTGACAAAAGCCAGCTGAACCTCCCGCATCTTGAGGTGGTGATAGGACAGGGCTTAGGCCAGGGAAGTCACTGCTGTTCCGCAAGACCCGCTCAGTAGACTTGGATAACACTGGGAAAGTGTGCCGTCGATGGAAGGAAGGGACGCTATGGAAGCCACATCCAGCCTGAAGCGGGGAAACGTGGGATATACACATATGGGCTGGGCGAAATGTCGGGCAGCACAACATATAGGATGTCACTGGGATGACTCCAGCCTATAACAGGGGGGAGGATCAACCAAAACAGTGACAGCAGAAACTCTCCCAAGGGAAAGACACAGGCTCACCGGAGGGAGTCGTACCGTGGAAAATACACATATGGGATCGCCGTAGGGATCACAACATATGGACCCAGCCTAACACAAGTTCCACCAATGCATACGAGTGGTAGGCCTAGCATCAGACGCTCCGCCACGTCCGAAGCCGCAGGGGGTATGGAGGAGCTCAACAGGTTCTGCCGAAAGGGAACTCAACTGGAGCAAAATGGCGCACGTATCCAGTCCATAGGAGGGGAATGGCGCAGCAAGCCGACACATCGAGCGGGGCTATGGAGTTAGCTGGCTTCTATGTGAAGAGAGTACACGAGAAGAAACCGGCTCGACACGTAGGCTATAGAATCTAGCGAACGTGTTAGGTGTCGCCCAGCCCGCAGCTCTACAAACATCTGTAAGCGAGGCACCTTGCACCAACGCCCAGGAGGCGGCTACACTCCGAGGGGACAAGGTACACCTACGGACTCATACGCCAAGATTATGGCATCCACTATCCAGTGGGCCAACCTCTGCTTTGAGACAGCCTTTCTCTTCTGCTGGCCTCCATAACAGATGAAGAGCTGATCTGAACTCCAGGCACGATTCGTCAAACGAAAATGCATGCAGGTCCCCTACCCTCTTGATGGAGGCCAAAGCGAGCAGGAGAACTGTTTTCAAAGACAGAACTTTTAACTCAGCTGCCCGCAGTGGCTCAAAGGGAGGTCTCTGCAGTGCAGTTAACACCAGAGACAAGTCCCAAGAGGGTATAGAGGGGGGACGAGGGGGATTTAATCTCCTCGCACCCCTCAGGAACTTGACGATCAGGTCATGCTTTCCAACGGATCTCCCATCTACTGCATCGTGATGTGCGGCAATAGAGGCAACATATACTTTGAGGGTGGAGGGAGACAGCCCACGCTCCAACCCCTCTTGCAGGAAAGAAAGCACGGCGTGGATCGAGCAATTTCGTGGGTCTTCTCGATGAGAAGAACACCATTCAATGAATAGGTTCCACTTTAAGGCGTAAGCGTGCCTCGTAGAGGGCGACTAGCAAGACCTGCTCCTCTTCCTCCCTGACTTTGCACAGTGTCTGTGCAAGAAGACTCACGGGGGGAAACGCATACTTGCAGAGGGCCCGAGGCCAGCTGTGTGCCAGGGCATCCCTGCCGAGGGTCCCTTCGGTCAGGGAATAAAACAACTGGCAATGGGACGAGTCCGGAGAGGCAAACAGATCTATCTGTGTGGCCCCGAAGTGGTCCCAGATCAGCTGGACCATCTGGGGATGGAGTCTCCACTCTCCTCTGACCACAAGCTGTCGTGAGAGCGCATCAGCGGAACGATTGAGCAGGCCAGAGATATGAGTGGCACGAAGCAACCTCAGATGCTTCTGACTCCATAGGAGGAGGTGACAGGCGAGTTGCAACATGCGTCAGGAGCGTAGACCACCTTGATGGTTGATGTACGCAGCGGCCGCAGTGTTTTCCATACGGACCAGTGCATGCTTGCCGAGCAGCGATGTTTTGAGGCGTCTCAAGGCAAGGTGCACTGAAAACAACTCGAGGCAGTTGATGTGCCAATGCAGTTGGGGGCCCGTCCAGATCCCCGCTACTGCATGCCCGTCGAACGTGGCACCCCAGCCGGTGTTGGAGGCATCTGTGGAGACCACAGCATGTCTGGACCACAGCATGTTAGACTGCTACCTCAGTCTAACCTTCTTGGGGCCCAGGAACAAAGAATTCGCTCTTGTGACAATTGGGGTACCACTGGACTCTGGTGAGCCAGTGGCGGAACGGTAACCGTCTGAAGAGCCCGTTCCTCCGCCCCCGGGCCTGCCTGCGGCTCGCTCTACGCTGAGGCCTGGGTGAAGGCTGCTGCCGTAGGCCAGAGGGAGTGGGAGCGGCGGCAGGGGGACGCCCTCGGTGACGAGCAGGCGGAGGAGCTGCCACCGGCGGCGGGGTGATGGCAGCAGCGGGCTGCCGGGGCAGGATGTGTCGGATTGCCTCCGACTGCGCCTGGGCGGTAGAGAACTGTTGGGTGCAGCTCTCCACCGCGTTACCGAACAGGCCAACCTGGGAAATTGGGGAGTCCAGGAACCGAACCTTGTCCGCATCTGATAATTCAACCAGGTTGAGCCAACTATGGCGCTCCTGGACCACCAGGGTGGACATCGCTAGGCCATTCGCACAGGCCGCAACGCTTGTGCTCCGGATAGCCAAGTCAGTTGCGGTGCGGAGCTCACTGGTGAGCGCACGGCCTAGACTACCCTCGTGCATGTCCATGAGTGCTTTGGCCTGGTAGACCTGAAGCAACACCAGGGCATGCAAAGAGGAAGCGGCTTGCCCACAGGCTCTGTACACTCTATCCGTAAGAACAGACGAGCGACCACAGGCCTGAGGGGGGAAACGAGGATCTACCACCCAGTCCGCAGCGGCCACCGGCCACAGGTGCGCCGCGACAGACTGCTCGACTGGGGGAATGGCCTCATAACCCTTCACCGGTCCTCTGTCAAGGGTAGTGAGGGGGGAAGAACTCTCCAGGTCGCTTCCAGCAGTAAAAGGTGCCATCCACGATCTAGTAAGCTCTCCATGCACTTCGGGAAAGAAGGGCACTGGGGCGGCGGGCTGAGAACCAGCACGGCCGGCCCCGAGATACCAGCAGGGGGCTCCACCGGTATCGGTGTGATGGAGGAGTGAGGAGCCCACAGGGAATGGTTACCGGGCGGAAACTCCATCACTGATCTCCGATCACCCATCCCACACGGCAACCTAGGGTGGGGCGTGGTAATGGGGACTGCACCTTCGCGGACGAAGGCGAGTCTCAATCTCAACACCGAGACAGTCATATTCCCGCAATGGGAACATGAACCGTCCACAAAAGCTGCCTCAGCATGCTGAACACCCAAACACGTGACGCAGCAATCGTGACCGTCAGAAGGGGACAGGGAACGACCACATCCAGAAACGCACGGGCGGAATTACATATTGAAAAAGACGCAAACGCACCCGTGTTGCTCTTTCAGGAAGTGAGAAACCTCTCACCAGTGCCGGAGCACCCAGGAGAATGATCGCTGCAACACTGACAGGGAAGGTGCAGCCTGTACCAGTGAAGCAATCACTCTTCTCGCCCTCAACCGGCCGTCAGACAAACAAACACAAACAGAAATGTGATGCTGTTAGAACAGCAGCTGAGTGCTCAAAGAGCTCGCGACCACCGCTGCTCACGCTGTAGAAACACCAGCCAGGGAGAGACTTCCTGAAGAAGCACCGACATGCCTCTATGATTTCGTCATAGAGAACGATCGTCTCCGAAGCGAAAGACAGATGGTGTATGCATCCGCTTCCGTATTTATTCACGTCGCCATTGCGCGCATTGACTCATTCAAGCATGCTCAAAGAAGATAGGCTCCCTAGCGTGATCCCATTCAGTCGACTACGTCTGACGTTCTCGACTGAAAGGGAACTGCTTTTATGATGTGCACAAGTGACTAGATGATGTGGAGGTGGAACAAGTAGTTTTGAGAATTTCATTTCTGATCTGAGAAATATATATGTTTGTATGTATGTATGTATGTATGTATATATATATACAATCATAAAAAATATATATCAGTTATAATTATATAATTTAATTATATCTTCAAATAACTCGTATATCATGAAATACCATAGGAATAGATCGCCCACACACAAGATAGGGGGAGAGTGGGGTAAGATGATCCTTTTTTTACCTGATGGTCCTCAAGATAAGAGGAAAGCAGGCAGAAGTACAATGAAAGTATGTAAAGTACGGTAATTTCAGGAGGTTTTATTAAATGATCAGAATGTATGACAAAAAGTTCTAAAAATATGGCTTTTTAAGCCATATGACAAAATATGACAAAAAAGTGTTCCTGTGGCTCTACCAGAGTATAAACTGACCATCTAAATGAATCTGAATCAAACCCATGTGAAATTTTTATAATTTACCTATTTTAAAAACAACTTTAATAATCAAATTTCCTTTTACAAATAATATTTATTTTCTTAAAGCTAACTTAAAAACATAAAATCAACCAAATTAAGGTGAAATTTCAATATCCTTAATTGTTTGAATTTCTGAAACAATATGTTGAACACCAAAGTTGCAACCTTCCCCAAAAACAGTGTTTCTAGAGTAAAATTAAATACAAACTGAATTAGAATGAACAAATAAATGTCTCTGAAACTAATACACATTTTAGTCAAAAGGTTCTTGGCATTGCTAAATCACCAATACGGATCATATATATTTTTAGACCTGGACAATTTCCTTTGATGTAACAGCTAACATTTTTACTTTGACAAGCCAAAAACAGTTTTTAAAATAAATGGGTACCTTTCAGTCCTCCCATGCACGTGTTTCTCCTTTTCGTCTGGCAGAAATTATTGGTTGTTCCAAAATATATGGTCACATGACAAGAAAAGTGTACAGTTGCCAAGATAAAGGGGGTGGGTCAACTTACCCACTGGCTCATCTTACCCCACTCTCTCCGCTGTGTAGTTGTTTTTACAATCATTAAATATTGTAGTACAAAATATGTAATACATATTACCTCAAGCTACCTCAATCTTTTTAGTGTTTTTGTGAAGAATTTGCATTTGTGGCAAAGAGGCAACAATTAATTGAATAAAAGCTCATCTAGTAAATTAACTGGCTTCTCTGAACTAGCAGTATCATGTTGGACCAACAACACACCAAAACAAACGTTCATTCACACAAACCATCCTAACAGACTTGCAATTTGAACCAAATGGATGGAAAACCAATGAAAAAAATACAATTATAATTGAAATGTTGACTTTACTGGCTACTGGCAAATAATCACAGGAAAAAAAAAGGAAAATGTTAACTAAAGTCATGAGACTGCAGGTCAGCTGATACACACACCATACTCATTGGGCTGTTGCTTAGGGTCTGGGACCAAAAAAAGCTAGAGATTCTTTCCTTCCGCCGGTTGCCAGGTGGGAAACAGTTAGAGGAGCTCCATATGCTAGCTGGGTTCTCCAGAGACTTCAATTAGATCCATCTCTCATGGTGTGAAAGCCACAGCAATATGCTATCATGTTACACCAATTAAGCCCTGGTAAACCTTATCATGTGATCATAATGCTTTCTTTTTCTGTAAGGATATGAGGAATGCTGAATTTTTTACGTGTTTTTTTTTTTTTTTTTTTTTTTTAAAGAGTATACTAATGCCAAGCTCCAAATAAACCCACTGATACAATTTGAGCTGTTCGAGTACAGGTCATTAAATCTTGAGAGTAATTATATGGCTTGCTATTATGAAGGGTGATCATCTAGACTGGGTTACACATGGGAACTAAATTACACAGTGCTTTTCGAAGAGAAGCAATTACACCCCTGGTGAAACTGTGGTAATATTACAACGTTTTATTACCATTTTAAAGAAGTTGGTCACCATGTTCTGTATACTGGATGTTTCTAAATGTTTCATTTATTATCTGTTGGAAAACATTATTACTAACAAAATCTTTGTGATCTCTTGATTCCAAGAGTTCAGAAGAAGCCACCAGAGACCTTCCTGTTCTCCTGGTCAGATTGTAATATTTAGCCTATGTAAAAAGTGATCAGTTGACTTAACTTAAAAAAAGTGATGAAACCCATTGTTATGATATGCAATCAGTTATGTGGAATTGTCAAGTTGATTTTTTCAATTACGCATGGTTTATTTACTTAATTCCTCACTTTTTTGATTACTGATTCTGATACTGATACTGATGAACTGATTACTTTTTTCTAGTTAACTGAAAATTTAATCCAGGTGAATGGGACAATTGCACAATTGTACTAATTTATGGTAATCTTTTCTTGTGGCCTTTCCCGTGTGTTGTTCTGGGAACATATACAGAAGCCCCCCAACATTTAAAAATGAAATTCACTGCATTAGCTTTAGCAGTTTGTTGGGTTTAAAAATGTAGACTACTTTTTCTTTTTATATTTTGATACTTGACATAAGTGCAACATTTCTATGATGTTAATTAGTTATTCCGTGTGAATTTGAGGGGAACTGGCTTAATTCATGTGTTCAAAAGATTTTTTTTAAAGAATTTAATAGGCTACCTTTATTCAGCAAAGATCAATTCAATTGATCAAAAGTGATAGTAAAGAGCATCGTATTACAAAAGATTTCTATTTCAAAATGCTGTTTTTTTTTCATCAAAGAATCCTGGAAAAATGTATTATGGTTTCCACAAAAATATCCAGCTCAACTGTTTTCAACATTGATAATAATAAGAAATGTTTCTTGAGCAGGAAATCAACAGAATGATATCTGAAGGATCATGTGACACTGAAGACTGATGCTGAAGATTCAGTTTTGACATCACACACAGGAATAAATAAAACATATTAACATTTATTTTAAACATTAAAAAATTCTTACTGACCCCAAACTTTTGAATGATAGTGTAGATTCACTAAATACAACTTGGCACCGCATGCTGCAAAGAAAAGAACAGTTGAGAGAAAAGACGGTTTCTTTTTATTAAACATTTTGAGGACACTGTATTTTTGAGATATTTGTGTAAAATCTATCAATATATTGACTTATATTGTGTCAGACTACAAAAAGTTATGCAAAGATGATTGATTTACAAGTGGTTAAATGTATCATGGTTCAAGCATGTTTAGATACCCCTTTCCAACATTAGTATCATCTTTACACGGCCTGTACAAATACAAAAGTTGAAGTTACAGTTTTGTTTTTCAGGTTCCAGCAGCCACTTTATAGTGATAGATAAAGAACACCCCATGCTCAATGAGTTAAAAAAAAACTCAAACAAGTAAGAGCTTTGTCTACAATTTCAAGATGCTCTCAGAGGAAGCAAACAAGCTGACATGCAGACGTGAAATTAAAACCCCTCTTCTTTCCCTCCTTCCATGTGACTGCAGAAGCATATGACTTCCATAACTTCATCGCTCATTAACCGCTGATGGCAGGACACAATTGAGTGAGTGTTTGTGGAACTTGCCCCAGATATTCAGGTCTCAGTCCCCGGCTCTGTTGGGCAGATCTTCTCCTGTTTCAGATAGCTTCACCCTGCCTGACAACAGACCGTGAGGAACTTTACATGAGAGCCATATGTAAGGACTAAACTATGGGATACAAAGGTCAGTTATGTCCATTTAAATCCCTTAACAAGCACCGCAACAAACAAAAGACACATGCTGGTATTATTAAATTACCTCATCTACACATGAGCCAACAATTGAGTTACTTTTGTGCAGACAGTGGAATCACTATGAAGAAGCACTTAATATTAATCTTCATTAATATTTTGTACAGCTGGGTTTACGTCGGAGCAAGTATTGTTTAGACCAAAATGCATAGCCTATGAGTCAGAGGTATCTTTAAAAGACAATATTCTTTATTAGCATTAAGCGCATGCATGAAAAACGACTTATAGGCTATATAGTCCGGGCTTGACTGGAATCTCATTTAAAAAGCAATGTATTGTATGTATATAATATAATTAAAATATTGATTAGGCCTATTATGGTGTAAATTTTGTAATGGCGCTGATAACGATAAAACAATAAAGTGAAAAGGACCAAAATCCTTTTGTTGTCTGTGGTTTGTGTGTAAATGAAAACTGATGCTATAGTGCCACCTAGAGGTAAGTTTCATGCAACCAATAGCCATCAGTCAAGGCCTATGATTCCCTCCACTGCTCTAGTTTCATTCAGCTCTACACTCACATAAAAGACAACAAGCTCTATTAATGAACTTGATGTCATTTCTGTGTAATGCTGGGAATGAGAGCGAGGATAAGCAAAGGACGCAAACCATTTATGAGGAGACTTTTAAGGACAAAGGGTGGGGAGCTGGATTTCCTCTTTGGCCTAAAAGACAACACAAGCTTTGCCAGCTTGAGAATTCTTATCATTCCCTGGATATTAACACATTCATTTTAGGTAAAAGAAACTTTGCACACCAGACCAGCTATGGTCATATTTGAGCTCCAGCATGATCCATTCATCTTGTTCTAGGCCTATGTATGGTGGATCAGTGCCATAACTCTTTAACATTACATAGAAGTTCTCTTAGACATATACTGTGTATAAATGCTAAATATGTTCCCCTTTTCTATGACTTACAATGTAATGAGAGGTTGAACATATTGAGGTCAAGCATATGGCATAAGTTACATTTAAAAGTTAAGTCAAAGGGTTCAGAACAATATTCTTTAAGGCCGAATGACTTTTCCAGTTGTTCATGATTTACAAAATGTATATATATATATTAGTCACAAGTTCTACCTGATAAAGTATTTTAGGGCTTGGGATAACTAGAAAAATGCATGACTTTTCCAGGTTTAGAAATCACACCTCACTTATCCAGGTTTTTCGAGACCAAAATCCAAGTTCTTCAAAGGAAAAAAAAGTTGTTCAACTGAAATTTTGTGTGGCTTTGGCTTAGTTTTAATGATTGCTTTGTCCATTTTAAATCATATTATGTCCCCTTTGGCAGTTTGCAGAGGACCCCTATTGGGCCCCAGTCCCATGGCTGAGAACCACTGAATTAAGTGTTATCTGTATAAAAATCCTGCACAATCAATATAAAATCTGTGATATTATTTATTCATTCATTTATGAAATACACTACAGGGAAGATCAGAGCTATAGCTGTAACGTTTATATGTACAACATTTGTTTGTTCCATTTTTTGCTGAGTTTTTTGGGTGAAGTGCAGCTAAAATGGGCTATCAGGTAAAATGGGCCAAATAAGGTTGTAGCGTCATCTCTTTATTTTTTTTACAGCCAATCACTGATCTTGCATTGTTGCTTCAACACTTGTTGACATGTAACAATAGTTTTAATTGGTCTGAGTTTTTAAGGCATGCAGGGCAGAGTGTTACATCAAGCTTGTCAGAGAAATTGTAAGGTAAGTGAGCCTGACATAGTAAATTTCATTCATTTCATTCGCTATAAGGTAATTATAAGTAATTATAAGTAAGCTTACCAACAAAGAAAAGGTTTATGACCACTGTTTTGACATTCTCTTTCAAATAAAAAAGTTTAATTTAAAAAAGAAACTTAGATTTTTGTGAAAAGGGTAATTTTAGGTAGAAATGGCATACATGTTAAGCTAAAATGGGTCACTATTTTCAGCTAAAATGGGCTGCATAAACACACACACTTTTACACAGAAGTTACACAGAAATTGGGGGTGAAAATAGGTTTATATGTCTAGATATCTTTAAAAATAAGAATTGCATAGACAGTATGGCTGAATGACAAGCAAAGAAAGGAAACAGAGACAAGAGAGAAGAGAAAGGGAAAGAAAGTAAGATGTCAGTACAACCAGAGATGAAATGATAGAATGAGGGGTGCTAGTGCTACAGGAAATGTTAGTGTTTTTTTTTGTTTTTTTGTCAAATGTTTAGTCAAATGCAAATGTTTGACAAGCATACACATACATGCACACAAAAAACACTAATGCACAGAAACACACACAACATGATCTGTTCATTTTAATTGTATTTTTTAATGAAATATTTGTTCAACTTTCTATTTAATGAAATAGCCTGCCCTACAGAGTCATGGTGTTGCTATGGCACACTAAAGACAATAGTGTCAATTTACTGTTAAAAATAAAATGATTTCAGCGGAAATTACCTGTGTTGTTTACCTTTTTCACATTTAAAAAAGATATACATTTAAGAGACCCATGCTAATTTATAAAAAATATCATTAGATCTCATGCATAGCTTATTTGATGGTATTATGTAATTTACCAAAACGTGGCTCATTTTAGACTTCAACATAGTTGTTTTGCTGTTGAATTTTTCTAAAAAACCATTAATTCCCATGTATTCATTGCTTTTTTTGTTGTCAATGACAAAGCTGTTTTGACGAAACTTTAAAAAACGAGACCTTCCTCGACTTCCTATAGGTTGTGAACGCCAGTAGACTGATTTTTATTTTAAGAACTCGGGACGTTTTTGCAGGTTAAATCGCGTCACCATGGAGTGCCTGTCAGTCAACATTTTAGCTTTTCTATAGTAAACCTACATATTCACACTCCATGTAACTCCATATAGCCTAATGTTGAAGTGATTTACAGACTACAGAGAGCAGCAAGCGCGTGGAGTTGCACGCAACCAGATCCATCGGATGACGCGCTCACCCTCTGCTTTAAACAGACATCTGTTGGGCTTTTACCGCCAAAATGAAGATTCATCATGTGATAACTTCTAACTCTAATGAGATTGTGGAGACGTAAGTTTGATTGGATTTATTCATTTATTTACAAAATAACAATTCAAAATGTATACATTAAAGGCATATTTACTTTCAAGTTGAAAATATCATTTATTTGTAAAACTAGTAGCATCTTTCAGTCGCTATAGCCCCCGCAAGCTACGCCCAGACACACACACACACACACACACACACACACACACAATCTTCTAAGCATTTCTACTCTTCTCTAGCTTTCTTCCTAATCCAGTCGTCAAATAAACCTGCATTGAGTATATAAAATATAGTTGGCTCCTCAACGTTCTGTTCGTTAAAGTCGCTTTGGATAAAAATTGTCTGCAAAATGCGTAATGTAAAAGTGAATATCAGATTTAATTACACTGAATCTGCCACAGATGCAATCAACTGCTTCTGTCTGTAAAGGTGTGAACAAAAAGGGTCTATACAATTGCAACATCAAAGGGACATTGTTTCTCAGGAAATGCAAAACCTGTCGTGTGTATTGAAGCTGTTTAGTGTATTGTGGGGTCTGCATGAGGAGGTCCTAACAGAACGGTACTTATTGTTTGTGACACATTTGTCTAAACTAAACCTATCCTGAGAAATATTATAGGCAAGTGTGACAACTAGCCCCGGTCGCCCCTACAGGCCAAAATGGTGAAGTGCCATTCAGAAAACACTCTGATGTCATGACTGTAATTTGGCTATATATAAAGGATGAGCAAAATTGTGAATATTTTGCACATACTTTAATCCATTCACTTTTGAAAGTATGCAAATATAAAATACATATATATGTAGAAAATGGAAATCATTTTAACAATATACATTCAAAATAATATTCAACAAACATACAATACAAGCTCTACAAGATTCTTTTTTTTAAACTAAATTAGGTCCTGACATTAGTAAATGTTGCAGGTGGGATGAACACATCCACAGAGGAAATCCGGCCACATAGCGTACTTTTGGTTGAACGGTGCCCTCCTGAGGCATCTGGCCGCTTCCCTGTCACATCGGCAGAGGATTTTCGCACATCTGTCATTAAGCGCGTCTGCGTTGAAGACACATAAATGTAAATTGTCGGCTGTGTAAAATGAGTAGTTTGCATATAGAGCCACAAATTAACAAATCCATATTTTAGCCACAAATTAAAACCATAACTTTTATAGCTCTTAAGCAATGTACTGTAAATCTCATGAGTGTTGCCTATTGCACATTATGGTGTTTACTGCAAGAACAAGATCTTAAAATATCCCGTGGTTTGGTTAGTCTTTTTAGCCTGAAGTGTCCCGTCTGCTATAATACACACCCTGTATTACTACTACTTCCTCAAGCTGAAGGAAAAGACCAAACAAACAAAAAAATTCCTACCCAGTTTCCTCTTTACTGACTTGTTTTATTTCTCATTTAGATCCCATCTTATAATGTAAAAAGTGATTCTACACTGTAAAAAAAAAGTCGCTGCCTTACATTTTTAAGTAGAATCAACTTGATTGTTTAAGTCATTTCAACTTAAATTACAATAAACTGACTTTAAAAAATGAGTTGAATCTTGTAAAAGTTTAAAATTGCTTAACTTTTTTGGTGAGTTAAAGCAATGTAAAAACATGTTGTCATAACTTATTGATCATATAATTTTTACAGTGTAAAAGAATGTAAATATGGTGTTTAAGATCTAAATAGCACATCATACCACAGTCAGCCTGCTTGTCATCGCACGTCCACTGATACCTGTCCGTTTTCGTTTGACAGCCCGCGAATTCCGCATCCCCATAACAGCAGTCATGCTTGTGACAACACCTATAGAGAAGAACACATGCCCTTGAGGTTACCTTTAATGAAACGACACAGAGGACCAAGCCCAGTTCTGTCTGGTTTTGAATTGTTTCTTCATTATGTAACGTATAATTCAAGTAGACTTGCAGAAATACAACGTGATCTCATACACAGAGAGCCGCTGAGTATGTCGGCCAGATAAACTGCTGACTCTGTAAGACTAGTTTAAACAATACCGCTGTGGAATGTGGTGCAATAATATTAGCAGGTTTGTTTATTCTTTTTCATCTCGCTGTCTACTTCCGAAGAGCTCTTTCTCTGGGAGCAGCGAAATTGGTCTCTGCATCCTAAACTGAGGTTAAGGGAAACAGTTATTTTGTGTGTGGGAGAGCTGGGAGTATTTCTTTTTCCAGATGGAAAATGCCACAGAAAGGGACACGCTGTGACCAAGATGCATGGAGTAAATTTTAAAAAAGACTGAGCAAATCCAACCATTGCAAAGAGAAGTGCTTGCAATCACAGCTTATTTGTTGCTGGCATTACACAGAATTACACTGATGTTTGTAGGCGTCTTACCAGTCTGCTCTGTCTCTGGGCCACCCTTCACCCCCAATACCGCAGTAACATCCGTACATCACATAGGATAAAGCTGATCGTCCCGTGCTGCACTTGATAACCCCAGCTAGTTCCAGCAGACCCCTTTTACTCCTTGGAGACCTCTGCGGCTGCAGGGAAGCCATACTGACTGAAAAGAGCAAAAGGGGGAATTTAGCCCGGCAGGTATTCATTATAATGTAACCGATTTTCTACATACACCAAATTTCTTATACATGTATTCATTTAGCAGTCACTTTTATCCAATTACTTTAAAACACTTTTAACATGATGCTGTATCCTTTTAAAATATATTGCCATATTCTCACATATAATGCTATTTGTTATGATACCATCCGAAATATTTTACATTGATAGTAATTTATTAATTATAAACAAACTAAGTGTTAAAAGTTTAAATTCATGTACTTTATTGTCTAGAGTTTCCCAAGGAAAGAATAGGGCCATTTTTCACCAATGCAGTGTCAGATTCCACCGATTAAGTGTTAGATTCCAGTTGTGAGGGATTTCTTAAGTCTAAATGACCAGTGTTTCGCTCTCAGTCATAAGAATATTTTTTTAAATGATCTGTTTTGTCCACTCTGCATAAATAAATAAATCTTAAACTTATTCATACTTGGTATCTTAAAAGTCATTTTACGGTAAAAAAACAAACAAACAAACAAAAACAAAAAAAACTTTTATGCATTTTAAAAATAGCTATTAAATGCATTTGCTCAGTAATTTTATTCTCAATAATATATAGAAATAAAAAGTCTGTAGGCTATTATAAATTAATATAATATATAATTGTAGTTGCTTAATATTACTCAGTACTTAAATATATAATTACACTGTAACAATGACACCTTAAAATAAAGTGTAACCAAAAGTTTAATAAGAATTATATCAAAAGTCATACATTCTGTAAAAGTTTGGCCAGTAGAGGCTTCTTACCCCAGTTATGGGGAAAGATGGCCTTTTGGAATAATTTAACATTTTGTTCTATAACAACTAAATAAGCAAATGTTTATGCATCATCATCCTGCACAGGGAAAACTTATTTCTAAATATGTTATAGATTAATAGTAAATGCACATTGTTTTTAAGGGGGCATCACACACACACACACACACACACACACACACACACACACACACACACACACACACACACACACACACACACACACACACACACACACACACACACACACACACACACACACACTACATGTGTCCTGGCAGTCCACCCTAATCTCATTTCTTTGATTAGCTAAATGACTAAATGTAGATTATATAAGAAGAAAGCAGTGTGAGAAGGAATGGTTAAATGAGATGTGAGCAGCCTCACCTGTAAAGAGCAGGAATGTGTGATACAGCGCAGTCATTGTGCTCACAGTCAGGTAATAGTCCAGTCTCTGTTCTTCAGTCTCGGATAAACAGACTTCCTCAGTGCTGGGCTTATTTTAGATGCTGAGTAATCTCAGGACATCACTCCTACTGTAATCCTCTCTGTCTCTCTCTCTCTCTCTCTCTCTCTCTCTCTCTCTCTGCTGGAGGCTGATGTTTCCTCAGGGTTCAAATTAAGTCGAAAGTTAAAGTCTGAGACTGTTGGATAATGTGCCCCCTCTGTCTGATGACTGGTTGGGTGTTCAGCTCAGTCGGGACCGCCCTATGATGGCTGGTTGGCTTTTCCATACAAACAGCTTGAGCTGGATGAGCTGCCAACTGGAATCATGATCGAACACGCCAGCAGCAGCACAAGGCTATATTTACCTTCTCCATCTGTAAACGATCTATTCATAAACTGATTCAGGCCACAAATCTGGATAAATTAAACAAATCTGAACTCTTTAACTTAAACTCAATTTTAACTCTTTAACTCAACTGAATTTTGCACGTTGTGTACTTTAGTAGTAGTATAGCTATAGGCAATGGAATATTCTTTTTTCTCTCTCTCACTTTATTTATAGGTTTCACCACATATTACAAAATTCCAAACATTCCAGAACACAGTTGTACAATTTAACATAATAGAAAAAAATTGAAAAAAGGGGTAAGATCAGAAGATAGGCAGGGATCCAGGACATACCTAATATAAAGGGAACAATTATTGACCCCAAATAAGAATGAACAAATACCCAATAAAGTACCAAATATGCAAAAATTACCTCTCAACTAACAGACTAGGAAATTGAGGTGATATTACAGATAAAACTGCGAGCCTGCAAGTATCGGACAAAATTGTTTCATTAACACGTATTATCAAAAAACATATTCCACAAAATATTTAACAAACCCAAAAGCATATAGCCTAGATGAGTGAAATTCATCAGTTCACTCAATGCATGTGTAAAATGCAAAGCAACTGATAGAACACGTTGTGTTGACATTAAAATTAATGAAATCTGAATATCAGAATATGGATGAAAATTAACTCTACAACACACTCTACAACATAAAATGGGACTACAACACATGTATCAACAAATAGGCTAACAAAATTTCAATTAGAGGAACATTTAAAATGGTAACCATATTGTAAAACTTTTTTTTCTGTCAGTTTTCTCTAAACACTTTAAATGAACTTAAAGTGTCATATTCTGCGTCTATATTTTGCTCCTCTCATCCTTTCTTCACTCCACAGATTGAACATACCTCGTCTTATTTTTCCTAGCCAAAGTGGGGAAAACTAACACATTTTTAAAGGGGTGGTATAATGCCCTTTTCACAAGATGTAAAATAAGTCTCTGATGTCCTCAGAGTGTGTATGTGAAGTTTTAGCTCAAAATACCCCACAGATATTTTTTATATACGTGTTAAAATTGTCACTTTTTGAGGGTGAGCAAAAACGCACCGTTTTGTGTCTGTTCCTTTAAATGCAAATGAGCTGCTGCTCCCCGCACAGGGGGCGGAGCTTCAAGAGCTTGCACTTACACAGACATGCACTGAAAATTTCTAAAACGTTTAGTCTTTTATGTTCAAACCGGTTTCAGACAATTATGGAGAGACTCAAGAAGATGTGACAATATGTAATGCAACAGGAGGTTGATGAATGGTTAGTTGATGAATTGATGTATGTGTAGTTATCTTCTAGTCATTGATTAGCATATTCTGTCTTGATAATCTATAAATTGTGTTCCGGGGGCGGGGTTTATGTAAATGTTAGGGTTGGTGATGTCACTAACCTGGGAGGAATGTTGTGTAGTCGTTTGTTGTAGTCCTTAAAAAGCAATTTCTTTAAAAGCAAATATCTCCCTTTGCTTTGAACTTTGAGCGTTGTAACTTTGCAGATGCTGTTTATGCTCAAACAGCAACATTACACACTAACTAAAGTTTAAAAAGTGAAATCATAATCAACCACCCATTTAAACATTTTATTCTTTGCATTTGATTCTATGTTAACTGTAGTAACAAACAAACCAGGAACTGTAACAATAATATTTGTTTACATTTAGTGAGCAACCTTATAATAATAATAAAAAAAAAAAATCTTATGTCAGAGGATTTTCTACCTTTAACCATGTAGCCACACCCACCAGTGACATATTGCATCAACCAAAACTATTTTATCATTTAAAGAAATAGTGTCTCTATAATTAAAGACCATTGTCATGCTCTGAAAGTATAAACCAACACATTGAGCACAGTACAATCAAACTTAAACGACCCACTTTCCCTTCATTCGCCCTAACTAACTGCATGAAGACTATTATCAGTCATCATGCCCTCTTTCTTCTCACAAAATAATTTAAATCCAATTAAATAATTCAAATTGATATTCCACGTCCTTGCATTTATTTATTTATAAGTAGCCAAACAAAATTAGCGCTTATTATAGGCATTTGAATAGGCCTGCCTTTATTTATCTGGGCTTGTTTCCTTTCCTTTCTTTTTTTTTTTTAAACATTAACCTTATTTCATACTTATTTCCTTACGTAGCTAGTCTTCATTAGCAACCTTGGCGCTGCACATTTTTAAATATCGAGAACGTTTTGTCTGTGTTATCGTACTAAATCACGTGCAAAGAAGACAGATTAAAAAAAAAAAGTTATTTCCTGTAAATGTAGTCCGGTAAATAACATAGTTACTTAATAGCAGATTAAATAAATGTTCAAAATACAATTTTTCTAGTTAGCATGTCATGGGTAGATGAAAATGAACGCAGGTGGAGAATGGAGATCACGCCGGCTGTTTCCGAGTGTGTCCGAAAGAGGGCGCTGTAACCATCTTCAACTACTAACCGAAAAAGTGAACAAGACGTCACGAAGATCACGTTGCCCAAAGAAGAGGCAGGATTGACGAACACATGAAAACATTAGCGATTGTATGGAACAGTCTCTTTCCTGCTGGTCATTTGTCTACTTAAGGTGAGTGTTGTTAAAGTAGTAATAAATAGGTTTGTTCGCCTACATACATATACTGGGGCGGCCGCTGTTCAGCCGAGTGAGTGGGCAGAGGTGCGCGGTAAAATGCTATCATGCTAGTTTACCTAGCGACTCTTAACACAAGAGTTTGAACGACCAACCGTTTGGCTAGCACACAAGATCTACGTGTTCCTGACTTTACGGGAAAAACAGGTCAGAGCTTCGGTGCCTGGTTTACAGCAAAAATACCCATTGGAATTTTCAGTTTGGGAAAAAATTTGGTCATACAATGGCTGTGTTTCAATACCGAGTGGGCTGCCTATCTAGACTGTACATTTGGACGTCAAAGGCGTCGATTCCTTTATGGACCGCGGTGAAGTTAGGCGGCTCGCTTGGCTTTGAGACACAGCCAGCGTTTCTTTATTGCGAGAGTTTTGTAATGAGACTTTTATGACCTATGCGAGAAGTTTCAATGTGGTTAAATCAACCAATATCAGACGCCAGTTTTCTGTGAATCCCCATTGTCTTCCGCCAAGTGGGTTAAGATTCAAGAAGTAGCCTATGTTACGTTTTATACTGAATTCCTCACTGTGTTTCCTTTCGAGTAACTTTAAGGTGTTTTGAATGAATCCGTTTGCATAACCGGACTGAACCGAGTCAACAATCGACAAATCTTTGAACTGTAAATTATATCCGTGGGTCATAGGCCGAGAACATTTCAGTAATCGCCCTTATATGTAATTTTAGCATTGTTTGTATTATAAGTACACTATAGTTAGTTCACCCAAAAATGAATAGGCCTTTTATCCCCTAGTTTACTCCACCTTGAGCCATCCTAGGTGTTTATGACTTCTTTATGACACAATAAGATTTATATTAAATAATATTCTGGCTCTTCCCAGCTTTGTAATGGCTTTTGAGTAGTGTTTGAATACTGAGTATTGAAGCTTCAAAAAGTGCATCATCCATCATAAAATTAATTCATATTGCTCCAGTTGGTTAATAAATGCCTTCTAAAGCAAAGCGATGGGTTTTTTGTTAGAAAAATATCCATATTTAAAACTTGATATACTATAATCACTGGCTTCCGGCAACGGCTGTATGTGCATTCACGAGAGAGTCGAGTTCTGGCGTAAGAGTGACCTCTGACCCGACGTAGGATGTAGACATAGCTTAAGCTTGGATGAGGATTGACAAGCGCAGAGGATAGCACTTAACAAAATGCTGGTCACGAATTAGAAGTCAAAAACAAGATGTTTTAAAGAAAAATGTTGGAGGATTGCGATATAAGAGGAGCTACGTCATATGTCGGGCCAGAGGTTACCGGGACTCGACTCTCTCGTGAATGCCTGTACGGCCATTGCCGGAAGCCAGTGATAAATGATGGGATGATTTTCATATTTTGGTGAACTATTCCATTGTTGGTAAACAACAATGTGTGTTGTGTAGGCCTATATCTATTGGAACATGCACATTAATAATACCTCTAAAATGCCTTTTAAAGAGCATGTTGTATGTCTTGTTTGTAAGCCATTGTTCAATTGCTGAATCAGTTATTTGAAACAAACTGTTCTAAAGAATCAATTTGCGCTAATAAAAGAAAGGCAACAATAATGTGCTGGGGTGAGACTAGTGGCTCTTAACAGAGAACAGAATGGAAATGCTTTTCCATTACTGTACTGTTGCACTATAAGATATATTTCAATGCATCAATTAAATCAATGTATCTGAGTAATCTCTGTCTAAAACCGTAGGTGCTGACCATAGTCAACTCCTACATGCGTATGGGAAGATGTCAGCCACATGCCAGGACCGAAGCAGCCGGTGGCAGGACATTCAGAAAGGCCTACAATTCATTCAGTAAGTGTTCTGCTTTTAACTATTAGTATAAACCTGTGAACATAAGAGAGCTTTGATCATGAAGAAAAAGACTTCAGTTTTTGTTATGGAGGAAAAGCGAGAGAAATAGTTTGAAAAAGACTTCATCCACTGATGTTTATTTCTGAAGAATTTGGTTGCAGTTCAAACAATTTATGGAATGCAAATTACACAGATTTATGACACCTCTAACCCTCACGGATTCATAATGACTTGTTTTTTTTCCCCCTCAGTAAATCTATCATTGCTCATGTTCCTTGCACCTGTGTTTTTATAGTCTCAATGTTTTCCTTATCTTCTGTTTAATTGTAGATCTACCCTGCCTTTTCCTGGTTCCCAGGAGCAGTATGAGGTATGTGTGTCTCATTCACAGTCAATCCAGCACTGATTGCAGTTGTGCATTAGATGTTTATATTAAGCATCGATTCATTCCTTTAGGTATTCATTCAGAGTTTGGTGAGGAATCTGTATGGCGAGGCAAATGATGTGTTCCTTGAAGGCGAATGGGCACGATCTGTTGAATTATACACAGAGGCCTTAAACATAGCAGAGTATGCTGAATCAGAGGACATCCTCATCCCTCAAGAGATAAAGGAGAAGCTTCATGCGAACCGTGCTGCGTCCTACTTGAACATTGTAAGAATATGCGTTCGCTTGCATGTATACAGATATACAACTTTAATTAGCAAGGATGCATTCAATTGTTTGATAGTGACTGTAGTCATTCATGAAGTTACTAAAGATTTCTGTTTCAAATAATATCTGTTCTATTGAACTTTCTCCTAATCATGAAAGGATCATGGGAAAAAGTATCACTGTTTCCAAATAAATCGGTTTGAATGAATCGCTCATAAATACTTAAGCATTTTTGTAGGAATCTTTTGATTCAATGGCAAATTTAACAGTCAGTTGTCGCGTTTAATGACGTAATTGTAACGATGTAATTGATACATTCTTTATTTAAACGCATCAAGTTACTTTCAAAAGGTGATTTAGTCTTTTTGATCGTTACCGTAGACATCAGTGTTTATATCCTGTGTTTTTTTTTTTTGTAAAGCTGTTTCATACCTATACGTAACTGTATTCTTGATCAGCGGCAGGTCAATGCAGATTTGAATGTTCGCTTGTCAAAGATCTAATAGATATCGCTGAATCGTTGGCATTTCGGAGTAAGATCGCGGGGTTGTTTGAATCGAGATCGCGATCTTTTAACGATGAATCATGCAGCTCTATTTCATTAGTATATAATAGTAAAAATTTTTAATGGTAGAATACAAACAGTGTATTATTTCCATTAGTGTTTGACAACTGCTTATGCTGCAAAGTTAATTGTCCCAGTTGTTTTTTTTAATTGCCTGTAATGTGTTTGTGGTTATTGATACAGGGACTGCACGATCAAGCCCTAGAGGACTCTGAAAAAGCTCTTCAACTCAATGAAAGCAACTACAAAGCACTTTACCGGAAAGCTCGATGTCTGAAGGAAATGGGAAGACATCAAGAGGCTTATGAGGCGGTTGCTAAATGCTCTATGGCAGTGCCTCAGGTCAGAGCACTTTACATTGAGGTTTTAATCAAGTAGTTTTTGCATTACTTGGTTCCTCATGTTTCATTTGCTTTACAGGACACTCATGTGATTGAAATGACCCAGGAGCTTGCCAAAATGTTGGGATTGAAAATCCGTAAGGCTTATGTGAGACACAAGGTAAAATATATTTTTTTCCGAATGCAGGGGGAAAAATAGGAACCAAAATAATCTGATGCGTGTCTACTTTCTTGCTAATTAGGGGGGAAATAATTTAATTGGTTAGAATTATGGTGAAAAACATTAAAGCTCATAATCTGTAAATATTTGGCCCTGACCAGTCTTTTTTTAATTTATTTTTTATCAGCCTGCCTTAAATGTTTTGCCTGGTGCAAGTCTATCTGGTGCGGTTAATGATAAGGTAAGATGCTGAATGTGCATGTGTGTTTTTAAAATGATACATTTCAGCAAACCTACTGAGCTGCTTTGTTTCCTAACAGCATTCTCAAAACTCTGCCTCGGTGGAGGATATTGAAATGGGTAAGTCAGTGTATGTCATATACTGCCATTAAAAAGTTTGGGGTCAGTAAGATTTGTTTTTTAAAGAAGTTAATACTTTTATTCAGCAAAGGATGCATTCAATTGATCAAAAGTGACAGACTTTATAGTGTAACAAAAGATTTAGGTTTCAAATAAATGCTGCTCTTTTTTTAATCACTGTTTCTACAAAAGTGTGGAAGAAAACACTTTTACAAAAAAGTGCCATCACAGGAATAAATTGCATTTTAAGGTATATTAAAAACATTTATTTTAATTTGTAATAATGTTCTTCAAAAAATATCACTGTTGCATATTTGATCAAATAAATGCAGCCTTGGTGAGCAAAAGAGACTTATTTCAAAAACATCTTACAAACACCAAACGGAAGTGTATATCATAAATTTTTTAATCAGTTGCAGTCAGCTCGTCACTGTCTCCTTGTCTCCATAGAAGTGGGCCAGTCTATGCAGGGTATGGATTGCCCAGTACCAGTCAATATGCCAGTGTGTTCTACTGTAAATGAGAAGGAAGAAGTCGAGTCTAAGCCTCTCGTCGGTGTCATCTCACCACCACTAGTCCCGGTTGAGACCCATCACCCAGAGCCTGTTTCCATGCCATTACATATGCCTCTGGTTAATGGAACCAGGCCCAATGACTCTTATGTATTACAAGACACCCGCTTGGACTATGATACAGATATTATTGGGGATGATCTGGATGAGCTGTTGGACAGAGCAAGTCCTTCTAATTCTTTGGTAAGACAGAGTAACGCATTTTTGCTCAACACAAGTTTTGAGTGCATGTGAGAAGTCATGTTGATGTTTGCCTTTTTCTCCCTACCCAGGATATTCCTACAGTGGACGGACCTATTCCTTTACCGACCAGTATTTCCGTCAGTAGTTCATTACGGAGTCCTTTACTCATGCCTTCTCATCTGGGCCATCCGTTTTTGAGTATGGCTCCACAGTGCACAATAAATTTGCCCGCTCCGTACCACAAGCCAATTTCATCGTATTCTCTTGGTCTGGATACATTTTCCTCAGCGCTGGATTCATTGGATAGTTTGTCGATTTCAGATTCTCAGACAGGTGTGTTGCTCTGCTTTCTCAATTTAAAAAAAGGGGTAAAATATTACAGTTTTACCTAGCCTGCAAATGCTGAGTGAATTAAGATAATTTGCCAGCCTCAATTATTTCTCACCATCAAATAAACTGTGTAAACTGTCATTATAGAGTGCTGCAGGAATGAGTCCTAAAACCCACGAATGAGTTGGCATTTTTGTTCCAAACAAAATGGGGTTTGGCTAAATGCCTGAAATAAGGTCTGTTGAAGCTCAAAATACTGCCATGGCTTTTTCTACAACATAAAAGTTCATTAGTAATACCTCACTCGAGATTTTACTAAGCTTTTATGTGTCTTGAAAGAGGCGGTTGCTAACAAGTGTCTAAATGGGACTACATGGATTTGTCGCCTTGTCGGACAGAAAACATCATCACACCGAGCAGGTGAACTCATCTGCTCACTAGTCCGCTTTTACAGCCTCGTTGGGATTATAATCGCGCTCAAACCAATTCTAACTTAAACTTTCAAATTATTGACTTGAGATTGAAAGAGTTGTTGGAAGCTAAATCATGCGACCGTGGTGTAGCCTAGTTAGTTTATAGTTTTTTACTTTAAGCGATTGTATTTAGATTTCAAATTCGTAAAAGTTGTTCATTTCTGAAGATTATTTCTGATGAACAAATGTGCAAGAATCAAACTTTTGTTGGTCAGTTTATTTTCTGTAATGCAAAAGCCAGTGGGAAAATCCTTGACTGTCACTTGATGTTCACGTCCGGATTGGCCTATAAAAATACATCATCACTGCAGCACTCCATGACAGTGGCATTATTACTGAGCACTTTTCCTAGTTTATTTGTGATGAACACTGCGGGTCATTGTCATTCACTGAAACTTTAATAACACAATATTTGCAGATCCTAGTAAAGTGCTATTTTATTTAACCATTAAAGCCCATAGTTAACCTCTATTTGGTGTCCTGACAAGTGTTAATTTTGGACCCTGCTGTCAGTGTCTGCTGAAACTATTATTTCTTTGTTTGTTTTTACTTATAATTTCTGATTTTCTTTTCCTGTTTTTATTTTTTTAATCCTTATGGACCAGATAAAGTCTTTAGCCAGCATCATTTTATGTCGGTAAGAGTTCATTTATTTCAATATTTTCCTGAATATTCAGCTCTTTGGTTCTCTTTGGTTAATCTCCATTATTTGCTCTTTCAGCTGGGCAATAGCGACATGTCAGTGCCAACCATTCCACCCATTGGGATGGGTTTCAGTACATCCGATGGGACATTCGCGCAGGATTATCCACCGCAGTTAGACCTTGCCAAGAACCCACTTGCTGATACACATGATTTTAAACAAGCCTGTTCCTCATGCTACATTAAAACCGGTAAGCGTCAGTCATGCAGGAAGTGTTGCTAGGCAGCGTTTGCAGTGCTCGCATGCAAATATGCAAACAATGACGTTTTGCATAAGGTTTTTTTTATGACTGTATTCACAGGACCTGGAGTGCTGGATTATGCTTACCTTCCAGAGGACCACAAATGCAAAAAAGATTTGCTTTTGGGTAGAACCAAACATGCAGAACTTCCAACGTGGAAGCTTATTCGCCCGAGACCCACTAAAAACCAGTACATGGGGCCTTATTATATTTGCAAAGGTGCCTGCACTGTTCTCATTTGTGGCCTTATCTTGCCATTTTGCAGATTTCATTTTTTACTAACTATCCTCAAAATGTTCTTTATAGATGTGGCGATAGGACAAGAATGCCGGTATCTTGGCCACTGTACCTTTGCTTATTGCCAAGAAGAAATTGATGTGTGGACACTAGAACGCAAAGGCTTCATCTGCAGGGATAATCTGTGTGATCCTTATGGATATAGACCTAAGATCAATGTGACAGTGCCCAAAATCCTACAGGAGCACCATGGGATATTTATGTTCCTCTGTGAGGTAAAGTGTGCCATTGTTCGAACGGCTTGCTCATTGCAGCTGTAATTACTGACTAATCCATGATACACCTGAAAGGAAGCTGACCAAAATTAATTACGTTTGTTATGTTTGAGTTCGGCCGTTCTTGTTGGAGATATTTTTTTCAGCAGCTGACTGTCTGTCTTTTAACACACCCTCTCATTTCATCATTGAACTGGAATGACCGGTTTTCAAAAGAATGGATTTTCGGTTTCAGTGTTTGTTTTTCATCATTGCTGAAATTTGCATTGGTTTAAACTTTGAAGGAGCTGTAAAAATAACATGTGTGACTTGGTCTGTAGGTATGCTTTGATCACAAACCCAGAATAATCAGCAAAACCAATAAGGACAACCCCGGTCTATGCTCTCACCCAGTGACAAAGCATGCGTTTGAGGAAAAGAAGTAAGCATCTCTTCTTGTGAAGACATGTACAGACACTAAATGTGCAGATTCATGCTTTGCAGTGAATGCAGTTGGTCTGAAAATAATGAATGCATCTGATCAGGGCTGGGCGATATATTCAGTGTTTATATATATTTCATATTATTTTGTTGGTAAAAATGAACCAACATTCTGTACCTTTTATTTGCCCGTTAATCTTCCTGAACTCTTGACTGTAGGTCAACTTCACACCCACCATGCCATGACAGATTTAATTGTCTATGATTTAAACATCAGTAGAGTTCAAAAGTTTAATCCTTTTTTTTTCAAACTTTCTCAGTGAATCAGCATGAATCACAGATTCATCATAACTCCGAAAACCTAGTGTTTCGCATGTTTTGAAATGTTTTAGTAAAAAAAAAAATCAATGCTTTTTATTATGTTTTTAATTGTATTTTTATATATATATATATATATATGATGAAAATAGCAACTGTTAAAATCACTATTGTAGTATAAATAATAAGTACTTATATAATATACTACAAATTAACATAATATTAAAATAAAAATATTAACAATTGATTTATTTCTTTTCAATATTTTTTTTACACACTTTTAAACAACAGTTTTAGTGGTCATTATACAAAAACATTTTACCCAAAGATGCTGCAGTTGACCAATCAAACCCAAGTGTTCCAGAGAGCCAGGAAACGAAGACATTTTCGTTGTAGTCTATATTGCCTGGCCCTAGGTGAGATCTTTTATTACTTGTATAGAAATTTGACACTAACACCCTTTTTTTTATTTTATTTTATTTTTTTAGGTGCCTTGTACACTATTTAAGGGACAAAACCGTAAGGTACTCCAAAGTTCGTCCATACATCCCTCTTTGCCAGATGGATCTGTGTAGGCATGAGGTACGATATGGCTGCCAGCGTGAGGATTCCTGCTTTTACGCCCACAGCCTCATCGAGCTCAAAGTATGGATGATGCAGAGTGAACGAGGTGAGCAGCTACTTAAGTCTCATGAATTATCAGACATCAAGATTGATGGGAAACTCTAACTGTTGTATTGTTTTGATCTGTTTCAGGTATCTCACATGAAGGTATTGTTCAGGAGTCACAGAAATATTGGAATATGGATGCTGCTGTTCAAGCCCAGGTAGAATTTATACATGTGTACTAATAGAATGCGTATATACCCATGTTTCTGTGAGAGATTTCTTATATTGTGCTTGTGGCAATTCCGTAGGAGCTCCCACCAGCCCTGCGCAGATTTGGGCCTGTTAACCTGAAGATGCAGTTTGTATGTGCTCAGTGTTGGAGGAACGGCCAAGTCAGTGAGCCGGACAAAAACAAGAAGTACTGCAGTGCCAAGGCCAGGCATACGTGAGTCCTGCTCATACGTTCATCCAAAAATGGAAATTCTATCGTCATTCACTTGAATTTTGTATCAAACCCACTCAACTTTCTTTTGTGGAGCACAAAAGGAGAAATGTTTAATGTACTGCTCTTTTCCATGTAATGAAAGAGAACAGAAGAACATGAATCACCATACACTTTCATTTCATGTGAAAAAATAGCTTGTACATTCTTTAACACATTTCCTGTTTCAAATCCCTTAATTCACACAATTTTTTATTTTTTTTACTCTGCTTGAGGTGGTTTTTGACTTAAGCAAAAGAGTTAATGCTAATAATGGGAGATGAAAACGCATTTACGCCTTGATTGAAGTGTTGAGTTTCAACCAATCACAACACACTGGTCCAGCTGACCAATCAGAGCACATTGTCCTTTTCAGAAGGAGGGGCGTAATAGAGACGGGAATTTAACAGGGCCGTGTTTCCCAAAAGCATTGTAAGCCTAAGTACATTGTAGAACCATTGCCACCAATGGTCTCTACGATCAACTTGGCTCACAATGCTTTTGAGAAACGCAGTCCAAAACATTTGGCCATTCTAGTAAAGCCCAAAAACAAAATCAAGGCTGAAAAATGGCAGAATATTAAAGGGGGCCTATTATGCCCATGTATGTTAACTCATGACTTTATGTTAACTAGTTGGTCTAAAGAGAGACGAGTGGTTCTGGTTAGTTCTGTTGAACGGAAAAAGTGGACCACAGTTCGACCTCTCCCAACAAAAAAACCTGTTCCTGCTCAGTTTGAAGTAAGTGTTATATTGTTTTTTCATGTTAAAGTCCATTTTTCTTCAATATGCGCACAAATGGATGGTTCATAAATTGTCACTGTCTCTGCATGTTTTTAGATTTGCTTGCATGTGGCTGCAGGAAAAAAGTGCCAGTACATTGGAAACTGCACATTTGCTCACAGCACAGAAGAAAGAGATCTATGGACCTTCATGAAAGAAAACAATAGTAAGTGCATTGTGTGTTTGAGTGCTAGGGACACACTTATATAGGAATTATTTTTGTTTTAGTTTAGCTTCATTGGTCATTATTTCCAGATGATGACAACCAATACATGGAGAGTGGTAGTGTTGAACACTATACCTGTAGTAGAAAGATAATTGCGAGACCCTGCTATTAAAAAAATGGTACGATTCTACATTTCATTAGTTACGAGTACTTTAAGAATGACAGCATTCTAAGAAGAGTCGTATTGATTGATTTTGCGTCGATGCGTGACAGCAGGAGTCAGGGCTAGTGTGCCGGAGTCAGGGCTAGTGTGCCGTGTTCTGCTTCCACTTCCGGCAGGGAGTAAAATGTATCCGTGCAGCGCATGATGGATTCAAGTTATTGACGCCTTAGAAAACCCAAAAAATGCATGTATGAGAAAACAAGGCGTGGAACGTGTGATGTTACTTCAGGGTCAGCCGGGCTTAAGGGCCTTTCTTACTGAACGCAATTAAGCAACGCAACTTTACGTTGCGATGACACTCCTGAATCGAAACTATAGATCCGTATGGAGCTATTCACACCGGGCGTGATCAATCACAGCGTGACAAAGCAAGTTACACACTACAAGCAACTGTTGCTGCATGTCTCCAGTGGCTGGCGGTGAGGTCGCTAGTGGGCTTTCCCTCTACTGGTTGCCTAGTAATGTTTGTGAGTGACATTCATGGATGTTACTCCATGATGTAGACAACAAATTCGGTTTCTTTGCTGCTACAAACAAACATTTTGGATGGAAAAGTCGAAATATAAATTGAATCAGTACATAAAATGCATAATATTAAAGATGAATTAGAAACCGCGAGTGCTCTTTGCCATTGTGGCATTTACCTGCAGCATTGAAGTGCTTTTCTTTTGTCACATTTGATTTAATTTCGTTCTTGATTTTATATAGACCGTAGCCTAACCTGAAAAATTTAAAGCACTATTTCATTTGTATCTTTCTAATGTTGTATTTGTTCTTATTGTTTATTTGCTTCTTTACTTAGTTTTAAAAGCGAAGATAAACTAAAATTATACTATAATATTATACTATATTGTGATTTATAAAATGATATAATTATAAATGTGAAATTAAGTAAATGACTTGTAAAATCATGAAAAAAGATTTGTCATTTCACCCAACCCTTTCCCAACCTGTTCAGAACTGTGAAAGGTTAGCGAATGTGATTGATGACATGATAATGTGATAATTGCAAACATCTCTGTAAGGAGATGCGTTCACACTGTGGCATGTAATTCTTTTTAAATAAAGGAGAGGGAATGGTCAAAAAGCAGGGCAGGAACATGCTGGTCAAGTGAGTTTTACATTTTTTAAGAATTTTAAGTTCTGTTATTCAGTTACTTTTACTGTGTTTTAGTTTTTTGTCGTGGTATTGATTCAGTATTGGTATCGGGATATTTTAGCCAGGTATCGTATCGAAGTCATTATGTGGCTACATTATGTTGTATGTACCATTTGTTTATTTAAAGTTGGTTTCTCAGCTCTGGCACTTGAGATCCACTTTCCTGCAAAGTTTTCTTCAAATTAAACAAACCTGAACAAACTGATCAAGGTCTTCAGGATTACTAGAAAGTTACAGGCAGGTGAGTTTTATCAAGGAGCAAAACTGCAGGAGAGTGGACCTTGAGGGCCAGAGTTGAGAACCCTTGGTTTAAAGGTACACTATGTAACTTTTGGCCCTATATCGGTTAAGAAATAAAACTGCATGCATTTTGCAGAATAACAGTTTTGGTAGTATCGTAAACAAATTCTTAAAAACGGATTTAGATGCAGCAAGTTTTCGGTTTGTTTAGCAAGCAAAACTTGTCAGTGTGTAATAATATATTTCTTGCATGCCGGGGTTTCCGCGATGAGAGTCTGCTTGGCACTGATGAAGAGAGATAGATGGCAGATCCTTTGCCAGTGCCGCTTGTTGTCAGTTCAGAAGGAAAGTTAGGTTGTTGCTGTTTGCCTGCCATTCTCGTACGTGAACACTCTGATGACTTATGTCTGCGTGAACAGCCTGCGCAGTGGTATGCAAACACACATTGACCGAGAGGGAACACATGCTATAGGACCGTTCGGACCTAACGCAACGATTGAACGAACATTCTATGATCCTACACCTTCCAGACGACATACCTTTATAAAAATGCATTTAGACCGCTTAACAGAGTGGTTGCCATCAGGATATGAGGAGACTTTCAACCCGCATAACAACAAATTATTCTGCAGAGAATCATCTGCGGCACCTTTTAAGAGATATAACCAGTTTAGATGGAAAGGATCTCAAGATGACTCTAGCTGAAGACGTTACTGTAGCTTTACCCATTAATGTTCATGGTACCTTCTGGAAAATATATTCCAGCACAGCGCTACAACAACCATAATGAAATGATCCTTTACAATAGATAATGCTTTACAATGAACTCTGTTAGAGAGATACATATGGCAATATAACAGTTCATTTAAATACCTTATTCACCTGTTGAGTAACAACACCATCTTCGCATCGCTTTTACAACATTTCAAATCCCTCAGTTCAGGCCATCTCAGAAAAGCCAAGGTGATGTTCATTTTTGTTTTATTACGAGCTCTGTCGCGTTCTCATTCTCCACTGTTCTGTGTTTACTTAAAACGGGTGATTTCCCAGAGGTTTGAGATTTAGCTGCTTCATGTCAACCTTTCTTGCTCATGACAACTAACATCTGCCACTCCCACACCATACACACGTCACAGTAGCTTGAGCAACTCTTCTCTATTTACGGACATGACGAGACACACACAGGTTGTGATTGTATGTACGCAATTTCCTGTGAAAACCATTAACAGATCTAAAATATAAACACCTATAATAAGCTTACCACAGTTAATGAGGGAAAGACGAAAACAAGTTTTGGAAGGATTGATGTATTGATTCATTATTTAAGTTCTGTTCATTTTGAACAAAAAGTTGCATAGTGTACCTTTTAAATAACTTTCTCTCAAACAACTTCCCTGTTCTGCAGATGTCAGTCAGGCCAGTGTTAATCATTAGCCAAATAACTGTAAGCTTATTCATATGCTTTCATACCTGCATATGTAAAACGGTAAGATTGTGAAATATTACAATTTAAAATAACCATTTTTTATTGTACTATTTTTTTAAATGTAATTTAATCCTTTGATCAAAGATACATTTTTAGCATCATTTCTCCAGTCTTTAGTATCACATGATCCTTCAGAAATCATCAGAATTCAATCATTCTAATAGGATGATCTGATGCTCAAAAAACATTTATCATCAATGCTGAAAACAGTTCTACTGACCCCTAACTTTTGAATTGTGGTCTTGATATGATAGATTGACTCATATTATCGCCCAGTGTTGACAGACATGCATCTCTTATAATGATCGTGTGTATGCAGTTGCAGACATGGAGCAGCTGTATGAAATGTGGCTGCAGTCTCAGAAGCCGGGCTGGAGCGAGGAGAGCACGAACATTGCAACCCGAGAGAACGGCAAACAGATTCACATGCCCACGGACTACGCTGAGGACGTGGTATGGAAACATTATCACACCTCTGTCTGACACAACCTTGGTCCATCTTAAGAGTGTCCTGTACACAAGACACTGGCTGTCAAGAACAGCACATACACTCAGGGCTCTGTTATACTTTGTCTGCTCTGCTGTCTCTCTCTGTTTTCACCTTCTTGGACCACAGTTTGCCGTGTCAGGTCAAAAATAGTTTTTTCAAACTTTTAAAAATTGCGTCCCAACCCCTGCAATCTGTTCCAGTCCATTGTGCTCCTCTAGCTGTTTTTGAACACTAAACACCTCATGTACACGTATGTACACCTCATGTGAAATTTATTTGGTAAGGTATTGTGAATGAATATTAGTTGCATCATATTGCTTGGTAGCCTAATGGGAGCGGCTGTGTCTCGTAACTTAGCATGATTCATGAATATTTATTAAGCCACCAACTGATTAGCACACACACTCTTCACCACAGCATCTGTTTTGCAGCCTACTGGCCAATTGTCACAATGCAATTAATATTCATGAGCAAATCCTTTACCTATTTGGACAAATTAAAGCATACAGACTTAAAAAAAATTTATTAAAGTGGTTAAAATGAAAATTCTGTCTCATTACCCTCATATGTCGCTCCAAATCCGTAAGACTTTCGTTCATTTTCAAAACACAAATGAAGGTCTTTTTAATGAATTGACAGTCTACATAACTACAACTTCCAAGCCCCAAAAAGGTAGTAAAGACATCATTAAAGTAATCCATAATGTGACACACGTGGTTTAAATTTAATTTTATGATGCAATGCATTGTTTGCGCAAAAAAAAGTCATTTATCACTTTATTTACAAAATATGAATCTCCAACGTGTTCCTGAGAGCACCATGACGTATGTGTGTTGTTCATGCAACAACGTCCGCTCTCGCGTCAACATGTGCGTTGAAGAATTTTTTTTTTTTTTTTTTTTAAACAAAGCACACTCTTAGCTTCATAAAATTGAGGTTAAACCACTGGAGTTCTTTTATGTTGTCTTTACTATCTTTCTGGGGCTTGAAAGCGATTAGTCTTTTCTTCCGTTGTGACGTATATCCGAGTAAAAAGGCTTCTGGAATGGGGGAAAAAAAATGTAGGGCAGGTTCTTTTTTGTCCATCGGGAATGGATCATAGGAAGTTGGGTGTTGCTAACTGAATGGAGGCTGATCTGAATGCCAATTTGCAGTCAGTTATTGAGGATATTTAGGGCCCGTTTACACGACACCGTTTTCTACTAAAAACAGGAAATCTTATGCTTTTTGGCTGTTCTTTTACATAATGGTGTTTTGGGGGCCTGAAAATGCAAACTTTTGAAAACGATCCCATTATCGTCTCTGTGTAAACTACAAAAAGCTCATTTGTGAAAACGGTGACATCTGTAGTAATTCAGTGCACATTTCCTTCATGAAAAATAACTGAACTCATTTCTTCATACAAACCTTTCTTCATGAATGCTATCCTCGTAACCTCTAAATGCTGTCTCGTCAGGCTGGCAACCATTGTTGGTTGTGTGGGAAGAACTGCAATAGTGATAAGCAGTGGCAGCAGCATATCACCTCCGAGAAGCACAAAGAGCGAGTGTTCAACTCTGAGGACGATCAGAACTGCTGGCAGTATCGCTTCCCCACGGGCACCTTCAAAGTTTGCGAGCGGTGAGCCTAACGCTAATGTGTGACACCACTCAGATCACGGTAACGGTTAACTGTTGTCCCTAATAGATTGGCTTCCATCCCTCCAGGTTCCTCAAGGGCACCTGCACAGAGGAAGAGCTTTGTAAACTGGCACATGGAGATGAAGAGCTGAAGGAATGGATGGACAGAAGAGAATTCCTTTTGATGAAACTCGCCAAAGCCAGAAAAGATCACTTGATAGCACCAAATGATAATGACTTTGGCAAATATAGTTTTCTGCTTAAAGATATTAAGTAATGTTTTAATGAATCTGAATCTGTTGATGCCGGGTGTTCTGGAACTATGATGTCTTGAGTTCAGTATTGAATCAGGCGAGTCCGTGGAGAAGGGAGGACATCCTCCTTCTGGATTTTCACGGAAAGCACAGAGCTGGCCTTGTGTTCTGAGTAATCACGGCTTTGTTGCTTTTATCACCGGTTAAGTAAACGCACCATCGCCTTTTTTGTGTTTCTCTTATTAAATAGCACACAGCGGATCACCTTTCAGGAACTGGATTTTGTTAATGAAACCCAAAGCAGAAGTGCAGTATAGGCATGGCATATAGTGAGAGAAGCCCTCTGAGAATCCCTTTGAATGTTTCTGTGACAAAATCTCGCCTTTTTTATTATTTGTTTTGGAATGTTCGGTCCTGTATCTCTGTTATTCTACATCCGCACCAAATTACTGTGTTGTCTGCTTGCTGTGTTAATGCCTGTTGGTATTATATGGACCGACATAAACACAATAAAGTCTTCATCTTTTCAGCGTCCGTAGTTCCTGAAAGCAAAACGGTGAAGGAAGTCATACCACATCAATGTATTAATCGAAAAGGGGAAGGACTGTACGTGACTGTCAAGACATGTTTTAGCCACTAGGGGGAGATCATGAATAGGCGATATCCTGCCAGCTGCACCTGATGGGTTATGGGGTTGGATCTGCTGTGTATTTCTGTAATAATTATTTCATATATATATATATTTGAATTGAACTGCTTGCTTTTGTGCTAATGAAACTGCTAGATGCTAGTAAACTTTTTAAAATGAATTAATACTTTGATTCAGCAAGGATGCATTAATTTGTTCAAATGTGACATTACAGTGTTACAAAAGATTTCTATTTCGAATAAATGCTGTTCTTTTGAAGAATCCTGAAAAACAATTCTTGAGATTTCCGTATTATTAAGCATTACAACTAGTTAGAAATGTTTCTTGAGCAGCAAATCATCATGTTAGAATGATTTCTGAAGGATCATGTGACACTGAAGACTGGAGTAATGATGCTGAAAATTCAGCTTTGCATCACAGGAATATGTGGATAGAATAAAAGATGAAAAAATCCATCACAAATCCATCACGTTTTAACACTATATTCAAATGGAACAGTTATTTTAAATTCACTGTAAACCCTAAAGCTCAAAATAATTAATTGGTTTGAGTAGAGACAAGTCATATTATACAAATGTGTTCAATCAAATTAACTTTTATGAGTATTTTAGAACTTTCTTTTTCTTTTGAGTTCACAAAACTGACACATTTTAAGTAAGTCAAGTTTTATTAACTTGTTTTAAGGAACACGCCGACTTTTGGGACTTTAGCTTATTCTCCGTGTCCCCATAGTTAGATAGTCCATACATACCATTTTCGTCTCCGTGCGTGCAGTAACTCGAGATGAGAAGGGTATGCGTGGACTTATCTAACTCTGGGGGATACGGAGAATAAGCTAAAGTCCCAAAAAGTCGGAGTGTTCCTTTAAATTGAACTGAAACTTGGCTGGGGTTTCTATTTCCCAGCATGCTTTGCTATGACACTCAAAAGGGAGAGTAAATGCTAAAATTAAGTGTTATATAATGTTTTTTTTTTGTGTGTGCCAGATTAATATTAAGTGGAAGATTTAGTTGTGTTTAATGTTTTGTTATGCTAGTTTAGAAGACTTTCTGTTATGTTGGGTTTTTTTGGGGGTTACCATCATGGTGACGAGTGGAACATGACCGTAGTTTGCGAACATAAGTGTTTTAAATCGTTGTACAGTTTGTGTTATATTATACTGATACTGTTCACACATTGTGTTACCTACTAGCAAGATAGCATTTAATAGCTGATTACAACAAGCTAAGTTTTCCACTACATGATAGTCTCAAACTGGGTATGAATTAGCTTACTCATACATTATAATTGCTTTAACTTGAAATATCTGCATACAAAATGAAAGCATGCAAATTATGCTATACTTAAAAGTTAAATTTCTTAATTTAAAAAAGAAATGTAACTGATTACTTCAAATTATTTGAGTTTTGCCAACTTAATCGGATTTACAGTGTTAACGTAATTTGACGTTACTGTTTTACTGTATTTCAGATTAAATAAATGCAGTCCTGGTGGGCAGAAGAGACCTCTTTTAAAAATAGTTTAAAAAAAAAGAATGGGATAAGATATTTTATTTGTTTGTCTTTTCAGATAAAACACTGAGCTGATGGTAAAAACTATTTCTCAACTACACTTAAGACAATAATGAATAGAGTATACTAATGCACAATGTCATGTGTGGTGGGCCTATTTCTTTCCAGTTCTGGGCTGAAATGCGGTTTGCCTTCTGCTTTTTTGTTGGTCTTGCACCAAAAACAGGAAGTGTTTTTGACTAGTATGACTAATATATACAATTAAAACAAGGGAAATTAACTTTTGATGTTAAAAGAAAACCACACATAAATGCTCATCACTCATGCAAAATATCACAAGAGAAAAGATTTACATTTAAAACAAACTCACAAGCAGACATTTCCCCAGTAACAGGTGGTTTATTGTTCAGTACAGTCAAACACTGGACAGACACACAGGCTGGAGTGACATAAGCAATATACGAAGTAGCTTCTTTTTCTCAAATTAAATGAACATGCATGTACTGTCCTTGTTTTTTCTGTATATTGAACAGCACACAATTCAGAAAAAAAAATCGGTCGACTTCAAATGTGTGACAGAACCCTAAAGATTTGATATTAGTAACATCAATTAAATCATAGTAGCGCTGCTTTTTCAGGCTTCATCTTTCTTTCTAAATGCCTGACTGACATTTGCATGAATATTGTATAAAAATAAATCATTTGTCTCACTTTCATCTTACATGTACAAACGGCAAACATGACGTTATCACAAACATATTTGGAATTAAATAATACTGTGAAGAAACAGATCAAAAACTCAAGACAATGACTTTTCAGTATCCAGCTGCGCATCCAGTCATCTATAAAAATGATATTTACACTTTCAAATGACCCTTTCGCTTTGTAGAAATGTGCTCAACCACAAAAAAAAAAACCCGAACGCCTCTGGGGTCACGACAGTATTCAACAAGAATAAAAAGACCTCAGTCATTGGCTTTTTGTTCTTTTAGTGGTTTCCTAGCAGATTTAGACCGGAACCAGCTGATATAAAATCACATGAAAGATAAAAAGAGCTAATGAAATCATGATCCTAAACATGACACGATATAATGTAAGAGCTTTTAAAAGTCAATTTACATAATTTGGCAAGTCATGGTATCCTGAAGTGCTTATTTGTAATGAAAAAACGACATTCCTTTTTTTTTTATTGCAATTCAATAAAGCATTTCTAATGGAATTCTGAAATATTTTCCTCAAGAAAAAAACAAAAACATTTAAAGCTTAGACATCAGTCCATTGAAATGTGTTGAATTTCCTAACACCAGAGCCAGCTCTGGATGAAATGGTACAGTAAAAATACAACTAAAGAAAACGAATGAATCTTGATTTAGCTTCAGAACTCGGCTACAGCTTTACAAATGAACAGCATTGCACAAAACGCTTACAGTCGTTGATTTCACATTATAACAGGGCTCTACCACCACAAAATGGGGCGAACAAATCAACAGTCAAAGCAACTAGACAACTGCATGCACTAGGTTTGCCTTCGTTTATCAGCTTGTTTAAAACACGGAGTGGTTTCATTTCAGTGTTGAGTGATATTGTAAGGGTTGAAATTCTTCGAGACTGACGGAGTCTAAAAACTGGACCCACTACATAGTATGCAATGCGAAGGCAGATGAGGGGAACTAGGTGTGGCTCTCGGTGCCATTAGGAGTGAGCTTGGTCTTGTGCTCCACCCGCGGGCCTCTGGCCGAATACTGGACCAGCAGGAAGGGCTCCTTGGTTTCGCCTTCTCCGACGATGCTTTCCTCATCTTCAGACTGACCGATGCGCTGCAGCCGCAAGTAGCACCAACAGGCAAGAATTAAAGCCCCCAGTGCGGCGACGGCGATGAGTATGACAATAATGGTGACGACCCCAGTGGTGGGGCTATGATCCATGATAGACATCCTGTCAGTCGAGGGAAATTCAGTTGCTGGCCTTCACAAGTCCACCAGAGGCAGTTCTGCAGGGTTCGTGTAGGTTTGGCTGATCGCTCCTCCTACATCTGAAAGACAAACGATGACTGACAAACTCAGGATGATTCTTCACTGTAAAAATTTTAAAACATTGTAATTTTAGCTGTAAAAGTCTAAAAATGCTACAGTAAAAACCTGGTTGGTGGTAAGTTCCCTTACTACATTTGGGGCAAAACTATTAGATCTTACATTACATTTCATTTCACAGTAAAATACTGTTAACTGTGACATTTTTGAGAAGGGTAGAGCTGCAGCCTGGAGATCTCCAAATCGGGGTGTGGCTTCTCCCCATTTCTTCTTCAGATCTTCTCATTTTGGAGATCTCGGGTCTGCAGCTATACCTACTTGCCATTTTTGGAAGTAAAAAAAGAACAAATCATCTAATTATTTGCAGTGAAAAGCCGTAAACTGACATTTCCAGAATTCCCTGTGTGACACATTTGTGTTTAAAAATTTAAAAATAATAATTATGTTTAATAATTATAATAATGCTTCTTCTTAGTTAAAAAAAATAAATAAAATTATGTGCATTATGGGTTTGCATTATGGGAGTCATTTGAGTTACCATGATGGTGTTTTGTATATGTAGGGCAGGCTATACATGACAAGACACTGTGCAACTTCCATGATTAAGTGTTTATCATAGCTTGAGGACTAGCGATTAAAGGTATAAAACAGATTTTAGTACCTTAATTCAGCAAAAAAGAGCTGTAAGATTTTCCAGTCAAAACATGTTAGCCTATCTTTTGTTTTAAATTGTAAAATGTACAGGCTGTTCTGTAAATGTGTTTACATTTTTACTGTATTTTTACAGAAACATTCCGGATAGCCTACCACAGCTGCCACTTTTGTTTGTTTTTTAGTGTACAATTATCACATGTTCCAAGAAACTTCCTGAAAATGTTCTGCTTCTTGAGATATGCGACAAACATTTCATTTTTCAACTTTACCTGCGTCACAGTTAATTAAACGTCATGGTTCCTTAAAGCCACAGGTTACGCAACGCATTTGCCACGAGCATCTTGGCGAAGACTTTCCATTTTGCCCACGCGCCAGTGTTAAATGCGCTCGAGCTTGAATTAATAAGAGTGGCACGAGGCCTTTCCGGTCGCACTAACTGAAGCAACATACAACATTCATGCAGCACAGAGCTAACGTTATATCAACAAAAAATGACAGCAGCAATTATCGCTGCCGCCGTTGTTTAATTGTTTTTGCCCAAACAATGCTTTTGAACGGAAAAAAATACACATTTGCCACAAAACAGCGATTTTACGCGATCTAAACAAGCCCTAGACGTAATGGACAGCTTTTATCAAGTACAATTAGAGATATAAAAAGAAGAACAGAAGGTAATTTAAAGTCAATCTTACCTATACTAGGCCGATTTTTATCAAAGAATAACACTTATGTGCGTTTTGCGAAACATTTCGTGCAATCACGATAGTTCACGCTCGCGCGCGCTGACAGATACAAAAACACAGTCCGCGTCCAGTGATCCAGATGTTATGTTATATACAGCAACATCTAAATCCACTCGCTTACATATCCAGTCCGAGCAGATATATAAATAAATAAATGCACACAGCTTGTCACTGTGCAGGAAATGAGATCACGGCTGCAAAAAGGCAAATATCCAATCAAATCTAATGGTGCTCAGTATGCAGTACAGAAGGACTTCCATTGGGGGTGATATTCGTTTTGCATTCACAGATAAATGGAAAGAGACTAACTTATGTACATAGACAGTAAAATATGTATTTGTGAACATGAAACATTGCATCTTTCTACACCTTTCCACCTACAGACATGCACTAGCCTATATCATGTTTTGCACGTATACTCTCTTCTGCAGGAGGGTAATTTTTACAGAATAACATGTGCACTATCTCTCGAAGTCCTTTGGGGGAGAAAGATAAAAATAGAAAAAGCAAAATACAACACAACATATAGAGACACCATAATGTAAAAAATAAAATAGTGCTGTCAAATCGATTAATCGTGATTAATCAAATCTAACACAAACTATTTTGTTTATATATACATGCATATATATATATATATATATATATATATATATATATATATATATATATAATAGCCTGTGTGTGTGTGTGTGTGTGTGTGTGTGTGTGTGTGTGTGTGTGTGTGTGTGTGTGTGTGTGTGCAGACACATCTATATCTAAATATATGGGTGTTTACACACACACACACACACACACACACACATATGCATATATAAATAAAAGTTTTAGTTTATATATATATATATATATATATATATATATATATATATATTATATATATATATATATATATATATATATATATATATATATAAAAATGACATATAATAAAATATATATAATAAAAATAAAATAAATTGTATTCTTACATTACCTACAAATATAATTAAATGCACAATGTTTTACTTTTTTAATTCCGTGTCTTTCAAAGAAAGGATATGCACTTTTTATTTGTATCAATATGTACTACTGACACTTCATACATTTATATATTCATGCAAATGCAAATAAATATGTAAATAGATGGATAGAAATAGAAATAATGGAAACAATGCCAGCCAAACCAAAAGCTATATCATTCTTATCAAGGCATTTAACCAAGAGAAGCTCCTATATTTCCCCCCAAGGTAAAGATATACGAGCACAAATAAATAAAGTAGTGAGTAGCTACTGAACCGAGTTAACAGGTTAACACTAACCAGCAGTCTCGAGGGACTCGCTGCCTGTAACTCATGTGACCAAATACGGAACTTGAGGGAAGGTCGAAACATCTCGCTTTTGTAAAAATCCCCAATTGCTACTTGTCTTTACCTATACTGTAAAGATAGACTTCACATGACGCATATAATATAATCGACACTTTCCAGTGTGGTCTTAAACAGAGCTCAGCCCACCCATCTGTATTGCGGAAATACAGCAAGTAGGCTACGTAACAGAACTAACAAACAGGAAACGTTTCCTTTATCGCTCGCGAGTCTGTTCACAAGAAAACGAAACAAACAGTAAGTGTGTAACGTTATTCCTTTCAAGTAAGTGTTTCTGTCTTCTGACCGATCGTCGCTTTATCGTTTTGATGTTACAACTCTCACAACTTTATTACCATTTGTAGCTTAGTTTTTTTTAGATTACTTGTATTCTCAGAAAAGTGAAGCTTGCGCTGATCCTTCAGGAATTGTGCAATACTCTGAATAACGAGACAGTACAATAACCACTGTTCTTATATTTACTAAAACGCTTTTGTTGATTTGAATTTGAACCAGCAGTCGAGGCGATGGCCAGCGCACCCCCAATGGAGACAGGAACACTTGTGGGATACCCGCCTCCTCCATCATATGATGAGGCACTGGGATCAAACCCAATGTACCCAGCAGGGCCCTATGCTCCGGCTGACCAGAAGGCACCTGTGCCTCCATATCCACCACAAGGCTACGGCCAGATGTATCCAACACCACCCCAACAAGGTCAACCTGTCACCGCCCCTGTTGGTAATGGCTTTCACTCTTTCAACTCAATAATGTCCACTATGGTTTCGGACACCACAACAAATGGCTTTTCCTTCGAATAGGGGGCGATTTCAGACATAGCTGCCTTTTTAGGGTCTGTTTTCATGGAGACTCCTGGATATGGCACTCGGTTGAGAATGTCTTTGTGTGGTCACCATTAACTCCGAGTTTCATACTCCGGGTTGACTGACCTTACTTCAGACACCGGTTTTTGAACCTGCTTACCTTGAGTGAGCAAGGTTTGGGTTAATTAACTGAGAGTTAAGGGTAAACCTTGCTTTCTGAAATACCAACCGAGATTTGTGCTTGTCCTGCTGAACCCACAATAATAATAAAAAAAATATGTTGATAATTTCTTTTAAATATTTATATTTCTTTATAATTTAAATAAAAATATCTTGCATAGGAAATTATATTTAATGTAAAATCTTTTAATATTTTTTTTTACTTTTTATATATTTGATCATCATATATATATATATATATATATATATGAAGAGTTCAGATGCAAAAGCCTCTAAGTGCCATCTGTAATTTTCTTCCAGAATGATCATTTTTATCAAGCTCGTATATTTAAGTTCAGTAATTTCACTTAAAGGTATAGCGGAGGATGTTTTACTTCCTGGTGGGTAGTCTAAACTATTGGTCCTCCTAATTGTCAATCATTCTGGTGAATCAATCAAACTTTTCAAAAAGTGGAGAGGGCGGGTCTTATCTAAAATTTGGAAAGATCCTCCGCTATACCTTTAAATGGCAATGAAAATTACCTATTGTCATTTAAGTGAAATTACTTAAATATACGAGCTTGATAAAAAAAAAGATCATTCTAGAAAATTTCAGATGGCACTTAGAGGCTTTTGCATCTGAACTCTTCATTAATATATATATATATTAATTTCCTTTCACATGATTATATTTAAAATCCTTATTTTTTCAATAGGACAAATATATCTTTCATTAAACATTTTCCTAACAGAGTTAAAACCAATAAAAGCACACATACATCGGCTGCGTCCAAAAGCTTAGGCAGTGACTTGTCTCGATCGACTTTGCAGGCAGTGTTTGCGCACGAAAACACCTCAAGAAACTGATCTCGGACAGACTTCTGAGGCAGTGCAACAGTTTAATGATCTACAACTAAACAGATAGACCTTTGGTGAAAACTTAATGAATATTTAATTACTACTATGGTAGTAATTTCTAGCTAGAAATAACAACAAAAGTGGAAAAAGTTTACACAAACTGACCACCAACCAACTTTCAGATCTTTATTTTTATCTTAACTGTCACAGAATGTAAAGCACAGTATTGTGGGATATCATAGGGAGCAAAGGATACATCTATGATCAGATGAAGGGATCTCAGGAGACAGGAAGTGAAGCTAACATTGGATTGGGACCTACCTTGGAACGCGTCCTTTCCAACATTTCCAGCATTTTTCTGCTTTCGGACACGGCCATGATCAATACCTGAGGCATTTTCACTAGCCTTCCCGTTACTGATCATGTTAAGGTGTTTTTTTTTCTTCTTTTTTTTCTCTCTCACACTGTTCCCAGTACATCTATTTTTTAGTAAGCCCTTGATATTTGAACTGTTAGTGTATAAGAAATCTTTCACTTTGAATAATAATAAACATACACAGCACAGTATTTCTAAGCATTCTTCTTGTTGTCCGTCAGTATCGGTTCAGACCGTGTACGTTCAGCCTGGTCTGGTTTTCGGGGATGTTCCAGTGCAGGCAAACTGTCCAGTATGCCAACAGAACGTGATAACCCGTTTAGAGCATACATCAGGAGCGTTAGTCTGGCTCTCTTGTGCGGGCCTGGCCATTTTTGGGTAAGATAAAGCATTGCATGATATCCAGTTTTGGTCTTTAGCACAAGGACATCCCCCTGATTGTTCTGCTCGTGTCTCTTGTGTTGTAGATGTATCTACGGCTGCTGCCTGATTCCCTTCTGTGTAGACAACCTGAAGGATGTGACACACTACTGTCCGAACTGCAGCAGCGTTTTAGGATCCCACAGGAGACTCTGAAGTGGTCGTGAAACACACCTACTGTGTATTTATAAAGGAAAAAAGGTTACAGTGAATCAATTATTTAGCAAGTGGCGTTTCAATATCTGGGTATCGACACTGACATGTATTCAAATATAAACGCACACCTAAAAATACTTTTCTTTGTAAACTGATTTAATTGAAAAATAAATGTAATCTTTTTTTTACAATTGTATTAATGTCACAATTGTTAAGTAATCTCTGTATGTGATTCGTGCATAATTACAGTACAATTATGCTCAGTTAATCAAACTAACATAGAAAAATATCACATGTATATAAATAAATACATCTATGCTTTCTCACTTAAAACGCCTGTTGTGTACATGTTTTGTGACTTCTATTTGCTCCCTTAGTTTGCCTAGCAAATACTGTGAGAGCACAGCGCTGCACAAAGAAAACACATCAGTGAAACAAGATTTAGGGCAAAATCTGCTGGAGTTCTTCTACTTCATAGATCCAGTTTTTCCGGTGAATCAACGCATTTTCAGAAAGATCTGCCATCTTCACAGCACGCAACACTGGCTCTGGATTGTGAGACTGGATGACACCCATAACCATGACGTATTTACCTGCGGACAGAAACAATCTATTTGTTTTCATAGGAAAGATAGTCTGATAACACTGCAAATGCAAAAATAAAAATGCCTCAATGGTGAAAAGGATCTTCTTTGTGGCATGTTCGCTGATGTAACCCAATTAATATTCACGAGTAATACAGGGCAAGTAAATAAGCACAAAGTGACACTAACAGTATTGTTGTGGGCCAAATGACTGACTATGCACTATGAACTCATCCCTCTAGTGTATAATTTTTATTCGGTTATTTTGTTAGAGTCTAATGTCCTCCTCGCCCTCTCTAGATCGTAGGAAGTCTGTGACATGAAGTGTCCAATGAAGTGCACTTTTTCAGTGTGAAAACACTACTCACACTATTTCTATAAAATGACATAGAATAGTGTATAAGAACACAAACTGGGTTCGCACCTTATATTTTATATTCACTTTATATGTACAGTACTGGAAACATCACTTTTTTTATGTTTTTGAAAAAGGTCTTATGCTCAAAGCTAAATTGATCAAAAATACAGAAAAAAAAACAATGTTGTGAAATATTACAATTTAATAATAATGGTTCTCTATTTTAATATACTTAATTAAAATATAATTTATTCCTGTGATGCAAAGCTGGATTTTCAGGATCATTACTCCAGTCTTCATTGTCACATGTGACATCCAGTCTATCACATGATCCTTTAGAAATCATTCTAATATGATGATTCATTATCAAAGTTCTGCTGCTTAATATTTTTTCATAACCTGTGATACTTTTTTAGGATACTTTGATGAATAAAGTTTTAAAAAAAGAAGCAAATTTAAAATAGAAATCTTTTGTAACAACAACAATATACACTATTGGTCAGTAATTTGGGGTCAGTAATTTTTTTCTTTCTTTTTTTGAAATAAAGCAATACTTTTATTCAGCAAGGATGTGTTCAATTGGTAAAAAGTGATAGTAAAGAAGATTTATATTATTAGAAAATATTTTTTTATTTTGAATAAATGCAGTTCTTTTGAACCTTTTATTCATCAAATATATTAGGCAGCAGAACTGTTTCCAACACTCATAATAAATCAGAATATTAGAATGATTTCTAAAGGATCATGTGATAGACTGGAGTAATGATCCTGAAAATTCAGCTTTGCACCACAGAAATAAGTGATAATTTAAAGTATAATAAATTGAAAACCAATTATTTTAAATTGTAATATATCACAATATTATATATTTTTTCTGTATTTTTGATCAAATAAATGCAGGCTTGATGAGCAGAAGAAACTTCTTTCAAAAACATAAAAAATAGTAATGTTTCCAAACTTTTGGCCTGTACTGTATGTATATATATATATATATATATATATATATATATATATATATATATATATATATATATATATATATGTTTGTTTTTTGTTGTTGTTTTTTTTAAGAACAATTTATTTATGTTTTGTAACAATATGCACAAATCATTCAAAAGTTTGGGGACAGTCATTTTTCTCTTTTCTTTTTTGAAAGAAATTAATACTTTTATGTAGCAACTAGCAAGGATGGGTTAAAATGATTTTTTTTAAAAGTCAAGATTTATATTGTTAGAAAAGATTTCTAGAATGCATGCTGTTCTCTTTAACTTTTTATTCATCAATTCATCCTGAAAAAAAGTATCATAGGTTCCAAAAAAATATTAAGCAACAAATAACACATATTTAGCAACACATATTTAGTTAGACTTCCTTTTTTTCCCTGATATTCATCATTCCACAGGCTCAGCGAAAAGATGAATATCAGAAAAAAGGAAGTCCATCTAACTAATAATATTACAGACCTTATGTAGCCCCGCCCCTTTTCAGCGCTGCGCTTGTTGTCTTTTGACTTCCGGTCTGTATTTTCACAGCGATCTTGCGTATTTTGAATGAACGGCTCGTTTTAAAATCTTACCGGTCTAACGTTACTGACATTTGTTAAGACATCTGCTTTAAACATTGCAATCCTCATGATAACTTTAGTTAACTTTACATTAAGTAAATCCACTTCAAAAGCTAATTACTCCTGCGTCCTGCCATAGAAATATACAGAGCGACCGCAAAAAAGGAAGTTCAAAGACAATAACGTTATTCTAAAGATGGACTTAAACATTTTTGAAAAGCGACTTACCAGGATTTAGGCAGGGTTTTCCTTTCGGCACGCTGTTGATGCCGCTGACGAGGAAGTTTCCTGTCTCGTCCAGAATGAGCACCGTGTTGTGATCGGGCTGCACCTCCAGCACTGTCCCCTGCATCCAGACCATTGACACCTGTAACGAGCTCCGCTCACCCGCTCCCAATCGTCGAATAACATACTCTGACCTCCCGCTGGATGTTTGGCACTCTTTCCCTTCACGCAGCTGGCTGGATAACACTTTCACTGGAGGACTTCGAGTTTTTTCTGCACAGAGAACGCTTGCTCCCATCATCTTTTATCCTTGCTGCCGCTGGTGAAAAGCGCGCTATTTTTATTTTAAATGAACCGGACGTGACGTGACGACTTTATTTCAAAATAAAGGCTCAGAGTATTAGTAGAATAAGTGTAACAGAAATGTAACAAAAACGTATAACTATGTATTGTTGTTATTATGTACAGTAACATTGATGTATTATATTGCTGGGTAGATTACTGATTCCAGATTACATTACAATTATTTGAGTAAGTAACTTAGTCCATTACATTACATTTTACCCCCGGATTCACAGACAAGGCCTGGGACTAGTCCCAGACAACTCGCATGTTTGAGTTGTTTTAACTGAAAGTAACTTGCACTGACTGACATGTCTTAAAATATGTCAGTGCCATTGTTTTGTCTCAAGATGCACACAATAATGTGTTTTAAGGCACGCTTTTAAAAACTACTTAACCATCCTAATTGAACTAAGGCCAGTCCTGGTTTAATCTAAGACCTGTCTGTGAAACCAGGGCCCGTATCCCTAAAGAATTTTTGTGCAAAAAGTGGCTCCTAGCGGCCAAATTCTAAGAAAATTCTCAGAGTCATGACGTTTTCTAAGAACTTCCCCTAAAAGTGACACGAAAATCCCAGTTAATATAAAAGCTATTCCTCAAGATTCCTAGCGCTTAAAAGGGCTCCTAAGGCGAGATCTGCTAAGAGCAGGGAAGAGGACTTTTAGTGGCTTAGGAGTTCCCCTAAGCAGCTGCACAAAACCTTTTTTTCTCCATTTTCTGTGTTTGTAGGATATTTGTTAACAAGCCTTCATAAATAGACCAGCCAGCAATCACAGACATTGATAAAAGCTGAGCTGTGTTACCCTCGTTAAGACCACACTGAGTTGTAACGTTGCAATTTCTACTTCATTAAGGACAGCCCCTTGAGATAGGCCATCTTGTTTTCAATGGGGTCCATATGGGAGTGAAAGTACAAAATATGCCAGCTAGGATATTAATATGAGCAAATAAGACATGAATCATTATTTGAACAGGGTGTAATGAGCTTAAGTTTTCACATATTTTAGATTCTAATGTTAGGCTATAACCCCTACAGCTTACTATTCATTTTCCAGATATTTTCTTGAATGTGAAATATTATTTACAATTACAGTCTGCATAAGATTAGAGTGTATAATTATGTTTATTGATTTGAGGGTACATCCTTTGCTCATTATCACCAAAAGTTCATTTTCATCAAACTTGTAGGATCAACCAATTACGGCTTTTGAAATGATGACTCATACCTAGCAACGGGGTCAACCACACCTCCTCACTAAGATAGGATTTTCCATCCATTCCTTGCTCAGAGTTCACTGAAAATGTTCTGGAATCACTTCTAAGCTAAAACTCCTGGCAAGGAATTTTTAGGTTAAGTTAGGAGCTCTCTGAGAGGATTCTCAGAATCTTTAGGGATACGGGCCCTGGCTTTTAAGTAATATAATCGGAATACCTTTTGATTACGTTGACCTCGTTTATCAAATTGTTTTGAATTGGATAATCAGATAGGAAAATCTGAAATAATTTATGTTTGCTTGCATGTCATATGACCATTTACTGACATCAGAGAACTGTGAACTTAATTTTATTATTATTTATTATTTACTTATTTATTATTATTGATCTAAACTTTTACCTTAAAATCTCAGGGGGTACTTCAAGAACAAATATTAGGTCAAAGAGGTTCAGATGACAAAACAAGTGGAGGTATCCCTGCATATCATGTAAATATGAAATGGTGTGAATTTGTACATTTTAATGTGTTTTAAAGACAATAGCCTTTCAAAGACAGTAATAAGTGGTTAAATGACTCACTGAGTGATAATTCATAATTAATGTGTTCCAGTGATCACATACTGTGTGGATCTCAGTTTTCATTGATCAGCACATGACTTCTGGTCTGTGTGTGCGATTCCACAAACCTGGAAAACCTTCTGAACATATATAAACATAGGCTTTATATGAATGTCATGGCAGTAAATTATGAAAAATGTACTACCCTTTGTTAGAATAACGTGATCATGTAATCAATAAAAAGGTTACTGTAGATTACTGTAGTTTTTTCTTCACTTAATTTTTGGAACCTTCATGTAAACAGTTAATACTCAGTCAGCAATGTGTGTGTAATCATACGTGTGTAAGTATCTTTATTCCTAACTTCAAAATCTCTCTCTCTCATTATATATATATATATAAAATGTAAGCTAACTTACGAAGAAAGAATACAACCGAATAGCTGTAATTTTGTTCATCATAGAGTACCATTTATTCATTTCAGAATGATTACATTTGACATTATCATAAATAAATAGGCACCAGTCATAGAACATTACATTGTTTTATGATGCTAAAGTAAAGGCATTCATATCACGATTCTAAATATTTGAAGCACTTAAATATAGAAGCTTTATTGTGTAAGAGTTGTATACGTATTTCAATCAAAATGTTGTATATCCTTTGCTTGGACTATTAGTAAAACATTCCTCTTTCCATATATGTCAATTACAATATATATATATAGGACAATTATGAATAGGATGAATTATAGAATAAGGCAAATGACAAGCCAAAAAAAATTGTGATTTTAAACAGATTAAATAGACTAGATTGTAATAATTCTATATATTTATATATTTAGTCCACTGGAGAGTCTCATAGTTGCATTATTTGGTAAAATGACTGTGGCTGATTTGGGGTCAGTGCATAATCTCCACTTTGATGATGGTAAAAATGAGTACAAGTATGCTGAGAGAAACTGACCATCCACTGCGTCCAATTCCTTGAAAAACAACAACATAAAGTTATGATTTATAATAGGTTGTATGTATAATAGGTTAAAATGATTATCACTTATAATAATACATTTGAAAACTTGTCGGGTTAGTTCAGTCAAAAAGGAAAATTCTGTCATTAATTACTCCCCCTCATGTGATTCCAAAACAATAAGACTTATGTTCATCTTTCAATGAAATCTGAGAGATTGAAAGTCTATTCACCCTAAACTCTGATACTTCAAAACGTTCATAAAGACATCTGATCTTAAAACGAATCCATACGAATGGAGCGGTTTATAAGAGACATGGTCACTTTATATGATGAACAGATTTGATTTTATTCACGTATTATAAACATTTCCGTCTGGTTTTGTTCAGTCAAAATTCAGTTTTCATACAAAATATTGTAGTTTTTGGAACGACATGAGGGTGAGTAAATGATGGCAGGGTTTAAGATTATTTTTTGACACCTCACCTGGAGCACCTGAAGTAATCTTAGTGGTAGCAGTGGTAGGTGTGACAGTCGTGACCACAGTTGTTAGGTCTGCTTTCCCTCCAGTCAGACCGATACCCAGTTTGTCCAGCTCCGACTGGGACTGCAGTGAGATCCAGGTCCGCACGGCCGTTTCATTTTCAAATGTTTTCAGATCCTGCAAATTGTTACCAAGAAGACCCACGACCTCTGACACACTGAGGCTCTGTAACATAAAACAAGTGGACGTTGTGATGTGTATACATGATGAAAACATAGAGGTTGAGATTTTACAAATATAAAATGATTTTCTTTGCTCACCGAGATCACGTTTGCATCCAGATTTCTGAAAGTGGACAGGCTCATGCTGACATTATATTTTGTCAGATTCTTAATGTAAGCTAGATCTGCACCACCTACAAGAAAACAAGAAAAGCGTAAAGTGAACTGATTGTTTGTCAATCTGTGTGCACACCAGAGCTGGTATTTTAAAAGTGGCATGATGATTCGTCAAGGTGCATGTGCATTCGGTGGGCTTGATTTGACAAGTATAGCGCTCACTTACCAAGAAAGGGATCCATTAACTGGAAAATGGACAGAATTTCACTCTGGTTTACAGGTATGGGAAATGCTCTGTTAGCAATGGTGAAGAGGGCCTTCTTGTTGTCAGATGAACATTGAGACACATCCAAAGCATCGGTCAGGCTGTTATTGAGGATGACACAGAGAAATCTTGTGATTAAGCATAAAATGCAATACAAATATATAACTATGTATTGTCAGGAAAAATATATATACACACACACAATACCATTAAAAAAATGTGGGGTTCAGCAAGGATGCATTCAATTCATAAAATGTGACAGTACAGACATTTTTAATGTTAAAATACATTTCTATTTCGAAGAAATCTTTGCTGAATTTTATTCACCAAACAATCCTGAAAAAATGCTAATTGGTTTCCGCAAAAAATATTAATCAGCTGTAGTTAACCGTTTTCAACATTGATAATAATAAGAAATGTTTCTGGATATTATAATGATTTCTGATGCATCATGTGACGCTGAAGATGGGAGGAATCATGCAGAAAATTCAGGAATACATTACATTTTAAAATTCAATCAAATGTATTTTGAATTGTATTTAATATTTCACAATATTGCTGTTATATAGCTATATTTTGATCAAATAATTGCTGCTAGGTGACCATAAGAGACTTCTTTCAAAAACATGAAAAAATCTTACAGACCCCAAACTTTTGAAAAATAGCATGTGTGTGTGTGTGTGTGTGTGTGTGTGTGTGTGTGTGTGTGTGTGTGTGTGTGTGTGTGTGTGTGTGTGTGTGTGTGTGTGTGTGTGTGTGTGTGTGTGTGTGTGTGTGTGTGTGTGTGTGTGTGTGTGTGTGTGCATATATATATATATATAATCAACAATAATCAACATTTCAGAGTACTATATCTGGCTTAAGTCTTTACCGTATGCTGTCAGGCGATATTGTTGACAATGTGTTGACATTCAGAGAGCAGAGATTTGGTCCTTTCACTACATTCAGCTCAGTGGCAGTCAGATTATTGTTAGCGCTTAGGTATTTGGTAATGATTTGTTTGCTCTGAAAGATAGAAAACAAACCAAAGATACAAAACCAAATAGTTGGCATCTGTAAAAGAAGTAAGATTCATCAGAAAATTCATGTCAAAATCTTCACCAGTTCAGGGGTCCATTCGCCATCATTGGAATTCATCAGCGCAGCCAGTGTGTCGATTTTAGTGATGTTCCACTTGCTTATATCATTTGCTGTTGCGCTCCTGGACACTGACTTCAGCACCAGGACCTGATCCTCTGAAAGGCCATTTGGTGATATCTGATGGACAAGAGCAATGCATATACATTAAAACTGTCCTGGATGTCCTGGATGATTTGATCAGATCTTAATATATGACATATTACCTCATTGAGTTTGTCCAGAATGATTCTCTGGAAGGCGCTATCCTCAATCTTTTCACACAGGCTAGCGAGGTTGTCCCTCACTACAGTAGCATTCAGACAGTTGCTGAACTGCGACGCATCATATCCAAAGGGGAAGGCGTCATCGCTGATGCTAGTACTAGTGATGAAGCCCTTGGTACAGTCACCCACTTGAAACACAAGTGAACAAATGATTTAGGAAATTTTGTGGTTAAAAGTTACTCTATTATGGAAGCTCGTTTCCACCACGGAATAAAAAATAAAAAAGGTAATTGTGACATTTTATCTCACAATATTTTAACTTTTCTCTGCGATTGCGAGTTTATAGAATGAGAATTGTGAGATATAAACTTGCAATTACAAGAAACAAAGTCATAATTGTGAGATAAAAGGTCGTAATTAACTTTAATTTTTTTCCATGGGGGAAACAAGCTTCCATACTCTATCCACTTTATTTTTAACATAAGAGCGGGCGCCATTTGCAACTTGAACTTGAATCCGATCAAAAACACTCCGTCATGATAATGCAAACTGGTGTTTGTTAAAAGTTTATTTGAACTTATTATTGAAATCATAAACTGGTTTCAATCACAAATCACGTAACCAATGGTAAATAGTTTTACTGTTTACTGCACTTCGTTATTCTTCTAGTTATTTACATATAGCAGCTAATAAATCTGAAATAGATTACTTTCACATTGAAAAACTAGGTGGATATGGATCACACTTGCACACTCAGGACAACATTGTTTAATTGTAAAAATATGAGAATATATATATAAAAAAAATCTCTGAGATAAATATGGCATACCTGATCTTCTGGCTCTTCCGGTTACAATGATTGCTCTAAACAGACTTTTCAGTTGTGGTTTTGGTGTGTTTCGTACACGCACAAATTTTAAGAAGGTTTTGAGGAACTTGCTCAAATCTCTCTGTTTAAAACAAGAGGGACATTTAAATATTACAGGTTTAGTCAGTGTTTACTGAAATCTGGTGTAGGTTTTACTTTGAAACAGTTTCACTCAGAAATTGCTAGTAAAATTCACCAATAATAATTACAAAGAAATGACAGGTAACATTGAAATAAATGTACAATTTTGGCTAAAACTGTATTGTCTTGTAAAACGCAATCCAGGTTTTACTTAACAAATTTAGTTTTACAGTGAAGCTCAACTGTGTATGATTTTCATATGTAATGTACCTGTGTGAATGATCCCCAAAACGCTTGTGAGAAGTACAAGGGCAGAATTCCCAGATCACTAAGCGTTTTCTGATTCCAGCTGCTTGATGGTCTAAATAATACAATCATAATCTTTCATTACCAGACAGTCATAACCAGTGCACTTTGTTTTACTAATGAACAGAATCAGGACAAAAAAAAAAAAAGATTCTCTGCATGATAAGTTGACTCCAAATCCTTTAATATCAAGATAACTTGCCCATATTTTGAAGTTCCCTTCATAAGAACAGCTTCCATGGCTGATATTTGCTCAGTTGAGAGAGTATTGCAGTTCTTCAAGTTCTCAAGGATTTCTGGGTCTGAGTTTTTAATGAAGTCACTATTCGCAGCACATGCCAAGTTGCCCAGCACTGCTAAATCCTGTTTCTGGATGCTTGTTCCATTAATGCCCTGAATTGTACAATATGTACATTTTTAATAAAAATATTAAATCATAATATCTTCAGGCCGTGACACACCAAGCCGACAATCGGACATCGTCGGGCCGTCGTTGAGCTGATTTTTGCAGTGCATTTTACACACAATTTGGACAATTACACAACAGTGTTGGTGGCTTTTCGGCTAACTGAGCATATGTTAAATCTGCGGCTGAGCCCTTTGGTGAGAGAAATCGCTCTGATTGGCTGTTTAGCTTAGTGAACCAGTGCACAAGAAAAGAAAAACCGAAGTGACGATTTGGCTTTTTGGAATAACTACTGCCATCTGCTCCTCTCAACATGCTAGTTTGCAGTGTGTTCAAGCACAATATTTTGGCCTATATGCAGGCGACACCGCAGTCGGGTTTCGTCATTGCTAGTTCTCTGATGTCAGTTTGGTGTGTCTGGGCCTTAAATAATCAATATCATTGGACGATACTTACAAAGCAATTTACAGCATTTCTCCACAAGATGTCCCTTCTTCCACTCAGTGTGCTTGAAAAGATCGAGAGATCTGCTGCTCCGACCTCAGCGAAATATGCCTTGCAGAAGGTTTTGTTGATTGTTTCATAACTGAGGAGGACAACAGACAACTTTAACAGAATAGTTCATTGAACAATTTCTGAACATTAATAAAATTACAGATAGAACTTACTTGTAGTACAGCAACATATCAGGAGGATAGCTGGTAAAATCCACAACTGAGTCCTTTCTAATAATGTTGTACATGCAAGTCAGCTAGGAAAACAATTAGCAACAAATCATGTTAATTTGTTCACGTTTTGACTTTAAGCTCAACTGAACACATTTTTGAATACCAGTTTTTGTCAGCTCTCACCTGAGTCTCGCTCAGCACCACCTTAGGTCTGCCTGATCTCCGTCGGCAGGCTTTGATCAGGCCTTTGGTTTTATTTGGGGAAAGTGTCTGTACACGGGAGCATGTAAATCCTTGCAAAACGTCCACCGACAGTCTGTAGAAAAAAGTCATGCATTTACCATTGTTACTTTCAATGCATACTCAATGTATTTTTGCATAAACCAGTTTAAAAAAAGTTTGCAAAGATCCTTACTCATCAGTTTGTTCAAAAGCATTTGCAACAGTATCAAAGAACAGAACTGCCTATAAATAAAAACATGCCATTAGCAGAAAAATAATCTACATGTAAAAACTATATAATGGATGTTTTTATTTTTGTAAGTTACAGTACCTGTTCAGGTTTCCATTTTTTTTTGTTAAACATTTTCACGACTGTTACATTTAAATTGGAGGGAATATTCACAAAGTTTCTTGGAATCTGAACAGCCATATCATCGGGAATGTTTGTCACTAGGTCAGATGGTGTCGAACCCACTTTGATTATCTAGAGATAGAAAAGACGTTTAAGACCCAACTTTATATGGTTTGCACTCGAAATGTCTCTAAATACGCATGAATGTTGTTCGCATACCTGGGTCACAAAGGTCTTCTGAACAATATCTGGGGCACTCAGTATGTTTCTTATAAATTCTATGTTTTTAGATGTTTCGAGAATTTGTGCCGGAACAATCAATGTCAGTATTGTTGAAGGGATCCCACCAATCAGGGATCCAATATTCAGCAAGCTGCTGGAATTGGTGAACTGTAGAAAGTACAAAAAGTTATTTCTTTTGTAGGATTTTGAGGTTCTGATGAAGAGGTAATTTCAACAACTTTTAAGGAAAGTTACTTCCATTGAAGACTTAAATAATACCTGAAATGTTCCACTGAGAAGCACTTTTATGATTGTCTGGGCTTGTCCAAAGCTCCATCCAGACACATTGCTCAGTGTTGAGAGCCCATTGAGAAGAACCGCTGGAGATGCAGAGTTTAATTGTGCAGTTGTTAAGCCAACGACTTCATTTCCCAAATTGCTAATAGCATTAGCATCAATGGTTTTGATGTTTCCCGCAAGGGCTGTAGATATCTGAAGACGTGTATAAGGAATATCAGCCAGTTACAACAAAGTTACATGAAGAAATGACTTGACTTTGGGTTATAATGGAATACTTACTGCAGGATCCACATTGGAGCAAGATGACTTAAAGTTTGCAAGAATAGTAAGAGTTTGATTCTCGTTTAGTGCTGTAAAGGTTGATACTGGGGCATCGCACTGCAAAACTAAAGGCAAGCTAGAGCACAGAGAACAAAGTTAATGCTTTGACAACAACTGAACTCAGAGAACGCTCTGAGATTTTGATCTGGTCTCAGTTCAAACTTACTCAAACAAACTAAAGCTGGGGTTTTGCCGAAAAAGGAGTTCAGTGTAGCGGCTGAGCACATTCTTTGGAAGTGTCTTTTGATCGAAAAGTTTTAAGTTTTCAGGGTTCACGGTGAAGATTTGTATCTGTAAACAACAAAATGGGACAGGAATAAGCAATATGTATTAATTCGCTTTCACCAGTATAATGTCACACAAAACATGGTCTGATGATAAATCAAGTGTATTGATGGTTTATCTATGCAAACAAGTGGATATAGTTCATACCGTGCTCTCAGAACCGAAAGAGTAGAGATCGTCCAGACTCAGAAAAGTTATAAATATACCAATGTGGTTTACAAACCACGCAGTTGAGTTAAGTGTTGCGTCAGATTGGTTGTAGCATTTTGGAGCAGTGTCTGAAATGTAATAAATGCAAGAAAATTAACATTTTGTTATTTTTCATTATATACATATATCTCAGTAAGAAAAAAAGTTATATTGTTAAATATTATTACAACTCAATAACAGTTTACTATTTTAATACATTTTTTAAAAGGAATTTTTTCCAGCATAATTTATTTTCAGCATCATTACTCATTACTCATCTTCAGTGTCACATGATCCTTCAAAAATCATTCTAATATGAAGATTTGCTGCTCAAGAAACATTTTATATTATCAATGTTAAAAACTGTTGTGCTGTTTAATATTTTTTGTGGAAACCATCATATATTTGCCCAAGATTTTTTAATGAATAGAGTTATTCATTTGTTTGAAATAAAAATCTTTTGTAATATTATAAATGTCTTTGTTGTCACTTTTGATCTTTGGTGAATAAAAGTATTAATTTCTTTAATATATAGGAGTACATTTTTGAAGAGAAAAAAAAGACTAATTCACCTGCTTTCAGATAGGTCTTAATGGTGGTGTACACATCTGCACGGGAAATCAGAGAACCATTAAAGGTGAAATTGTTGCCTAAAACATTGACCCTAGAAGAACAGAGAAAGCACTTTAAAAGTTACAAAAGACTTTGCATTTAAACTTCCGAGCAAACAAATTTGACTGTAGCCATTTGCACTTACAGTTTCCTGTATGACAGGCAAGATGCATTCAGTGTGTCTTTTGACGCTAGTGTATTGTTGTTCAGGAACTTCAAGTAGAGCCTCAATCTACGGTCAAACCACAAATCAATTTCCGTCTGATTGTCACTTTTCAGTGCCAGAGGCCAGACACAGGGAAGGATGGCGCTTTTAAGATTATCTGGAACATCTTCCTGCAAAAAAATAAAATAAGAAAGCACGATGATTAAAACGTTGAACTGTAATATTACTATATGTAAGTGTCTCTACATAAATGTGTTTTGAACATTGTATTATGTGCAAATAAAGCAAAACTCACGGTGTCCAAGAACTCAGGGGTTCTGACAAAGTTGTTAAAGATGACACAGATTTGTGAATCATTGTTCGCCACTTCCAGCTGTCTGAGGTATGTTCCCAGCTCCGAAGGAGATATAGAGTTTACGAGCTGAAATACATGAATTAAACACCAGTTACAGTTACATCATCTACACTGAGCATCAGAACTGTAGAGTTGATATGGAGCGTACCGCAGATATCCGAGGTTGTGGTATCAGAGAGAGGAAGGTGGTCAGATTTGGAAGCGGCCCAAAGCCGAACAGGCTTTCGTTTAGGAACGTGATAAAGCTGTTGTTGCTGTAGCACCTCAGAGGCTGTGGCCCTGCAAGAAAAAGAAAAAAAACATAAATTGTTGTATCTTATCCGATGTTAAGTGACTAAAACAAGATACTGATAAAATAAATAAAATCATTTCTAAATATTATTTATTACATTTTATAAGTATAAAATGTACTGTTTATATATTTATAAAATTACTAAGTTTATTCTTTTTTTTGTTTATTTTTTTAGTTGTATCATCACTCAATGACTTTTATGTGATGTTTAATGAAGAAATACCTCTGAAGGACTGAAGAATGCTGTTGTAGATCGCATTTTTGGTATTTGTGGGTATTGAAGATTCTAGGTTTAACAGCCTCAGTCTGTAAATGGAAAATAAACAGTGTATAATGTTTTCTTTCAACGTGTTCCAATGTATACTTACATAAATGCAATGTACAGATCTTTTGTTCTTACGCGGATTGAGTGATATTGCAGTCCCTTGTGCTGAGGATGGAAAAAAACGGAGACACAAGGCTTTCTGAAAGGTTGGCTAACAGAGGTTTTAGTCTGTCCTGGAACCAGACTAGAACTTCCTGATTAGTGACATTTATATTAGACAGGTTGGCTCTGTCAAATATCTGTTTTATCAGTGCTGCATTTACATCTGGTGTGAGTCGGGCGTCCTGGACAGGAGACAATAATATCATTGCACCATTAGTATAGTTACTCTTTAAAAAGTTTTTTTAGTACTTTTAAAAAAAGTTGTATTAGTATGAACATCATTTTCACACCTTCACTTTCTGGGAAAGGAGGTCAAAGAAAGTGGAGAGCTGGCAATCCTTAACAAGCTGCGTGACATTGGTGACACTTGGAGGATCCTTAAGTGCACCAGGAGTGACTGAAAACTCAACTAGTTGTTTCAGACCCAAAAGAGGTAGAACATCCACCTAAATTGACAAACAAATTGACTGTCACAATGGTTGTTGTTTTTTCATAGGTATTTTGCATGAATTGCAACATTTAACACTCACCGCTGAGAAGTTTCTGTTCAGTTCCACAAGGTCCGTTAGGGGAGCCGACTGAACGAACGGCCCAAAGTTTCTGTTGATCCACTGCGTACTGTTGGTTGAATTTGTAAGGCACCTGGGATCTGAAAGAGCCACAAGAACATTTTCATTGTGATTCATTATATTAGTTTAATGTGAATCCAAAATTTGTAAATTGTCTCGCTCACGGAGTGAGTGGTATTTGGCATTGGCACTTGATCTTTTAAATGGGGCATGACACAATATTTGTGCAAATTATTTCATATTGTGAACGTTTGCATACTTTTATGTTGAATTCAAAGAGGGTTAAAATATTCCAAACCAACCATCAGTGTCATTGCGAGAGAGGAAAGCTTTCATGAACTCTTTGTAGACCAGATCCTGTCTTTGAGTGGCATTAGGTTGCAGTGGATTGCACACGTCTTGTCCATCTCGAAGAGGAGCATTCACAAAAGCCTCAGTGCTGAAAGATAACAAACACCGTATTTCATTTTTTATCTTAGTGTCTGAAAATTACATTGTCACTTCGTACAATGTAACTAAGACCAACTTACATTGTGCGGTAACTTTCACAGGTGAGGTTTTTGCTGCTGAGACAGGACAGGACTCTTTGAGATACTGATGGTAAGAAGGGCTTTAGTCGCCCCTGAAACCATGAGCGAATGAAGACAGGATCTCTCAGTCTCTGAGGACTAAAGCGATCGACCCGGACGTCAACAAGCACATCCAGAACATCAGACAAAGACACATTGCTGGGACTCGGAGTCTGGAAAATAAACACATTTTAGATATCACATTAAATATGATATAACATAATATAACATAACATAATGTAATATGGGGTTGGTAAGTGTTTTTTTATTTAGTTTAAAATTAATTCAGACTTTTATTTGTTGTTTTTTGGTAACTTTCTTTTTATATTTTATATATATACTGCATTTCAAAAGTCTGGGGTAAGTAAGATTTTTTTTTTTCTTTTTTTTTTCTTTTATTCAACAAGGACACATTAAATTGAGCAAAAGTGACAGTAAATACATTTATAATGTTACAAAATATTTCTATGTCAAACGGATGCTAATTAATCACAATTTCCACAAAAATATTAAGCAGCACATCAGTTTTCAACATTAATAATGTTTTGTTTTTAAGCATCAAATCAGTATGATTTCTTAAGGATCATGTGACACTGAAGACGAGTAATAATGATAAGTATAATGGTGAGCATAAGAGACTTCTTTGCAAAACATTATAAAATCTTCCTGGCCCCAAGAATTTGTCCAGTGGTGTGATATTAAAAACAGGCTTCTTACCATGTTGGAAAATTTTAGCAGTGCATCATCAAGGTTTGCGCTGGTTTTATTGAAGAAAAGCTTCCAGGTCTCTTTTCCCACATTGCTGGGCTGTTTGCAAGCCAACACGACGGCCACTTGTTGAGAGTTTAACTGTGACAACTGATGACACAAATGAGCTTTTATTAAAACTAAATCAATGACTAAAAAAAAGCAAAGTGTTTTTCTCTTGTGTAATATTACCTTTGATAGACAGGCAAACTGCAACACAGTGAAGTTGCAAAGATTCTGTGGGCCTGTTGCATTCGGAGCCGTTACGTTCAAGAAATGATCCAAAGCAGAGCTGCAAACCAGAAGAGCATGCAACATGTATTACAGACCATTGTGTCCTCAGTGCTTTAACTCATTTGAGTGCAGACAGAAAAGCTCACCTGTTGACACTTGCACAGAGGGAAGACTCTGGAAAAGGACAAGACAACAAAGACTTTAAGTTTTAGAAACATCACTGACATCTCAAATCAAGTAGGATATAATCAGTCACTTACCATTTACAGGAGTTGTTGTGCACTGCAAGAGTGAGAACAAATGTTGCATTACAATTATAAAAAAAAATTTTCATTGAAACATAAAAACAGACACAATCTACTGAACATGAAATGTATCTTTTAATGTAACTTACTTGACTCGGTCTCTCAATGCACTCTGGACGGAAATAAAACACAATTCACACTTTAATATCGGGCGGAATTTTGCATTCAATTATTTTGATGTGATCAACGTATTTATGAGCAAGTGTTATTGCTCGATTCTGCCTCACCATCGGGAGGAATCATCATCACTGAGTCTCTGATCGTCAGCAGGGCTTCAGACTGGTTAGAAGGGACTGATTGTAATGTCTGATCCATCTTGTCAAAGCTGATTCACAGAGAAAAGACAAAACAAACGTGATCTTAATCAATACTTATACATCCAGATCGCTATTTGTTCTGATTTTTAAAAGCCACTTACAAGATTTTGTAGTTTTCACAACTGAAGTTTGCCTGCAAAAGAGACAAAAGAGAAAACATTGCATTGTTGGACAGGAACAAAATGGATAATAAAGTTGATACATAAACAAACAACAACATCGATAATAGTAATAATAATTTTGTTTTAAATATTTTTTTAAAAAGTAATACATAATAATAATTAATATCATTATTATTAAATGAAGTATTTCTACACAGGTTCCATCTAAATTGTGGCATTGTGCACCTTTCTGGCCTGAGTCTGAAGAGAGGGGAGGAAGTTGTTTAGTTTGTCTCTGTTAGGGGTTTGAAGAAGGAAGTCAAAGACTTTTGTGAGGATGTTTGTTCGTTCTGCTGGTGAAGCGGGAGGACTGAACACCAGTTCATCCAGTTGCGCCGGTGTGAGTAAAGGAAGCACGTCCACCTGCAGACGACATGAGACACAAGCTTCACTGGCACACATTTACAAAGCTTTTATGTATGAGTTCAGTCAGTCTTTACTCGAATCATCACTTAACAGCAAAAACGTTTGACTCACAGCTGAAAAATTGCGGTTCAATTTTGAAATGACTTGAAGCTGTGCAAACGGAAAGAAACCGCCAAAGTTTTGCTGGATGAAGTCCGAACTGTTGTAAAATGGCAACGTGCAATCGACACCTGAAACGGCAACGTGAAAATGGTGGTCATTACTGGTCATTTATATGGAGTCCTGTAAAGTTTTATGTGTCAAATTAAATTATGAAGAGTCTAACAATACTCTTAATGTGTCTGTTAAATTGAATGATAAATAACATCTACTTGTGTTTTGACGTTGTGACAGGAAAGGAACAATGAAGTCGTTGAGGATCCATCTCTGTGTTGCATTGTTCATCAGTCCTAAACTATTATTTAGCCCCACAAAACTGCAGAAATAAAACAGAGGATGTAAGAGGATAGCAATTACAAAATTATTTTTGACAAGCACATTTCTCAGGGGCATCACTAGATCCTTTTTACAAGTCCCAGTGAAATACTGCGGTGCCACAATAAAATATTATGTCAATGGAGATTACCGTTCACTGACTTGAGAATAATTTTCATTGATACAATTATGTCATGTGTGTTTTCCATCAGCTGTTTATAATGAGTAGTGTTGCCAGATTTGCAAATGAATGAAATCGTGATTCAGTTTGATTCACTCAGACAGTTCACTCACAAACTGACTAAATTTTAGCCACACCGAAATAGTAACAAGATATTTTAGAAGGCAAAAATCAAACAATACCTTGTTTATAATAGGTTAATTTAATAATAATTTCTATTGTCACTATTACTATTATCTTTTTTTTATTTATTTTTATTAGGTTTTATATGATTATTAATAATTTTGAATTTTTGTATATTATAGAAGCCCGTTTCCACCACGGTTGAGTAAAAAAATAAAATAAAATAAAAATATTTTTTAAGTCCTTATAATGAGACTTAACTTATATAATAACTTTAGAAAAGATAATTAACTTTCTCATAATTATGAGTTAGTATCTCATAATAATGAGAATCTTTCTCGTAATAATGACTTGAACATCTCATAATAATGAGTAACTTTCTCGTAATAATGACTTAAACTCGTAAGGACCATAGGGTAAGGACTTATTTTGTCGCACTTCTACGCATGCGCAAAGCAGTGGAGCAGAAGGGAGTGCCACGCTAGCGACATCCGCTGGTCAAAGCCGTGTAAATGCATCACAAAAAACATGGCACGCTCTGCAAAACAGTTGTTTTCATTAATGTCAGTGTGATCTACGAAGTGCAATCTGTAGTATCATTAAATAACATCAATAAAAAACCATCAGTATATCTTCCATACTTTTCCATGCGCACGAAAAGATGTGAAAGTGGAATGCAGAAGCAGGACGGTTACCATGGTAACGAAGTACGCCTGATTGTGCACATCGATGTAAATTGTGTTACATGAATTTACAAAACTATTAGATTAAAGTTGGAATATTACATTCATTCGTTAAGTTTAAGTGTAACATCTTCATAAAATATATGGGTATATGTGTTAATATAACACGCATTTTGCGGATGCGCCTAGGTCGGACATTAGATGTGCAGGTTCATCTGGAAGATATCAATACAGAAATCACCTTTAAGATGTTTATGACTTTGGGGACATTTACACATAAGTGCACTCCATCTATTTGAAATCCATGGATCACCCTTCAGTGTTGCTGCCTATGGTTGCTGCTTGTTCATCACAAAAATACAAATGAATATTACAAATGAATAAAATACTATCTAGTATGGAAGCCGGTCTCATATACAGATCATTTATCATTAATGTTATTCACTGCAGCGCGTGCAATGTTTGCTGTGAATGATGCATTTACACGGCTTTGACCAGCGGATGTCGCTAGCGTGGCACTCCCTTCTGCTCCACTGCTTTGCGCATGCGTAGAAGTCATTATAATGAGAGAAAGTTTCTCATTATTACGAGATGTTAAGTTATAATTACGAGAAAGAATATAATTAAATACTAAATCATAATTATGAAAACGTTTCTCATTATTATGTCTTACAGAATTATATATTTTTTTTACTCAACTATGGCGGAAACGGGCTTCCATAGTGTTTCTGGATCCGCATACAACCAGAAAGTGAATTCAATCTCAAGCAGGATGTGAGTCTGTCAATCTCAAATATCGTCTGGTTTGTGATTAGATAATGAACAGTTTTCAGATATCAGCTGAACGGAATGTGAGGAACATACAGGGCGTTGTAGGCCTGACAGCTGAAGCTACGGGTGGCGAGGCAAGACAAGAATTCTCTTGAAATTCTGGGCAGCAGAGGCTTCATCTTGATTTGGAACCAGAATCTCATGAACTCCACATCAGCAAGATTTCCAGATGTGAAGCTTTCAGCTGGAAGTTCTGCAAACAAGGCTGTGAGGTTGCTCTGAGATGAGCTTGGTACCTGAATAAAAAATAAACGTCTTGTCAAAAAAGACAGTTGAATATAACACACACAATTTTTTTCCCCCTCATTTTTATTTGTATCCTTACGGATTGCTCCATCTGTGTCTGCAGTGGTATGGAGAGATTAGTGATCAGAAGTCGCAGGTTTTCCTCAGTGAAGCTCAGATTTGATTGAGCAACACAAGTAATCGCTTTCGCCAGACTATCTCCAGTCTGCAATATCTGCAAATGACCAGAAAGTATAGCTTTATACCAAAACTGCAGTCAGCTGATATCTGTGCTGTAAATCTGTTTGAGATATTTGCATCTTGTACTAGGTGTTCCAAACAAAACAACATTGTGTGGTAGTTTTATCTTTCACATTCTCTAGACGTGTGACATTGTTGGACCTGATCAGGGTGTGGTTAACTATGCATAAGAATGAAAACTTGTGGTTTATGAAAGACTTACAAGACAGGAACTATTATTGCTGGTGACTTTACAAATGTTGACAGGATCTGCAGTTTGAGATTCTGGAGTACTGAAAAATGTATAAAGAGCACAGCATTAGTTAAAACAAGTCAGACATGCTGTGAGGAACATATGTTTTTAATTGAAGTACATTATGTACTAGTGGCAATCCGATATATACACTGCAATCCTTTTCTTAATTAGTCATTTAGTTTTGTTTTCCAGTAAATGTTTGTCTTGTTTTCCAGATATGAAATAATCCTTAGAGATATTGGGAAAAATAGTCAAACTTGTTATCAGAGAATATATTTATTAAATGCCGGTTTATTTAGCTGAGGGCCAAAAGTTAGCTTTAATTCCAGATTCTCTGAAAACAGTTGTCTTAGCATCTTGTACAATTTTCCTTGTGAAATTAATTTATCATGTTTTAATAAGATTTGCTTTTTGTTTTAATGGAAAACAAGACAAAAATAAGGATTAAAAATACTTTTTGCGCTTTGTTGCCTTTAAAAAAAAAAAGGCAAAATTTTACATTTTTACCTCCTGTTTCTTCTGAGTGCTCTAATTTTATAATGCAGACAGAAGTGCTACTCACAAAACAACGTTGAATATGTCTGGTTTGCGATTCTCAGGTAAAGTCTGGTCAGCTGGCAGATATTTCTTCACCACAGGAATAACCACATTCTGGAACCAGTCAGTGATGTTGGTGGTGTTAAAAGTAACTAAGGTTTGGCTAGCGTCATAGCTCAGGGTCCAGTTCACCAGAAGCTTTTCCGTTATGTTTCTGATATTGCTATCTGTCTGAAAGAGAACAAACCCAGAAAATCTGTCAAACAGGCTTATGCATATATTAAGGCAATTAAGTTAAAGGCATTTTAAAAATGTGATGCTCCTGGCACAAGAAAAATTAAGAGAGGCAATTAATAGGATTAGGCTATGTATATGTATTACATTGACTCTAAAGCCAATTTCTAGCTTTTTTAACGTCTATTCCTTGTTTTCATCTGCCACAATAATGTAATGTCTTTGAATTATTCATTTGGGATTATTTAATAGCAAATCTTTATAAATACAGATAATTTGATTAATCATTCGGCATTTCAAACTATTCATATGTTCAAAAATTTAAGTACTGACATCCCGGCCTAAATAGGCTTATACTATTTCATATCACACACACTCACACTCACACACACACACACACTTACTGTCTGAGCAATGGTCACACATGAGCTGATGAATCTTCCCAGTGGTCTCAAATTTACCTTGATGTCTGAGAGGTTCTGCACACAGATATGACAAGAATTAGCATCATCTTCTTCATTCATGTTTCATCATTGGACTTAATCATTATCATATACAAAACTCTTACACCGGAAATGTTAAATGTTATGCCCGTGAGCGGCTGCAGGAAAGTCTGGAAGGCTTTATTGATGGCATCAGTTGTATTCAACTGAAAGATCAGCTCAGCTTTCTGCTCTGGACTGAGATTCTCTAGGACATCCAACTGCAAAGAAACACAAAGATTCAAATTAATGACCTCAACAGTAAAGGCCCGTTCACACCGAGAACAATAACTATAATGACGACTATATTAGCTTCCACACCAAAGGATGATAACATTCAGTTTATTATAAATGTCTAAATGTTATCTGCCTCTTTAAAATCCCCTGTGGCGAAAATCAAGTTTTTAATGTTGTCTATATGTCTATGTGGTGTTTTTAATATGCTTTAAGAAACCATGTTCAAATTCATAAGTCAACACCATTGCTGAGTATTTTCTTCTTAAAACTGCAGTGAAACAAAGACAATCTCAAAAACGCGTTCTCTTCGTCACAAAATTTGTTGCAACTGGTCTGACGTTGAAGAGAGCGATACATAAAAACGTATTATCTTTCTGATACACCGACTTGTGTAGGCGACCCTGTATAATTCTCTCTTCCTCCTCTTTTTCTATTTCTGACTAAACTTCTTCAAACTAGATGTACCGCATCGCGGTACAAAATATGACCGCCGCTCAGGCCTGCACTGGCTTTCCACAAAAATAAATGACGTGGAGTAATTTGGCTGTATTGCGTGTTTATGTATATACCTAAAAAAAGTAATAGTATGTGCATGTCTGTCTGTGTGTGTGTGTGTGTGTGTGTGTGTGTGTGTGTATTTGTGTATGTGTGTGTCTGTGTGTGTGTGTGTGTGTGTGTGTGTGTGTCTGTGCGTGTATGTATGTGTGCGTACATGTGTGCGCGTGTGTGTTTGTGTGTGTGTGTGTCTGTGCATGTGGATTTGTATGTGTGTGTATGGGTGTGTGTCTGTGCGTGTGGATGTCAGTGTGTGTGCATGCTTGCGTTTGTTTGTATTCCTGCATGTGTGTGTGTGACAGTATCATCATCCTAAACCAGCAACCCTTCGCTCAACAGCACCATCTACAGGCCGATGAGTGTACAGTCACTAAATGTGCACATAAATGAATTTATTTTATACCCCCCCATGGATGAAATTCTACAAAACTTAGCAGAGGATACCCCCAGAGGTTGTCAAGTTAATCATACACATGAAATATGGTGCAGTTCTGAACATCTCCACTGAAGATAGGGGCGATTAAAGCAGAATAATATTGCATTTTCATTTTTTATGGGAGGGGCGCAAATCACAAATGAGTGATTATGGGCTAGGTTGATGTGCCATAAAAATTTCTTCATCCTCGGTGCCACGGTTCAGGTAGTTATTTCAGGTAGGGGGGGGGGGGGGGGGGGGGGGGGATTTTTCCGTAGAAGTCTAGTGGGGCTACATGCCCACCAAATTTCATGTTCCCCGGTGCTTCGGTGTCCCTGGTATCGTTGACGAAAAATTTATGGGGCCCCAGCGCGGGGGGGGAAGTGGCCCCCGGGGACCAAACGAAATTTTTCCGTAAAAGTCTAGTAGACCAACATACCATAAAAATGTCTTCATCCTCGGTGCCACGGTTCAGGTAGTTATTTAGGAAAAACGGCATTTTTTTGGGTTTGGGGGGGCCCAGCGCGGGGGGGGAGTGGCCCCCAGAGACCAAACGAAATTTTTCCTTAGAAGTCTAGTGGGGCTACATGCCCACCAAATTTCATGTTCCCCGGTGCTTCGGTGTCCCTGGTATCGTTGACGAAAAATTCAGTAAGGTGACGGAAAAAAAAAACGGACAATCCCTATATGACCGGCTAGCTACGCTAGCGGCGGTCATAATTATTGACTACAGGGGGGACTTTAAAATGCTCGAGCTCGTTGATGCAGGAAGGATTCTGATTGGCTGTTCATGTTTTTCTCGTTCCTCAGCTGGAAAAATAAATAGTTGTGAAAGAGATTCTAAATATATATTCTACCACTGTGCCGTTATAGTTATAGTTGTGGTGTGGACTGCACTATTCTTTTGAATTTTGGAACTATTTTTAAAACTATTTGGGTCCTATTTTTGCACCCGGCGCAGTGCAGCGCCAAGTGCGACGCAAGTGTTTCTTTCTAGTTTCAGCCCAACGCAGTTATCATTTTCACGTCCAGCGCCACGCTGTTTAAATAGCAAATGCATTTGTGCCCATTTGTGCCCCCATGGGCGTGCTTGTCATAAAACGAGGTGTGTTCTGGCACATTGTTGGCACATTGCTATTTTGAGGCAACAGAATAGACTGGTCTAACCTGGTCTAAAGTCAATGGCGCAATATTATATATATGTTATTTAAAAAGCAAAAGTGGATTCGGACATGCGCTTAGATCATTAAAATAGGGCCCTATCTTTACCGTTATAATTATTGTCATTGGAGTGAACAGGCTTTAATGCTATAATAATATAATAATAATAACTTTATTCAGGACTCAAAATGGAAGGTCCATAGTACAGGTTTAAAAAAAAACAAAAACAATAGTTACAACATTGCAATAAAATATACAGTACATAGAAATAAATTAATAAAAAGTCAATAACTTTCACTTGTAATATACAAACAGGAGCTATGATTCAACTGCTCGGTTTGATCTACTTACCCCATTAAAATCCGTTTTCAGAGCTCTGAAATCTCCCAGACTTGCGCTAGTAGAGAATTTTTGGAAGTTCTTTATTAACCATTCGCTGGTGTTCTTTGCACTTGACACACAGCCAGCTTTAGAAAAAAAATCAAAGTCAGCAAAGAACCTCCTCTTTTAACTGTAGCCTAGCTGACATCTAAAAAAAATATATATTATTGCACAAAATACAGCAGGCCTACCGTCAGATGTAATTCTTGCCAGAAAAGGTTTTATGAAGTTCTGATACACCATCCTTTCTCTTTCAGGGCCGATTTGAGAGCTTAGATCCTGTACCCTGTAAAATGTAAATTAAGTTGATTTTCTTCTTCAACAATTAGCTAAAATATCTGAGAATATTAGCATGATTTATGTAGCCTAGGGATATACAAACAGTGCTTGGAAGCTCAGGCAGGTGAGGTTGCTGCTTTGACTCAGGCAGGAGAGAGTCTCTCTGGACAGTGATGACAGGTATGGACTGAGCTTCACTTGGAACCAGAGCCTGGCAAAATCCACATTACTCAGTGCTCCCACTATTGTCCCATTCATCCTGATGTTATTGATGGAGCTCACCACAAGACTAACATTAAGTCTAGATCTCTGTTTGGATGATTAAAAAATTAAATAGATGACTTAATTTTAACGAGCAGTTTTAATATGTTTGAAATATGTTGATATTCAGGTTTACTGTACCAGCAATGTGTACAAATCAAAGGCTGAGTCAGTAAATGCTTTGAGATTAGTGAGATTCCCCTGCGATAAGCCTGAAAGTTGTAGGCCTATCCCTGAACAGGTGAGGACATTGTTGAGCACTGAATTTGAGAACTGAAAGAGGAATGGGGAAACAAGTGAGGAATGATTCACATAATATGGAAACTTAATATTGCCCACACATCATATTGCATCAAAAGGTAAAAACTCACTGAAGAGCACGCTGAACCATTATTAGAAACTGTGCCTGTAAAAACAAAAAACAAAAACAATGAATGTATGAAAGAAAAGAGTAAACTGGAATATTCAGTTTTGTGGCAAAAATTATTCAAAACGCACCATTTTGAAAGTTCACCTCACACTGAAGAAGTAGAAAAAAGAAAAAAATATCCATAAAACTGTTCATTGTTAATGGTAAATGATTCATCATCACCGCAATCAAGCTCGTTTTCTTTCTTTCAAAGTTAGTGTGCAAGAACACTCATTTATAATTTCAATAAAGCAAAACTTGGAAAATGATTGAATGAATATTTACCAAGGATACATTTTTTTTTAATTGATTCTAACATTTAACAAGCAGCATCCACAAAATAATGCTGTGCAGAAAGTGCTAAATACCTGTCCGTTTATCAGTGTGACAAATCCTACAAAAGAGAAAGTGTGACTCATGAACATGTCTCTTTAAATATATATTTAAAAAAAAAAAATTTCTCGCACTGGGTGATTAAGATCAGTAAAAAACAGCTCCTCTTACCTAAAGCAAACAGCACAGAAAGCTGAAAGTTTGCCATTTTCACACAGACACCCCTGATCTAAAACAAATACAATGTAACAAATGGCATTATTTCAAACAAACTGAACTTGCATGGGAAAAAATTGCATTAATGATCAATGTGATGAATAATTATCTTCTTCTTTATTCTAAATATTATATATATATATATATATATATATATATATATATATATATATATATATATATATTTATTTTTTAATTTGTGTTTTTTCAAACATCAAAAACAGGAATGCGAGGAGGACAAAAGCACTTACCTTTGACAGGAGTCTCTCTGCGTGTGTGTCAGTCAGCAGCCTAGCAGTTCCACTATTAACTGAGGTATCAAAGGGGTGTGGGTCAACTTACCCACGTCAGCAAATCCAAAACAAGACCAACAACTAGGCTACTTCTCGAAATGGGCAAAACAAGATACATGATTACATTCCTTTGCTATCAAATCAACAAAAAATAAGCAAGTTTCTTTTAAATTTGAACTGAGATTCATAAATTATTTACAGCATATATATTTTTCTTTGGAAATTAAACAGACCCCTTTAATCGGCGTCTTTAACTACATGTACAAACGTTCAAATGTATAAAATCCACTTATTGTGACATCTTTTACACTGTACTTATATTGCTTGATTACAGTTGTAATTAGGTCTATTATTACACTGTTGACACGTAATGATGGAATACAGTGCTCATGTCAATAAATGTGCAGTGTCCTTTTATGAAATTGCAACACTTTACAATAAGGTCACATTAGTTAAATTTTTTGATGCATTAAAATGCTGGGTTGTTTTAAGCCATGTTTGGGTTCAAATATGGACAAACGGAACCGTTGGTTTAAATTAACCTAGATATTTGACCCAAACATGGGTTGAAACAACTCAGCATTTTTTTACAGTGTAACATTTACATTTAGTCATTTAGCAGACGCTTTTGTCCAAAGCGACTTACAATTTAGGACTAAATTAAGCGAGTCATCGTGAAGAGGCAAAAACAACGCAAGAAGTGCTCAAAATACGAAGTTCAGGCATTGTTCAGAGTAGCATAAGCCCGATAAGGGAGGATTAAAGGAAAAGGATTTTTTTTTTTTCATTTTGTATTTGTTTTATTTTATTATGAGGTTAAGTGCTCATGTTAAGTGTAACATTAACTATCAATAAGCAATACATTTATAACAGAATGTATTACTTTTTGTTAATGTTAATTAATTAAAAATAAAATGTTCATTGTTAGTTCAAATTACACCAGGACCATAACATAATAATAACAGACTTTTTGATTATATTAATGAATGAGAAAATGTTGAAATTAGCATGGACTGAGATTAAGCATTTTTCCTTGTTAGTTCATGTTAACTAATGGAACCTTGTTATAAAGTTTTAAATAAACATAACATACGATTCTGGTTTGGACATTGCCGACAGAATTGTAAATGTTTCGCTGGTAGACCCTTCTGTTTAAAACATTAATAATCTATTTAAAACATTAACATGCAGTGTAATGCCTTTTGAGGTGATCTACTTCAACACGGAAATTCTAAACAGGTCAATCCCAGACATTTACAGTAGCTAATAAAACAACCGAACCCTGCTGGGCATCAGTAGCCTAGTGTTTAACCGTGCATAATTACATGAAGTTCTCTATTGAATGTGTATTTATAAGCAGTTTTATTTGACTTCACACTTGTTGACACAAGTCTGGATGTGTTACAATGAGGCAGGCACCATTTACTGTACAACAACCATCAATAGTTCATACCATCAACAGACTAAACCGGTTTAGATTGTCTAACCTGCTTTCAGCTGCAAGTGCAACCCACTTAAACTATACAACAGACTTAAACAATAGTTTAACTGTTGCTTTTAGAACCCATGGAGGAGACGTGTTGATATGTTAGCTGAAATGTCTGGCATTGTTGTTTTTACAACATCCTCTTGCACAAGATTATTTCTAAGAACATTGCTTTGGTTGTTTGGTTCAGTTGTACTAAGTGAAATTATGTTAATCAAACATAAATGACAGCATTGTAACAAACTAGTGTGAACATATCAGTGAAACTATTAAAAAATTATATGATTATTCAAACAATCTGTGATGGAATTTTTGGTTAAGGACCAAAATGAATAATATTGCATAAACATATAGCCATTATGTTAAGAGTGTGTCTTAAGATCTAACCAAATAATAGTTTGCCAAGGGGCAGGCAGTCTTACTTTTTGGTATCAAATTAGACCAATCTATGTAACTGATTTCAAAAAGTTATGAACAGTCTATAAAAAATTAAAATTAAAAAAACATTTGATGACTAGCTTTTAAGACTATTCTTAGCAGTTTATGCAACAGCCCCTGGTTTCACAGACAGGGCTTAGAGGATATAATTAGGCCTTGGCTCAATTAGGACATTTAGGTTTAATAAAGGTGCAAAAAAAAAAAAAAAAAAAAAAAAAAAAAAAAAAAAACCAGACCTACTTTAAGATTTGATAGTGCAGATTGCTTTCAGTTGAAGTCTGTGAATATGCGGAAACCTTTTTTGTGAAACCAGGGGTAAAAAAAAGTGTCATTAAAAAAACTAATCCGGCAATGGATTTTCCAGATTCTTTCAACACAATAGATGTGCACTTGTGCAGAAAGACTTCTTTTCAGAGTGACAAACAAAATCAGTAATTATAGGTAACATCAAACCACCAAATCATCTTAGAAATGTCAGGAATCACTGCTGCATTGAGTATCAGTGGCCCAGTTCAAAAAAAATGATACCATACGTGCGGAGCATTAACACGAAGCCCTTGAGGAAAAGAAACTGTAACTTTTAGAAACTACTACTATTAATTTACAGACCTGCCAAAACGCTATCTCACGACCAATTCGTACGAATTCGTACGAATGATAAAAAGATGGCTAATTCAGTAATCATGTGTCTAGGGGTGAGCGGGGCACAAACTAACGCAGGGCAACAGAGGTGACATATATGGTTTAAAACTTTCCACACATGCTAGCATGATGAAACTTAGTGTATTTACTAGTTGCCATATCAACACTATAGAGAAAAAGTTGTGCCAAAAAAAAAAAAAACATCTTTCCAAGATATCACTGAACATTTATTTAACCATGGCAAAATTTCTTACTGAGGTTAATTTTTCATCTCTGTTTTCTGGTTATTTAAAATTAGACAAACCTGATATTATTTGAATCTTACTGTATCTGATATTTAACAGTTGCGATAGTTCTTTAATGCTTATCTAACCAGCAGAAGACACTTTAAATCCCAGATGCGCAGGTGACCTATTATAACTATGCTATTCTATTCTATACTTTTATGAATTCTATTGAGAAACCTTGAGAAAAAGGTGAATAAAGACTGAGAGTCAATGTTCAGAAATGATTAATTATTATTATGTTTTGAACTATGCTGTATAGCTGTGTTTTGTGGTGTGATTGTTGTCAAAGTAAAAAATGTATTTGTTTTTAATTATAAAAAATTAAAAACCATTATTTAATATGAAAAGGTTAATAATTATTTATTGACAAAATATTTTAGTTTGTTATGTATATTTTTTTTTATTAGATCAGATAACATTTTAATCTGTTTTATGATCATGTTACAACGTGCCCCACCTTTCACGTCCATTCTTTCGGGTTAAATAAAAAAAAAAGCATACACTGAAACAAAACCACATAATTGTTCTAGACATGTGGGAAATTAATGTGGGAAAAATAAATTATCTGAACCCCAAGTGGATTTACACAAACTGAGAAAGTCAAAAAGTGTTAGGTTGTGCCCCGCTCTCCCAATAATCATTCGGTGGAGAATACATTTTTTCTCAAATGCTTTATCTCCTTGTACTGTAGTAGCTAAGGTATTCATGTAGTGAATCACACAAACATGACAAGTAGAAAGTAAAGTGAATTGATCTGGGTCTGTGACTAGATTCAGTTTCACTTGAGAAGTGCACTTTTGCACAGAAAAAAAATACTTAAGGCAATCAAAACCTGTTCAACTTGATGTTTGACTTCGTTCAAGATCCCTGTTTGACTGCCATCTGAAAATTCTGGATTCTTGAGATTTTTTACATTTATTTTTAATTTTTAAATGCCAGTATTTCTATAATGTGCACTTGTAGTGTGCTTCAAATCTTAAAAGTAAAAAACAAAAAAACTGTAATTGCAGATGATGTAATATTAATGAAATAAAAGGCCACTTACGCCTTCATGACTGTTTCACTTTTCTTTCGCTTTTAAAAAGTGAACTTTGAAATGATAAATTAAAAGTTTTACGTTGGAGTCTTAAGTCTTTTGTCGTGCTTTAAAGAAGCGCACTTATTATGATGTGCTGACTAACACACTTAAGTACATGTAAAGTATGGCCTACTTGATTATAATTTGAGTGTTATTCCATATTACATTTAAAGTTAATAAATTCTAAATGTACTAAATTTTATACTTTATTATTGCAAATGTGTAATTACAAATATATTAAAAAATATTCGGCAGTACACTTAATATATAAAGATGCACTTCAGCTCTGAAGCAAGCTTAATTGTGACCCTGTAGTCTGCAATGCATCAGGAAACAGTTTGGTGTAAGGAAAAACATAAGAGACTAACTTCATTTACTGCAAAATAAAATATGGTGCTAATATTTGGATGTGCGAGATATCTTGTTGTGTAATTGTTTGCATTGTTTCCATTGCATTTTTTCTTTCGAACAAATGGCTAGTGAAAAAAATATCGTTTTACTAATACATCAGATATTTCTCTTCATGCTCCCCTGTAGTAATAAACACATTGTGTGTTCCTTTTCTTTATTGTTCTTTGTTAAAAGCCGAAGCTGGTTAAATACAATGTAAACAATGTAAAAGTCTAACAATGTAAAAGTCGTTTCTGTCACTTTTGATTAACTGAATCCATCCTTGCCGAAATAAAGTATATAAATCTTACTGATCCCAAACTTTTGAATGGTATGTCCAATCACAGTATTAAAAAAAACCTTGTTTCTGGCTGCCCAATGGCTCATTTAAAGGAAATTTAATTAAATGAACTGAAATCCTAAATTGTTCTGGCATTATTAATAAAAAAATATATAAACACAGCAATCTTAGGGTATGTTTACATGATAACAATGTTCTAAAGCAAAAAAAAAAAAAAAAAAAATCCTTTGTGTTTTTCGCGTACAGACGGAAACATTGTCAAAACAATCCCAGTTCACAAGTTCACATTAAAAACGCTGTATTATTCAGGCCAGTAATTGGCAAAGTCACTTTGTAAAGAAACACTACATGCCAGTGTTTCCCCTCCCATTGTTTTGTCTTGTGAAAGAATGACATGTGACATGTTTTTGTCATGTGCAGTGTTGGGCAAGTTACTGAAAATTAGTAATTAGTTAGAGTTACTAGTTACTTCTTTTAAAAGTAACTGAATTACTTTACCAATTACTGTATATCAAAAGTAATTAGTTACTGGGGAAAATAACTTTTAAGTTACTTTTATGTCTGCTTTTTAAATGCAAATATGAACAGTACTGAACAGTCAAACAAAATTTTTTGACTTATTTATTGTAATCAACAGGACAACAGGCCTTCAAATCAAGCAGTAGTACAAAAGTCCCTTTTAAGACTTGAAACGAAATAACAACTGTGTCAGTCATTTAACAGTGTTTTTTTTTTTTTTTTACCACATTAGGCCCAATGAAATAAGTGATTGGCCTACAGTATTAACACTAATTAAAAGAGAAAACAAAGGTGCCTTGAGGTGCAACAAAAGCTTAACAAAATGGTTCTCTAACGAGAGGTTCTCTCGTATTGCGTAAGTTGCTTACGCTACGGGTAAAGTCCTCTTTTCTTGAGATATTGAAGCCAAAAATTATCCTTAATTTTGTATTTATTGACAACGCGTTGCAGCTAGCAGACCTAGAGCGGGCTAACTAGCACGCTCATTGGCTGCTCTGCAGCAACTGCAGCAGCCTACCACTGAGGCCTGCGCTTTGCGCCCCCACGCATCATAGCCCACCAGAATGGGCGTGGCTTAGTGTATAAAAGGACGGGCTCGGGAGCTGCTTACCTGATTTTCATCTCTTCAGCGACGCTCTCCGCATCGATGGATCCTTGAGAAGAAGCTGCCGCCGTTGAAACAAGCGACAGAGCAAGCCTAGGACAGCGCCTGAGGAAGCCGGACGATTTCTCGCCGCCTTCAGCCATCCGTGCCTGCTACGCTATCCGGCGTCAATATCCTTTTCTGCAGTGTGTGTTCGCGCTGCGACACACACTCTCTCTTCTTCTAAAAGAGCGCGAGGCATTATTATTAAAATGCCTCGCATTTCCTGTGGCTCTTGCAGAGCCCCGCTCAGCAACGGAGACCGCCATGTGATCTGCGCTCTCTGCCTGGGCCGAGACCATGCAGCCCTCACCCTGTCTTCAGGCGGCTGCGTCCACTGCAACGATATGACAATGTCGACCCTGTGGGCTCGACTTGGCATGTTTGACGCTGAAGCTGCACCTCCGCCTGCCTCTGTTGGAATGCGCAGTAAGAAGCGCCGCTCCCAGAGGCCACCGGAGCCTGCCATGGCCTACGAGCGCTCACCAGTACCTTCCCCTCGAGCCTCGCTATCTCCTTCTCCGCGATCCCTTCCGGACGCACAGATGCAGGCCACCGCCCTCACTGTTGCCGCTTCGGGAGATGAAGCGGATGGAGACGCCGTTGGCGACAGCTGTTCCCTCCTGGCTTCAGGAAGTGAAGACTGGTCTGGGTCTTTTCCGGACCCTGCGACTTCGCTCCAGGAGTCCGGTGGAACTCGGGCCAGCGTGGATGCTAAACTCATTCGCCTCCTCACCAAGGCCGTCAGCCAACTCGGCCTCGAATGGTCCCCGCCTGAGAAGCCCGCGCCCAACAGGCTCGACGGGTGCTTTTTACCTGGCCGCCGCCATGCGCCTGCCTCCAGGTCAGCGCCCTTCCTGCCAGAGCTCCACAATGAGCTCACAAAATGAGCACCATTCTCTGCGAGACTTCACTCCTCCGTCTCCTCGACGCTCTCCCAAGTGGACGGCGCCAGCGAGAAAGGATACAAGTCTATCCCCCCCGTGGAAGAGGCGGTAGCAGCGCACCTTTGTCCGCCCTCCGCCCAAAACCGCTTTTCTGATAGCCCTGTCATCAGTCCAGCGTGTGGGTGACTTACACGCGTTATCTGTTAACGCCGCGTGTCTCGAGTTTGGACCTAATGACTCTAAAGTCATCCTCAAGCAGAGACATGGTTATGTCCCCAAAGTGCTTGGCACTCCCTTCAGAGCGCAGGATATTACATTATCGGCCCTACCGGGATCCGGTAGCGAAGTTGATGTTAACCTCCTTTGCCCTGTTAGGGCGTTAAGGGTTTACGTCACGCGCTCCACCGCCTTCAGGCGCTCGGAGCAGCTCTTCATTTCGTTCAGTGGGCGTGCCAGGGGCCTCGCCACCTCGAAACAGAGTCTGTCCAGGTGGATTGTGGACGCTATCGCGGCAGCATATGGGTCTAAAGACCTGCAGTGCTCCTTGGTTGTCAGGGCTCATTCCACTAGAGGCATGGCCTCTTCGTGGGCTTGGTCCAGCGGGATTTCTATTCACGACATTTGTATGGCGGCAGGCTTGGCCTCCCCCTCTACATTTGTTAGGTTTTATAACCTAGAAGTTCCTGCCCTGCAGGCTAGACTTTTGTCAGTCTAAGTTACGAGTATGTTCTGCTCAGATTCGTTTGCGCGCAGACTACTCTCACATTAATCCTAGCTCCCCTGGTTGAGCTGCACTATAAGGGTAGATATTCCCATTTCAGTATGGACCGTGCCGTTCTGTATTCCCTGCCACATGACACTGCGTGCTTATGTACATGTACTGGCCCCACACTCAAGTTGGCCGTCTTATTCCCACTAATAATGTGCCCCTGGGACTATATGTGGATGATGCTTGGCACGCACGGCGTTGACAAGGGGTTCCCGTAGCGTAAGCAACTTACGCAATACGAGAGAACCTCTCGTAAGAGAATGTACTCGGTTACTAACGTAACCTCGGTTCTCTCTGGAAGAGGGAACGAGTATTGCGTAACCTGCCGTGCTCGCGCCTTGAGCTGGTCTCGCTTCAGTCGATGAAAACCAGGTAAGCAGCTCCCGAGCTTGTCCTTTTATACGCTAAGCCATGCCCATTCTGGCGGGCTATGACGTGTGGGGGTGCTTTGGGCGTGACGTCACACAGGGCTCAGTGGTAGGCTGCTGCAGTTGCCGCAGAGCAGCCAATGAGCGCGCTAGTTAGCCCGCTCTAGGTCTGCTAGCTGCTGCAACGCATTGACAATAAATACAAAATTAAGGATAATTTTTGGCTTCAATATCTTGAGAAAAGATGACTTTACCCGTAGCGTAAGCAACTTACGCAATACTCGTTCCCTCTTCTAGAGAGTACGTTGGAGCATATGGCAAAGAGATGAGATTCTCAATCATTAAAATGTGCTAACAAGTCTCACCTCTCACCAGTAGCCACAACATTGCTAGCTCTCAAACCAGTTATTGTACCTCAAGAGGAGAAGCTTCTGAAACTTTTGGTCTGAGAGCCTATTCCTCTTTGGAGAGAGAATAAGGTTCCCAAGGCTAAAGAGTCTTTCCACCGGGGCACTAGATGGAGTGGCTGCATTATATTTAAGTGATACTCTCTTTATTAAAGGGGTGGTTGAATGTGATTTAACTTTTTTAACTTTAGCTAGTGTGTAATGTTGCTGTTTGAGCATAAACAACATCTGCAAAGTTACAACGTTCAAAGTTCAATACAAAGGGAGATATTTGCTTTTAAAGAAATCCATTTCTAAGGACTACAGCAAACGGCCGGTAGGGACTACAAAACATTCCTCCAGGGTTGGTGACATCACTAACCCCAACATTTACATAAACTCCTCCTCTGGGAACACAATACATATAGGGGGCGAGGTCATTTTATGTTGCTTTGGAGAAGAGTTGTTGTGGTAGTAGAGTGTCGTTGCCGCCATGCCGTCAAAACGCTGTTATTTTCACCCAGACTCCAGGTCCACTTTGTCCAGTCTTCCTAAGGACGGTGGAGTTAGGGAGCAATAGTTACAATTTATTTTTAACTCGGTCCCTCATAATTATAATCCAAATGTCGCTCTCTGTGCTGCACATTTTCTGGAGGAAAGCTTCCTCAATCTACGCGAGTTAAATGCAAGATTCTAGGGACAGGTGTTGCGAATTAGCCATAGCTATAAACACTGTGATACAGGCATCGGATTGTTCTTTATGTAATAATCTATGTTTTTTGTATCTGTCCCTATTCAAATAAACAACAAATAAATAAATTCGCACAACGGCTTGTCCTGAAAGATGGAGCAGTTCCAACTTTAAAAACAGAAGCTGTTGTTTACGAGCCACAACCTGCAAGTATGATTTTTTCATTGATGTGTTTTCCTATAATAGTTTGTATTGTTAATTGTACGTTGTAGCAAGGAAGTAAACAAAGAACAGCGCTGTTTGGCTCCACAAACCAGTTTGTTAAAGCAGCACTCAGTAGCTTCGGGATTTCTTCGCTGTATTCTCGCTTTTTGCTCGCAGGTTTCTCTCTAGAGCTCCCCCCACAGCTTCGGAATAGATATTTGACAACACTGTTGTAAAAACTCGTTGGTGATTCTCAGACACCAGAGGCTATAGATTAACGACATCAAAGCAGATGGGACATTCTTTAAAACGTCTTCTTCATTCGGGTTCGGACAGCGTGAGGGAGCGCAATAATGACAGCATTTTAGCAGATTTCTTTTGGCCGTAAAGCAATTGTTTACATCGCGAGACCTGATATCACGCGAGACTTCCTGACGCAGTGGCCGGCGGCCCGCCGGCTCAAAGTTGCAAGTGCGTATTTTCCGCTCACGGGCACCAGGGGGGTGCGAAACGACCACCATTCAACCCGAAATAAGTAATATAACCATTCCAATGACTCCGAAGCTGTTCAGTTAAGGTAAAAAAAGTTACTTAGTTCACCTTTAAATGCTAATTCATACTTATCCGACAAACACATACAAACTTCTGTTTAATATCACCAGCGCAGCGAACTTGGAATGTTTGTGGTTGTTGTCGTTTATGTGATCAGTGTAAATTATTCTTTTATTATAGCTTTTATGTATTGTTTATCTACATGCTTGTTTATCTACAGGAATGCTAAACAAGGTTTTGTGTTTGATTTGGCTACTGTTGTAAAGCCAATGTTTAGTGTTTGTATTAGGTTAATAGTTCTGGTGACAGATATTTGGCTACAATCGTTCTAAAAATACAAAAGTAGCAGTGCCATATAGTCAGTAGGGATCACAATAGATCTGCAGTCTTAACAAAAAACAAAACACAAAAAAACCCCCATATAGTCTAGATGGAAATAGGGGTCCGCGCTCACCCCCCGGCTTTTTTTATGCCACCTGATTTTTTAAAATCCTTAAAGTGTCTATTTTCAGAATCTGCCAGATGTAGAAAGTGGCATAACATTTGAAGTAAACAACATACAGAGACAAAAATGAACAAATTTTCCCATACAATTCTGACCCCAGGAATTTAATGGAATGGTTATTTTTGACATTTGACAACATATTGACCCCATTTCTGGACAAAAATAGCAAAAAAATGGCCAAAGATGTGTAGAGGATCAACTATATTTTCGTTTTCTCAAGCGCAGAGGGTGATTTTTTTTTCACAACCTGTTATTTCTTTTTCATTCAAGTGTCTATTTTAAGATTAAATTGGGTACCAAGCTGAAATAATATCCAAAATGCTTTATTTGTAACCCTTTGCACCAAACCTGAAAAATCTAAATATGATATAAAGTGGCATAACTTTTGATGTAAACAACTCACAGAGACAAATGGACACATTTTTCTATACAATTCTGACCCAGGGAAATTGGTATTTGTTATATTTTACAACATCTTGACCATCTATGGTCAAAAACAGCCAAAAAAAGCTCATTTGACAACGTTTTTATTATACTAATAGCAGCCTGAAATGGGGTTTATTTTAACCTTTTACTGCACCTATCCTGAACCTGAAGGAATTGAAAATAGCATTACTTTTGAAGTAAATAAAACAAAGCAAATTAACAACAAAAAAAGTTGGGGCTTTGCAGTTGGTACTGTAGTTGGTAGCCATCGGTTGGTACCTGCAGATCGCCATCTCCCACTGCTCTCTCTTTTGGAACAATTTCAATAAGTATTTGAAACTATAATTAAGATATACCTTTGTAGTCATAACTTAAAGTCATTTTTCAACAGTTTTTACTATAATCACAGGCTTTCGGAAAGCGAGAAGCTATCATATCTACACAGTATCCGAGATATGAGACTGTGAAGCAACCAGTTCACCATACCGCATGATGGATATTTGTGAACAGATTCCATTAACTTTAGAGGACTTGCCTTTGGATACAATTGGCTATCACCAATAATGCTATAAACATAGGCATCCTCCTCACTCCCATCAAAGCAAAATAATTAATCTTCTTTGCTAGATGGCTGGCGCTGAGTTGTTGGGGTTTCCCCAGGGTGCTGATCCTGCTCTGGCACATATTTTCTGCATTCTGCAACTAGACTTGATTTTACCAGGTCCTTCCTCTCCTGGTCACGCAGCCAACGTAACTTGAACTTGAGTAGGTCGCAGCAGCCAGTAGAGCATCTTTATCCTCAAGAACACGAACAAATCGTGTTTTGATTGCCTGAAATACATGACACAAAAGACATAACAAGAGTATTAAAACAAGTTTTAAAAACAAGTGTATTATAAGCATATTTGGCATCAGGGGGTCCCATCAGCCTAGACATTTTTCTAATGAGAAAGAAAGTCATTCTTTGGTTTTGAAAAATGTTTTATTATTGCTAGACTACTGTAAAAAATTGCTGTAAAAAAACAGCCACATTTTTACGGTAACATGCTGTATTCCATTAAAACATTAATATACTGTAGAAAAATGCAAAAATGGGTGATATTTGTCGTTTTCGAGAAAGTAGCCTACAGGAATATACTGTGAATTAACAACGCTCAAAGTTGACACTCAGAGGATGTGTTCAAAATCACACGCTCATTCACTATTCCCTACATTAGTTCATTAATATAGTCCACTTGACTGAGCGAACAATTTCAGTTAATTCAGTTAATTTTCTAAGTTAATTCAGACACAGATGAACACCTGCTGTTAACAAGCAGAATCACTGAAGGAAAGAGGAACAGGAAGAACAGAAAAAAAGATTAAATCAACTGAAGATAAAATACATTAAATCTCTGAAGGTCTCAGCAGAGGAGGATACAGAATTACCAGCTTCACTTATTAATAACCAGCTTGACTTTATTTCTGTCAGACGTCTAAAGAACTTATTATTAAAAGGTGACAGAGGTTTAGATGTCATTTTATTTTCATTTGATGTTACCATGATGGTGATCAGTGATCAGTGTTTGCTTTAGTTGGGCTCTGGACCCTTGAACATAAGTTTTTCTTTGGTTGCGATAGCTGTGTCTTTAAAATACATTTGCTCTGGTAAAAAAGCTGAAAGAAAACAGGATCAGATGACAATGACTGTTTGTTAATGGTCACAATCATCATCTAGTGGTCCGATTCACTGATCTCATTTATTTTCTAATTTATTTATATGGATGATGTTTTGTTATTTTTGATTATTGTATCACTGTGATTTGACATCCAGAAAATATGAAGGATTTTAAAGGGATAGGTGTCTTTTTTTCCGCAGTAGTTTCAATTTTGATATTTTTAGGTCAAACCGTTCTTGTCTGTCAGTCATATAATGCAGGTCGATGGTCACCACCTCAAAGAGCATGCACAGAGTCCAAATTAAAACAATTCCCCGTCGTCCAAATTAAACAATTCCCCATCGTAAGTACACATTGATGGCCTAAGACACGAAACGAGCGGTTTGTGTGAGAAAACGAACAGTATTTATATCGTTGTTACCTCTTGTACACAGCCACGTCCAAGTGATCTGAGAGCGTGGGCGGGTATAGATATATACAATAGAAGTCGCCTTGGCGACTGCAGTTCATTGGAACGAAACCGTAGCCAAGGCGACATCTAGTGTATATATCTATACCCGCCCGCGCTCTCAGATCACTTGGACGTGGCTGTGTACAAGAGGTAAAAACTATATAAATACTGTTCGTTTTCTCACACAAACCGCTCGTTTCGTGTCTTAGGCCATCAATGTGTACTTACGATGGGGAATTGTTTTAATTTGGACTCTGTGCATGCTCTTTGAGGTGGTGACCATCGACCTGCATTATATGACTGACAGACAAGAACGGTTTGACCTAAAAATATCAAAATTGAAACTACTGCGGAAAAAAAAGACACCTACATCTTGGATGCCCTTGAGGTAAGCTAAAACATACCAAAATTTTATTTCAAAGTGAACTATCCCTTTAAGAGGTTTATGTTCAGAACATTTTGAACTTCTAGATCAGCCAGACACACAGAAATCAAGAATCGGTGACAATCAAAAGTTTCATGCTGCAATGCATGTTGGGTACCAGCATAGTACAAAAAAATCATCCATGACTCCCAGCATGCATTGCAGAATGAATAAATTATGCAGTTGAATTGTCTGGTTATTTTCTTTAATTTGTATTTTTTGCTTTTATTTTTGCTGTTGGTTTTGTGTTGACTTTTAGTAGCGTGTTTTGTCAGATTTGATGTTATCTTTTTTGTTGATTGTCACCATTGTTGAGATTCATTGGCTGATTCTTGATGTCTGTGTGTGTCTATCTGAAGCCATAGATCAAATTTTTTTAGAGAATGATGAGTTTAAAGAATCCTTCATAAATGATCGCACAGCACTGCTTGATCTTTTGCTGTAGTTTCACCGTGTAGTAATACAAATTTAAGCTGTATTAAAACAACACATTTTTGATAAGGGATTAGACACGGGATGAGATTGGTGATCCAAACATTATGTGATGACATCATAATCAGCAACAACTGATCTCAGTTTTGTTGATTTTGTTTCTGCCACAACAAATGTGTCTCAAAAACACAAAGTTGCTGCAGCCAAAGAAAAACTAATGTTAAAGTCAAGGGTCAAGAGCCCAACTAAAGCAGTCACTGATCACCATCATGGTAACATCAAATGAAACAAAACAACATCTAAACCTCTGTTAATTCTCAATAGGAATTTCTGTAGATGTATGAATAATAGACATATAAATAAATAGTCAATCTGGTTAGTAATAAGTGAAGCTGGTAAAGCAATTTTTTTGGAGTTGTTTAATCCTCCTTTGCTGAGATCTTGAGAGATTTAATGTCTTCTGTGGCTGAAGTCAGTTGTAGTTCTTGTGTTTCGCGTTTTTATCTTCTTGTTGTTCCTCTGTCCTTCAGTGATTCTGCTTGTTAACATCAGGGGCCCTATCTTGCACCCAGCGCAATTGACTTTGTACACCAACGCATGTATCATTCCTATTTTGCACCCGACGCAAAGCAGACTTTTCCCTCCACAGACGCACGTCAGTAAATTAGGGAATGAACTTGTGCTCCGGGGCGGTTCAGCGAAAAAAGGCGGCGTGTTCCGGCGCAAACGTTCCCTGGTGCTATTTTGCAGTTCCAGAAAACAATTCCGCGTTCAGATGCTATTTTAAGGGCGCATGCTTGGCCATAATGTAGCGTACACGTGCACAACGCGCATACATTTTGCTTCTCTCATCTACACAGACGCAGCAGTTGACATTTTTGCTAACCATACATATTTATAAGGAAAAATATTCCACACGAGGGAAATCATTGTGGTGTCCATGAAGATGTAAAAAAATAGGCATAAATCTAGCTTACACATTTACCCAAATTTGTATACGCCTGTTTAACCGAAGCTTATTTGGGTGGGTTTCTCCCATCCCCATACAATGTCACCTCTCTGTCTTTTACGGCCCTGACGAGAACGTCGGTCTCCTCGGCTGTGAACTGCTCCTGGCGTGGCGTGCGCCTGGCAAATCCGCCGTTATAATTGCAAGCCGCCATGGAACAAGCGCGCCTGCTCTTAAAGGGAATGTGAGATGATGCACTGATTGGTTTATTTCACATTACGCCCAAACCAAACCTATGAGTAATGTAGCTACTTTAGACCAACCCATTTTAGATTTGCATTGGGCACAAGAGTCATTTATCCCGCAGGTATAATAGCAACAGCGCCCGAGATCCGCCCACAAAGTCACTTGCATTTCAGATCGTTAAAATAGGGCCCCAGGTGTTCATCCCTAATGCTCAATCATCAGTTAATCAATCACTGAATTATATCATTAACTTTAACACTGCTTCAGTGTTACTCCAACACTCTGTAGCGTGGACACGCAAGTGTTCATTTAAAACAGAAGATTTTGCAGTGGGGTTAAAAGGGTTAAATGTGTTAATAATAATAATAATAATAATAATTTAACCGTAATCAACTGTAAATTAATTTACGGCATAAAACTGGAGAAAAAAAGCAATTTACTGGCAACCCAGCTGCCAGTAGATTACCGTAAAATCAAGGAAAAACAGTAATATACTGTAAAATGTAACAGTCAGATTTATTAAACAAAAGAAGTTCATTTCACTGAAATATTAGTAAAAGTTCATAGAAAAAAAGTTATGTGATGTCAATAACTAATAAGGAGAGTAAATATTAAACTGAAGTGTTATACACTCACCTAAAGGATTATTAGGAACACCTGTTCAATTTCTCATTAATGCAATTATCTAATCAACCAATCACATGGAAGTTGCTTCAATGCATTTAGGGGTGTGGTCCTGGTCAAGACAATCTCCTGAACTCCAAACTGAATGTCAGAATGGGAAAGAAAGGTTATTTAAGCAATTTTGAGCGTGGCATGGTTGTTGGTGCCAGGCGGGTCGGGCTGAGTATTTCACAATCTGCTCAGTTACTGGGATTTTCACGCACAACCATTTCTAGGGTTTACAAAGAATGGTGTGAAAAGGGAAAAACATCCAGTATGCGGCAGTCCTGTGGGCGAAAATGCCTTGTTGATGCTAGAGGTCAGAGGAGAATGGGCCGACTGATTCAAGCTGATAGAAGAGCAACTTTGACTGAAATAACCACTCGTTACAACCGAGGTATGCAGCAAAGCATTTGTGAAGCCACAACACGCACAACCTTGAGGCGGATGGGCTACAACAGCAGAAGACCCCACCGGGTACCACTCATCTCCACTACAAATAGGAAAAAGAGGCTACAATTTGCACGAGCTCCCCAAAATTGGACAGTTGAAGACTGGAAAAATGTTGCCTGGTCTGATGAGTCTCGATTTCTGTTGAGACATTCAGATGGTAGAGTCAGAATTTGGCGTAAACAGAATGAGAACATGGATCCATCATGCCTTGTTACCACTGTGCAGGCTGGTGGTGGTGGTGTAATGGTGTGGGGGATGTTTTCTTGGCACACTTTAGGCCCCTTAGTGCCAATTGGGCATCGTTTAAATGCCACGGCCAACCTGAGCATTGTTTCTGACCATGTCCATCCCTTTATGACCACCATGTACCCATCCTCTGATGGCTACTTCCAGCAGGATAATGCACCATGTCACAAAGCTTGAATCATTTCAAATTGGTTTCTTGAACATGACAATGAGTTCACTGTACTAAAATGGCCCCCACAGTCACCAGATCTCAACCCAATAGAGCATCTTTGGGGATGTGGTGGAACGGGAGCTTCGTGCCCTGGATGTGCATCCCACAAATCTCCATCAACTGCAAGATGCTATCCTATCAATATGGGCCAACATTTCTAAAGAATGCTTTCAGCACCTTGTTGAATCAATGCCACGTATGCATTAAGGCAGTTCTGAAGGCGAAAGGGGGTCAAACACAGTATTAGTATGGTGTTCCTAATAATCCTTTAGGTGAGTGTATGTGTTTTTGCACAAGATGATACAGGAGAGATCAGTTTAATTCATTAGTTTTGTGGGTCACCATTGTGCTGGAGAGTAGAGCCTGTACTTCAGTCAAAGATGAGCAGAGAAATACTGATGTTATGCTGCCTGTTGTTTTATTTAAAAGCAGTACTGCTACTTAACTGTTGCTGATGCAGTGACAATCTCCTTGCTAAGTACTTTAGCACATACATGTGTGCTATTGTTCACTAAATATGAACTGCAAAGATTTTAGTTAAAGGGATACTTCAGGATTTAGCATTAAGCTTTGTATTAGTAGAAAACCTGTAGTATTTTCGAATTACCGTGCTTTCCACCCTCATATCCCCCTGAGATGAGAGATTTATGTATTTTTTGTCTGGAAAGCCGTCTTTCTTTGGAAGGTAAGCCAACAGGCTCTTTTTCTGTGGAGAAAGCTGAGTAGTAGGAGAAAGCTGACTAGTAGGGGTTACCATCCTCTTTTTCCCGGACATGTCCGGCCGTCGAGATCGTCCAAAATGTCCGGGATTCGGCTTTTGCTTTCTGCAGTCGCCATTCATTATTTACATGCACACCTTTTGTTTCAATCTAACTGAATTCATTCCGATTGGTGAATCTGAATGTAGTGTTTACATGAACGCTAAACAAGTGATCGGTTGATGTGCGTTTTAACATTGCTCAGAAAATTCCCGCTCCTCCGTGAGAGATATGAGACCGGTGCGTCTCAGTGATCACGCCACCGGCCTCGCGCCGTTCTCCCGCGCCCCTCAGTCTCGTCCTGCTCACCACAGTAAACATAATGAATGGCGACTGTAGAATGCAAAAGCTGAATCCCGGACATTTTGGGTGATCTCGAAATCCCGGGCAAACTCACGGAGACTCGTTTTCTTGTTGTTTTCAACTGCACGCTCTTACCGGTAGGCGTGGCTTGGGAGTGGCTTCACCCCTACCTATGAACACGACTGTATCTGTGTTATGCACACACATAATGCCCCAGTGTATGAACCCAGCTCACGCTGGCAGTGTTTCAGGTGTAAATCACAACGCACACACTTTCCGAAAAGCACCTTGTGCCGCGAGCTCACACAGCCTCGTCTGTAACGCAACACCTTCCCATTTCTGCGACCGGAATGTTAGTTACAAAGCCGCTGCACGAAGTGCCGACTGCCCCATTGAATGTGAGCCTGGTGAACGAAGTACGTCATCATGGCCGGGTCCCCGAGTCCCTGAATATCAGCGACCGGAGCCCAGATTTCATTCCACCCCTGGATATTCACGCGAAAGCGTGGGAATCGATTCCAGGGGTCTCAAAATGGGTGCTAGAGATAGTGAAACGGGGCTATTCGCTACAATTCGCTCGCATTCGCTCGCAGACCGCCGCGCTTTACAGCCCGGGTCGAAACTTCGGTGAATCAGGGAGTAGCACATCTACTCCGCACCGAGATAGCGAATTTGCTAAGGAAAGGGGCGGTAGACAGCAGTAATCCAGCACCTAGCAGCGACATTCATAGTAGGGAGGTATCTTCCCCTCAGAGTGTTTCAGAGGATGATGGGTCTTATGGCCTCAGCCTCGACGGTGCTGCGGCTGGGTCTGCTATACATGCGCCCTTATCAGCTATGGCTGAAGTGGCGCGTTCCAGCGCGAGCATGGGCATCAGGTTCGCTTCGTCTCACGGTGAATCGGACATGCGCAGCAGTGCTGAAACCATGGACGAGGGCCGACTTGTACCAGTCCGGCGTGAACCTGGGCATAGCCTCAAAGATCAAAGTAGTCTCCACAGATGCCTCCAACACGGGTTGGGGCGCCCTTTACGAAGGGAGGCCGGCCTGTCAATGGGCCTGTGGTCAGACGCAGAAAAGTGTCTACACATAAACTGTCTAGAGATGAAAGCGGTCGAGAACGCCCTTCGGTTTTTCCTCCCTATGTTAAAGAACCACCACGTTCTAGTCAGAACAGACAACATGTCAGTGGTGTCTTATATAAATCGCCAGGGCGGTCTCAGGTCCCGGAGCCTTCTTGCGAGAGCAAAACGCCTCCTCATATGGGCCCAGCACAATCTGTGCTCGCTGAGAGCAGCGAATGTGCCGGGCGTCCTGAACGTGGGCCCACACATGTTGTCCAGTGCCAAGCTTCCCCCAGGGGAATGGTCCTTGCATCCCCTGGTGGTGCGAAACATCTGGGACATCTTCGGCAGAGCAGAGGTAGACCTGTTCGCGTCGCAGGCCAAAGCTCATTGCCCAGTATTCTTTTCAAAAGAAAGGGACGCGCTGGTCCTAGACTGGCCCAGACGTCCTCTCTATGCGTTTCCCCCGGTGGCCTTGTTGCCACAGGTAATCAAGCGAATCAGGGAGTGCAAATGCTCGATAATACTGATAGCCCCGCTCTGGGAGAATCAAGTGTGGTTCCCAGAGTTGATGGAGCTGGGGAGCACAGCCCCATGGCCGATTCCGCTAAGGAAGGACCTACTGTCTCAGGCCGGGGGCGTAGTTTGGCACCCTTACCCCGAACTGTGGGCCCTGCATGGGTGGGCGATCAATTATTACCATTTCACCTCCCGGAGGGAGTGAGGAACACGATCGCACAGGCTAGAGCTCAGTCTACTAGACGGCTCTACGCGTCTAAATGGTCAGTGTTCCCTGAATGGTGTTCAGCTCATGAATTGGACCCGCAAGATTGTGAGGTAACGGAGGTACTTTCTTTCTTGCAAGAGCTGTTGGACAGCGGAAGAACCCCATCCACGCTCAAGGTGTATGTGGCGGCTATAGCAACATTTACAAAGCGTGTAAATGGCCAGTCGCTGGGAAAGAATGACCTCATAATCCGTTTCCTCAGGGGAGCTAGGAGGCTGAATCCTCCTCGGGCCCCTTCGGTTCCAATGTGGGACCTTTCTACGGTCCTAGAGGTCATGAAAGGCGGCCCATTTGAACCATTACATGCGGTAGAGATGAAATACCTATCCTTCAAACCCGCTTTTCTGCTGGCATTGGCCTCAGTAAAACGGGTGGGCGACCTACACGCGCTCTCAGTGAGTGCTACGTGTCTGGAATTTGGGCCTAATGACTCTAAGGTCAAACCAAGGCATGGATACATCTCGAAGGTGCTTGCGTTTTAGTCATTTCCCTGTCAGCCCTCCCTGCGTCCGACAGCGAGGTTGGGGTTAATTTTCTCTGCCCAGTAAGGGCTTTAATCATTTATGTGGAACGTTCTGCTGCCTTTCCGGCAGACGGAGCAGCTTTTTGTTTCCTTCGGTGGCCGCGCTAAAGGGCTAGCCATCTCGAAACAGACCCTGTCTAGATGGATAGTAGACGCTATTGCGTCGGCTTATGCATCCAAGGGCTTGGATTGCCCTTTGGGTGTCAGGGCCCACTCGACTAGAGGCATGGCCTCGTCGTGGGCTTGGACAAGTGGGGTCTCACTTCAAGACATTTGTATGGTGGCAGGCTGGGCCTCCCTGTCTACATTTGTAAGGTTCTATAACCTGGAAGTGCCCGCCTTACAGGCTAGGCTGTTCTCAGTCTAATTATGCTACATTAACGCGTCTGACCAACTTAGTTTACTCAGACCGTTGATATGTTTGCAGCGTCCTGTGGGCCTATGCAGTTTCAAGGTTGATGTATTGCCTTAACTGTATATATGTGTAAGCACCTATCCTATAACACACAGTCGTCCCTCCCCGTTCTGCCGCTTATGCGACTATTCCACTTTTACATGAGCCCCGGGTATACTGCCCATGGGACATTAGTGTTGGAATCTAGCACCCACAGCGTTTTACATGGGGTTCCCGTAGCGTAAGCTAAACTTATGCAACACGAGAGTACTCTCGTAAGAGAACGACACTCGGTTTCTAACATAACCTCGGTTCTCTCTAGAGAGGGAACGAGTTTTGTGTAACCTGCCGTGCTTGTGCTCCGTTATGGTTCGCTTCCAGTCGACTGAAATCATAGTGCAACCTAAGCGATGGGTATTTATAGGCTTAGGCCACACCCATTTTGGCGGGTCATGACGTAGCGCAGGGAAGGCTTCCCATTGTCGCTGGAGTCATGCCAGACGCACTGATAGGTTGCAGCAGTTGCCGCAGAGCAGCCAATGGGCGCGCGAGCTGCCTCGCCTATGTCTGCCTGCTGCAGCAAATGCGTTTTAAATTATTAAAAATTAAGGATAATTTTTTGCTTCAATATTCTCGAGAAAAGGAGTTTTCCCGTAGCGTAAGCTAAACTTACGCAACACTCGTTCCCTCTCTAGAGAGAACCGAGGTTACGTTAGTAACCGAGTGTCGTTTTTGAACTCAAACTGTTTGAAGCAATCGGTTTCCCAAATGATGAGTTACCTTCCATGGTATTTTTACGGTAACATTCTGTAAAAAAGGAGAGCTGTAAATTAACTGTAAAGGGCTGTAAATTAACAGAACATTGCTGGCAACCACAGCTGCCAGTAGATTACTGTCATTTTACAGCACATTTTTTTACAGTGCATATGTAGGCTAGTTATTTGATTGTTTTAAACACTTACATTAAAGCCATACTTTAGCCCAAAAAACAACATTAGCATAAAATTTTAACGGTTTTGCTAGTAAAAGGATACATCGCCGGATGGCCGAAGGGAAACGGCGAATCAGCAGATGACGGCGTCAAGTCAGAAGCGCTGAGCAGGATGCCGCCGTCCGCTGAACTGCTGCTGAAGATTCGCTGTGTTCCGCTGCTGGGCTTGTTCGATGGTGAGAAGGCTTTCAAGCAGGAGAAGATCAGCAAAGAGGTGAGTCGTCGTTGCTTAAGTAGCCACGCCCATTTTGGAGGTTTTTGCCACGCGTGAGGCAGGAAGCGCCCTGATAGGTTTGCGCGTCCTCGCCGCTTCGCCATAGGTTCGTGCAGTTCCCGCAGCCCAGCCAATTAACATGCTATACAGCTCTGCACTGTGCTGGCTGTGCAGCATATTCTCGACAAAAGGAGTTTTCCCATAGCATCTAGCGATGAAATACGAGTGAACCTTTCTCGAAAGGGAACGGAATTTACTGTAGGCTAACGCGGAATTTCGCGAAATTTGTAATTTTTTTGATGACTAAATAAAAAGCAGTACAGTAAACCTGAAATAAAATCACGATCTAGACTAGTGTGTGTGTGAATATTAAACCGCAAAAAGACTATTTAAATACGTCTTGCGTAAGTATCTTACGCTAGGGGAAAACCTCTTTTCCTCGAGATATTGAAGCCAAAAATAATCCTTAATTTTGCAATAATGTAAAACGCATTGCAGCAGCATGCAGACATGGGCGAGACAGCTCGCGCGCCCATTGGCTGCTCTGCGGCAACTGCACCAGCCTATTGATAGAGGCCCCTCATGACGTCAGAACCAATGAGGGTGCTTCGCGCCCATTACGTCATGTCCCGCCGAAAGCGGGTGGGGCTAGGGCTATTAATACGGCCCAGAGAGGGTGGTTTGGTCAGTTTTTCATCTCTTCAGCGAGCCTACGCATCGCTGGATCCTGAGAGGAAGCCGCGCCGTCTGATTCAAGCACTTAGCGGGATTACATTTACATTTACATTTAGTCATTTAGCAGACGCCCTTATCCAAAGCGACTTACAAATTAGGACTAAGTTCAGCGAGTCATCATAAAGAGGCAAAAGCAACAACAACGCAGGAAGTGCTCAAAATACGAAGTTCAGGTATTATTCAGAGTAGCATAAGCCTGATAAGTGATGTTTCAAAGGGAAAGGATTTTTTTTTTTTTTTTTTTTTTTTTTTTTTTTTTTTTTTTTTTCTATAAGGTTAAGTGCTCACGGAAGAGATTGGTTTTCAGCTGTTTTTTGAATGTTGTCAGGGATTCTGCATTCCGGATGAGGGTGGGGAGAGCGTTCCACCAGCATGGAACTGTAAATGAGAATGTTCTGGAAAGTGATTTTGTGGCTTTCTGTGATGGAACCACGAGACGTCGCTCGTTGACCGATCGTAGGTGTCTGGTAGGGATGTAGACTCGTAGGAGTGAGTGAAAGTAGGAGGGAGCTGAGCCTGTGATAGTTCTGTAAGCAAGCGTCAGTGCCTTTAACTTGATGCGAGCAGCTAGAGGTAGCCAGTGCAGAGAGATGAACAGAGGAGTGACGTGGGCCCTACTTCGATTAGTTCTGCATCTGAAGCTGCCGGTCGACAACTCGCCGCCTTCAGTCGCCGTTCCTGCTCATGCTTTCCGGCGTACATATCCTTTTCTCTGCTACTGTGTTTTGTGTATGTGTGTGTTCGCCGCCGCGACACACACTCTCATTGCACTAAAAGAGCCGGGCGTCTTTTTCAAGACGCCCCTTTCCTGAGGACGCGCAGCTCTCGCGCTCGCTGACAGCGACTGCCCTCACTGCGAGCTAGTTACTGCCTATGGTGACTCTGCGGACTCACCTGGCATCCTTCTCCGAGACTGCTCTGCTCAGGCGGACAATGCTCTCAGTGTTGTAAATGTGCCCGCTATCCCACGCCCACATTCACACATAGACATGACAGGTCTTACGGGACTCGCCCAGCCCTCCCCCTCTCGGTTGACCACCGCAGAGGAGTCGAGCGCGGGCAATCTAAGCTGTTATCAGCGCGCCCCCTGCCTCAAATGTCATAAGCACGACGCTTATGTTGCAGCACACTGAAGCCCCTCTGTCGCTGAGCGACCAGAGCGCGCTTCGCATTCAACCCCTAGCCATTCGTGCAAACGCATGGGCAAGGCTACCCGGGGTTTCGAAGTGGGTGCTAGACATTATAGAAAGAGACTATTCGCTACAGTTCGGTCGACGCCCGCAACGCAAAAGCGGCGCGATTCGATACTACGGTGAAAAAGGAAGTAGCACACCTACTTCGAGCCGAAATAGCGAAGTTACTGAGCAAAGGGGCTATAGAACCCTTATCACAAGCTCAGAGCGAAGGGGGCATGTACAGCAGATATTTTCTGGTACCCAAAAAAGACGGGGGTCTCAGACCCATTCTAGATCTAAGACGACTAAACAAAGCACTTCTGAAACAACGGTTCAGAATGCTCGCGACCAAGAAAATCCTCTCGCAAATTTGCCAAGGGGACTGGTTCATGTCGATAGATCTGAAAGACGCTTATTTTCAAATACAAATAGCGTCACGTCACAGGCGATTTTTGAGATTCGCCTTCGAGGGTCAGGCATATCAGTACACAGTCCTGCCATTTGGCCTATCCCTGGCACCTTGCGCATTCACGATGTGCATGGATGCAGCGCTCGCACCCCTCAGGCTCCGAGGCATACGAGTGCTGAATTATTTGGACGATTGGCTGGTTCTAGCTCGATCACAGTCGGAGCTCATAGAACACAGGACCATATTACTCGATCACCTCGAGAATTTAGGTCTCACAGTCAATTGGGCGAAGAGTTCGCTGTCTCCCAGTCAGAAAATATCTTTTCTGGGCACAGATCTGGACTTGCCGTCTATGACAGCACAGCTGTCGCCGCAGCGCAGACTAAGTATTCAGCGCATGACAGAGATTTTTCGCCACGCCGCTTTAGTCCCGCTCAAAAAGTTTCAAAGGATGCTGGGTCTCATGGCTTCAGCATCCTCAGTGCTTCAGCTGGGTCTGCTTCGCATGCGCCCGCTGCAGTATTGGTTGAAAGCGCGCGCGCCGCGCAGAGCTTGGACCTCCGGTCTCGCGCGCCTCAAGGTCGATCAGAAATGCGTCGCAGCTCTGAAACCTTGGACAGTGACCGACTGGTACCGGTCAGGAGTAAGCCTGGGGACTTCCTCGAGTGTGAAGGTGGTGTCTACGGACGCCTCAACCTCGGGATGGGGAGTGCTGCTCGAGGGCAGACCGTTATTCGGCCAGTGGTCGGAACGGGAGAAGCTTCTGCATATAAACTGCCTGGAAATGATGGCAGTCGACAACGCGCTGAGGCGCTTTTGTCCCCAGATAAAAAGACACCACGTCTTGGTCCGTTCGGACAACATGTCAGTGGTGGCTTATATAAATCACCAAGGAGGTATCAGATCCAGAATCCTTCACAGGCTGACGGAACGCCTCCTGGTCTGGGCTCAGCACAATCTGCGCTCGCTCAGGGCAGCGCATGTGCCCGGCCATCTGAATGGCCGTCTGAAATAGACCTATTTGCGTCTCAAGAGAACGCTCATTGTCAGGAATTTTTCTCCAAGAGCAGGGATGCGCTGGCTCACGTCTGGCCCCACTGCCCGCTCTATGCGTTTCCCCCTGTCACGCTCCTACCCCAGGTGTTAGAGCGAATCAGGGAGAGCGGATGCCCGGTGCTACTCGTCGCCCCATTTTTGGACAAACCAAGTCTGGTTTCCAGTCCTGATGCAGCTGACGAGTACCGCCCCGTGGCCGATACCGGTGAGGAGGGATCTCCTCTCGCAGGCAAACGGCTCGATCTGGCATCCTTACCCGGAGCTTTGGTCCCTACATGTGTGGGCCATCAATGGGTACCCGTTAACCTCCCAGCGGGAGTGTTAAACACGATCACACAGGCTAGAGCTCCATCTACGAGGCGGCTCTATTCCTCAAAATGGTCTGTGTTCACTAGCTGGTGTACAGCGAGTGGCACTTCACCCTCACGCTGTGGGGTGCCGGAGGTTCTCTCCTTTTTACAAGAGCTTCTGGACAAGGGAAGAACCCCATCCATGCTCAAAGTTTATGTGGCGGCCATAGCAGCTTTCGCTGAACCACCGCTTGGCCAGTCATTAGGAAGGAACGATCTGGTCATTCGCTTCCTTAGAGGAGCTAAGAGGCTGAACCCTCCCAGACCTCCCTCAGTTCCCGTTTGGGACCTTTCCACGGTTCTGGAAGCCATGAAAGGTGCCCCATTCGAGCCAATACAGTCAATAGACCTGAAACTCTTGTCTTTCAAAACAGTGTTTCTTCTGGCTCTCGCTTCAGTGAAGCGCATAGGGGATTTGCAAGCGCTCTAAGTGAGCGCGACGTGTATGGAGTTTGGGCCTAACGACTCGAGAGTCATACTCAAACCAAAGCACGGATATGTTCCTAAATCCCTCAATACACCGTTTAGGGCACAGGTTATCTCCCTGTAGGCCCTGCCGGTATCTGAAGAGGAAGGGGACGCAGGCTTCCTTTGCCCGGTCAGGGCGTTAAGAGCCTATGTGTCTCGCTCATCTGTTTTCAGACAGACGGAGCAGCTCTTTGTTTTGTTCAGCGGACGTTCTAAGGGACTAGCTGCATCAAAACAGAGTCTATCCAGATGGATAGTTGATGCTATAGCGCTAGCTTACACATCCAAGGGCCTGCAATGCCCGATAGGTGTCAAAGCGCACTCCACAAGAGGCATGGCCTCGTCGTGGGCTTGGTCCAGTGGGATTGCCTTGCAAGATATCTGTATGGCGGCAGGCTGGGCCTCCCCGTCTACATTTATAAGGTTTTATAACCTCGAGGTTCCCGCTTTACAAGCTAGGTTGCTCTCGGTTTAATTTTTCAGTATTGCCCGCCCGATGCTATCGGCTCAGGATGCTGAAACTGCTAGAGCGTCGATCACTGATCGTCTGTATACTTCTGTGGGCAGTGCGTAAGTCCCCCATATTTATCAGTCCAGGCCGAGTTCGCCCTGGCTGTGCTGAACACTTGATATAATATGCTCTTATCAGAGCTCTATATTACAGGAATGATGCTATTCTAGCCCCTCTTCCCGGATTCTCTGTGAGTCCCTTGTGATTAGGCACTATATGAGCCCCGGGCACCTGCCCTTGGGACTTTAGTGTTATGTCTCAAACACGCACGGCGTTTTACACTGTGTTCCCCTAGCGTAAGATACTTACGCAAGTACGAGAGAACCTCTCGTAAGAGAACGTACTCGGTTACTAACATAACCTCGGTTCTCTCTAAAAGAGGGAACGAGTACTTGCGTATCTTGCCGTGCATGCGTCACGTTCTGATTCGCTTCAGCGATGAAAAAACTGACCAAACCAGCCTCTCTGGGCCGTATTTATAGCCCTAGCCCCACCCGCTTTCGGCGGGACATGACGTAATGGGCGCGAAGCACCCTCATTGGTTCTGACGTCATGAGGGGCCTCTATCGATAGGGTGGTGCAGTTGCCGCAGAGCAGCCAATGGGCGCGCGAGCTGTCTCGCCCATGTCTGCATGCTGCTGCAATGCGTTTAACATTATTGCAAAATTAAGGATAATTTTTGGCTTCAATATCTCGAGGAAAAGAGGTTTTCCCCTAGCGTAAGATACTTACGCAAGTACTCGTTCCCTCTTCTAGAGAGAACCGAGGTTACGTTAGTAACTGAGTACGTTTCATTTACCTCACTCTCTCTCTCTCTCTCTCACACACACACACACTGAAGCACGCTCGCACTGTTTTTTTGCCTAATATGAGGACATGAATGCATGGACTTCATATCCAGACTCTAGATCCGCCTTGAAAGTCACTTCGTGAGCATTTAACTGCTTGATTTGAGAAACAATCGTCATGTCATAAACACAGAAACTCAAAGGTCTTTATGGGCACCCGTCAAAATAAAAGTTCAGTTTAACTTGACAGAAATATATTACTGTTGTACAGTAGAATTTATATACGCCTCAATGTAATAATAATACTAACACTAATACAAATAAATTATCATCAAAACTTTATTTTTTGAGGAATAATACATTTTCTTCCATGTTTTAATTTTAACAGTAAAGCTCATCATTGTGCAGCACGTTGTTTGACAAAAAGTTTGTTTAATTTCATATGATTTAAAAGAAATTAAATTAATGTTGTATGTCTTCATTTAATTACCAGGAAAAAAACAACAACAACACCGAATTTGTGTAAAAAAAAAACTATAAAACATTTCATTGAATAAAAAAAAAAAAGTTCTATAAGTTTAATAATTGTATAAGTTTCATGATTTAAATTTATTAGACATGCTTTTTGATTACTAAACATTTTACACCACATATCCGTAACACGCCTGCTCCGGGATACTAGTAGTTTCTGGGGGTCTACCACCCCCCCTGAGAAAAATAAAATGCTTTACTGAAGGGCTCTTGCTTACTCTCCTGCACTTATTGTAAGCTTGGCACTGATAAAGGTCACGTGACCGCAACGTTTGCCCTTTCTTCAGTAAAGCATTGATTTTATCTTGCTTTTTTGATGCATCTCTACTTGGAATTTTTGTCTACGCACCTCATTTGTACTCATTTTAAGGTGTGGTGAGTTCCTAACTATTCTTCAACTACAAACGAAGAAAATATTATGCGTTATTCCCATTCATTTACATGACGACTGCATTTTGGGGGCCTAAAACGCAAACTTTTGCAAACAGTTTCAAAGTTTTTGAAAACGATATTGTGAAATTTGTGAAAAAAATATGTCATATGCATGTGTATTACATGTTTAGTCTAAAGGTGGGTAGTGTTTCTTTACAAAGTGACATCGCCAACCGCCTGTTTTTGTGTAAAGGTATGGCAACATGACAAAAACATCCCTGTAATTATGGCTGCACACAGTTACTGTCAAACAAGATTTTTTCAGAAATTATGTAATTTATTTTTCCAACACAGCAGGGCTGTGGATGCTGTGGTTAAAAACAAGATAGTGATCTATGTAAGAAACAGGTGCATCTTGTGATGCATGTTTAAGGTATGGGCGGGTGACACATGGTTACGGTTCATTTGGATCATTCTATGAAGATAAACTTGTACTACCACTCACAGATTGAACATTCCTTACCATTACACAGCAACAGTGTTTTCATAAAACTGCACAACTTACATTTAGAAACTGTTATTTAAAAAATAGGTTGCGGACAACTTGAGCTGACTGTTTGTAGATGACAGTGATGAATTTGCATCTGGCAAGTATGAACGGTTCCTTTTCAGTTTTAAAAGTAAAAAAGAAAAAAGAAAAAAAAAGTAAAATAAATGACAAATTGCTTATGATGAACCTCCTTTGCAAGTCGCTCTGTTGTAGCAACAGTTATGATTCAAATCACTGTATTACTTATACGGTTGAAATACACTGTATTGAACACGGTTAAAAAATATATATCCTATTTTCAACCAACTTCAGTAAGATTAAAAAAACATTTTGTTTAGAATTTAAAAACACCCACCTGTGGGTATTTTTTACACATGCTCACTAGATCGCATGGGGAGAATTATGAGTATTTTTAAAGCTGGTGCAGTGCTTTTATATCTTGAAAAACAAACAAAATAGATAATAGAATGAACTTTAGTTAAGTTGACATACATAGAGTGAAACGGCTTCTCGAACAAGAAAAAGTGTAGGTTGGGGCTTGATTTTCTCCATTGGGAATTAATTGGATGGCTGTGGTTTGCTGTTGCTGTGATGTCATGTGAGTGGACAGGTTGTCCCACCCTCGCGTCAGTAAACACATCTTCGGAGAAAAGAAAGGCCCTGTCCCAAATGGAACCCTAAGCCCTAGCGATCTTCCTCCAAGTCCACACTTTCGTGATGTAACCCCGCTTTGACTGTCAGGTAGCTCGCTTCAGTGCAGGCCTGGCAAAAGTGCGCATCGAGGGTGGATATTGGCCACAAAGGAGGCGCTGGCAAGCACCCTAAAACGGACACACGGCGGCAACAAGACCCCCAAGTCCATATGAAGTGTGCCATTTGGGACAGGGCCAAGAAATGTTGTTGCAAGAGGGAGGGGAAGTTAACTTGTTTAAAAAGGGCACATACATAAAAAAAACAAAAGATGCGCATAGATAAATGTATGCCGAGTACCCCTCAGTACTGGTCGAAAAGTGCAGTGTAGCGTCGCGTTAATAGGTTAATAGGACAACTCGAGGCATCACACACCAGACGAGCACTTCTCAGTTTATGGCCAGTAATATTATGTTTAAGGACATTATGAAATTAAGATAATGTCTGTATACTATGTTATGATTGTACTGTACAATTAAATACAATCGTTGCTGAGTCTACAGTCTGAACACTTTACCTCAGGGCATACGTTAACTGAATTGAGAATCTCACCTGAAAATCCAATAACATAAGCAAATTTCGTCCACCCAGCCGATTTCTGTAAATAAATGTATAACTAAATGTATCTTGCACTACAGGGTGAAGTCAGTATGTACGTTAACATACTGACTTCATGTACGATTTTAAACAGGGTCCTGAGCCATAGCTGGGCGCCGTGGACAGACACCGAATGGCGCTGAAGGTGTGTGTACACTCATAGAAAATAATGTGTTCGAATTTTAAAGACATGGTGCTGCGCGACCCCCTTTACTTCAGTAAACAAATGTGATGTTTATCTAAAGTAATTTTTGCTTATTAGTGTGGTTGAATTGGATCATTGAAGGTCAGCAGCAAAGACATTGATTAATAAAGTGAGATTAAATGCATAAAGTCAATTTGCATTATTTAATTTAGTTCTCTACTAAGGAACGTCAAAAGGGAAAGCCAGAATAAAGGACTCGTGTTTAATGTGAAGAAAACCAAAATACTGATGATGGACAAATATGACCACTATTTATTTGAACTGGATGGTGATGAAATACAAGTGGTCAAAGACTTTAATCTACGGTCAATTCGGATGCAACAACAACTCAAGAAATTAAAAGAAGAATCACTTTGGAAAAGTATTCAATGGCTATGTAGAAAGTCTACAATAAAGTCAGAAGATGTTCAAGTCTTAAGACAAATCCCTAAAAACGAAAATCCGACTCACAAACAGCCGGATATTTTCTGGGTTTTTTAATGGATGTGAGAGCTGGACAGTAAAAAAAGGAGACAGAAGACATGCTAGAGAAGAATCCTGTCAATTCCATGGACAGCGAGAATAACAAACAAATTCGTGCAAAAAAAAAAAAAAAAAAAATCAATCCAGCTATGTCACCACAATCACGGATGATCAAATGATGCCATGCCTACTTTGGTCACACGATTAAGATGGAACAATCACTGGAGAAGGACATCGTGATTAGAAAGACAGATAAATCAAGACGAAGGGAAAGACCAGCAAGGTGATGGATTGACACAATCTTAACAACAGTAGACACTGGCCGAACTTGTTCAAATTGCACACAATCAATCTCACTATGGATCAAGAGTGAACCAAAGGCTCATAATCATCAATATTTAACATTTCCTACTTCCCACTTCTGAAGTCATGATTACAAGCTCATCGCATTCATATTTTGACTTTGACCATTTTTGACCAATTTTTTAACTGGGAAACTAGTATTTACGATAATTCTGATAGCACGTGAAGGCAGCAATACTCACAATTTCTCTCAACATGGGGGCAGGAGAGGTGTCAGTCAATAAATGGGAAAACAAAGTAACTTGCGTTACTTATTTAAAGAAGCAACTCAGATATTTTGTTATTATATTGTAAGACTGGAGAAACTGGAAAATGCCGGGCCGTCTGGTTAAGGAACGACTACTCACAGAGAAGACAAAGGACGTTTCTGGAAATTAACATCTGAACTCTCTCTTGCAGAATTAGCATCCCCTTCCGAGATGCAAGTCTCTCCTCAGTGTCGTCTTAATCTATATCTCTTTCCCTTGACCCCCTCTTCCCTCCACATGCTGAGATCATTTAAAATTCACCCAAAAATCTATATATGATTTAATGTGAACAGTTATCATACAACACTATACATGTTTGGTATCATTTGAAATGTCTCACTGCGACTGATGCAAAGGTCTCATTCCCACAGAAGTACACTAAAAGGTAATGAGGGTTTTAAGGGTTAGAGATATTTTGCTTTCTTTGGAGGGCAGATCATCTGCCAATTGGTCTTTCATGCAAATTACCTTCTGTCCCCAAAAGGTGTAAACCAACCAGATCTGACCTTGATTACAGCAAATTGCCATTGTTAAAAATAAAAATGAACGGCCGGTGCGAGGACCCTGTGCGACTTTGGCACCCAAATGAACGAGAACAAGAGTAAAGTGTTAAATAGAATAATCCGATGTCTAGATAAATTATCATAGAAATGATCAATAATGAATTGGCATTCTAACCTAAATTTAAGGTCATGATAAAAAGGAGTCAAATAAAAGTAAAATGGAATTAAACCACTTTGCCACGCTGAAAAGACCGAACGTGGAAGAAACCTTCACCCACTCTATAGGAAACCGTCGTTGGGCCGATGGGGCGGGCCTTACAGTATGTTGGAATTTTAAAAGTAACATGGTAGTTTACTCATTACTTGAAAAAAGTAATCTGATTACGTAACTCGTGTTACTTGTAATGCGTAAGCCCCAACACTCCTCATTATGCTTGTTTGAAGCTCAGGTTTAAGGTTAATAGATTAAGTAAGGTTAAACAATCAATAATTCAGTTATTATACAACTGCTACATACCAAAAGCATATTTAAGTCAGTCTCTTTTTCTTAAACGAAGATCTACACCTGTGATGCATGACGACAGCAGATTTTTGAAAAGCAATAGGACCTCTAAAACCAAGTAGCAAAATGCATATTCAATTTATTTAATAGCAATTGAAATAATACATCTGAGAAATGCGTTTAATTAGGACCTCTCAATAAAATGAGAGCTTTTAAGATTTGAGGCAACACAAAAATTGCCACAACAAAGTGAGCTGTGAAGGAGAAATAACGTATTGAAGTAAAACTAAATATGCCTAATTATATTTCTAGATGTCTGTTATCAACTGAAATTAGAAGGCTTGTCTATAAAATGGGGTTATAGAAATAAGACTTTAAAAAAGGGAGAACATGCCATTTTTGCATTTCAAATAAATATAGGAACATGAAAGAGATTAAAGTACTTATTAAAGCAGAATCCCATTCCAAAGTCTTTTTACTTCATATATTTGCTAACCAGCAGTGTAATGGTTCAATATATATATATAAAAAAATGTACGCAGTGAAACTATTTTTCACATTTTGTAACAGTACTCATATTCCCATTCATCACTATTAGTTGAGACTGGCACACTTTACCCCTCAGTTACCCATTCACATACCGAAATGCTCAACTACAGGCAGCTGTATTCTTTCTAAATATGAAAAATAATTGGTTACTTTAAATTATGTAGCTTCCTAGCTTGAACTAAACACGTATATGCTAAAATGTGTGATTTAGGAGGAATGTTAACTGTGAGCTGACACATTGAGTTTAGATTTGTTTAAATAAAATGTCAGTATTCAGAGTTCACTGAAATGATTCCTTCCTTTGGGCTTTATTGAAATAAAAATGTTTGTATTTGGTTAGCACCGTTTGAAAAAACAACAACAACATGCATGATCAAAATAGTCACTCATTAGCAACTTGGTTATATGATTGTGTATTAAGGGCATATCAACACTGTTCTCCCTAATGTTACATCTGATTTGAAATATTAAAAAGATATTGCCTTCTTCAAAGGATTATTGTGTCGAAAGCACAGAGGCAGAGCATATGTACTCTTGGCTTTAGGGTTGTAATTCTGCAACAAGGTTCCTGCTTTCAATATAAAATGAGATGAGCTCTCCATGTGTTAATACAAGTCTTGAGGAAAACTAAGGATTTTTTAAACCACATGAAATGGAACAATATTCTTTTAACCCGGATGAATTACATATTTGAGCATTACACCACTGCTGTTTTACATGTAAACTATAATCTGTGCAATGATAAAAGCTGATTGTAAAATCAACAACTTTGTGAAATGTCGACTTTGGCAAGTTTGCTCGAGTTGTACGGTAAACCGAGGAATACACTAGATAAAATCTTTCTACTGCATTGATAATTTTCCTTAAATAATTTTTATTTCTTTCAGAATAACTACGAGAAATGTATATGCAAGTTCTGTACAATTTTCTGTTTATGCTTGAGATTGCTCTTAAAAAAAAAAAAAAAAAAAAAACTAGTGATGAAACAGTTTGAAAAACGGGATGCTGACACTTAGTGCACTTAAAACCCCCAAAATATTTTGTCCAACAGCAATCCTTCGGTTTGCTCTGGATATACTTCAGAAAAATCAGTTCTTCAGATTATTGTGTTGGCTCCAGTTAATCTTGTTTTCAATCTTTTGCTCTGAATCCCAATTCTTCAGTGTCTATAGAGGCACGTTAAAAATACTGCCATTTTCCGAGAACTGTGTCTTTGATTGCATCAACAAACTGTGCAGGCACCCAGTAGACCCAATATTGTGAGGCTTCTGTTGGACCCAGCTGAAATGCCTATGGTGAAAAACAAACAAAAAAATGTTTTATATATATATATATATATATATATAGTGCCTTGCGAAAGTATTCACACCCCTTTTTATTTTTTTACATCAATCTACACTATAATAACAAGCAAAAAATATAGATATTTTGTGATAACTTTGTACATTTATTAAAAATGAAAAACTGAAATATGTACATTTATTAAAAATGAAAAACTGAAATAAGTACATTGCATAAGTATTTGTACCCTTAACTCAGTACTTTGTTGAAGCACCTTTACTGCCTCGAGTCTTTTTGGGTATGATGCGACAAGCTTTGCACATCTGCATTTGGTGATTTTCTGCCATTCTTCCCCTCAGATTCTCTCAAGCTCTGTCAAGGTTGGACAGCCATTTTCAGGTTTCTCCAGAGATGTTCGAATGGGTTCAAGCCCAGGCTCTGGCTGGGCCACTCAAGGGCATTCACAGAGTTGTCCATAAGCCACTCTTGCATTAGCTGTGAGCTTAAAGTCATTGTCCTGTTGGAAGGTTAACCTTCTGCCCTGTTTGAGGTTCTGAATGCTCAGGACTAGGTTTTCATTAAGGCTCTCTCTATATTTTGCTGCGTTGAGTTTTCCTTCTACCCTGATGAGTCTCCCAGTCCCTGCCCCTGAAAAACACCCCCACAGCATGATGCTGCGTTTGTCACACTTTATTGTAGGGATGGTATTGTGAAAGTGATGAGCAGTGCCTGGTTTCCTCCATACATGATGCTTGGAACTGAGATTCATCAGACCAGGGAATCTTGTCTCTCAAGTCTGAGAGTCCTTTAGGTGCTCTTTTGCAAATTCCAAGTGGGTTTTCATGTGTCTTCACTGAGGAGAGGCGTGAGTCTGGCCACTCTGCCATAAAGCTTAGATAAGTGGAGTGATAAGTGGAGTGATGTTTGTCCTTCTGAAAATTATTCCCATCTCCACATATGATCATGATCATGCTTAACCAGAGTGACCATCAGCTTCTTGGTCACCACTCTTTACACACATTTTGAGCTGTTAGACCTTCTATTGAGAGGTGTGTGGCTTTCCAAATCATACCCATTCATCTACAAGTGAAAGTGGAATACTCCTGAGTTAAATTTCAAGTGTCCCAGATAAGGGTAAGAATATTTACGCAATGTAATTATTTTTCTTTTTGTTTGTATTAAATTTGAAAAGTTGTCAATAATCAGTTTTTTGCTTTGTCATTATGGTGTATGGAGTGTAGAGTAGACTGATGTGAAAAAAAAAAGAGGTAACTTAAAGTAGTTTAACAATGCAGCAACATAACAAAATGTGAAGAAGAAAAAAATGAAGGGGTGTGAATACTTCGCAAGGCACTGTATATGTAAAATTCATTCAATTATCACTAGTATTATAAAGTTAAAAAATTCAGGTAAAAAAAAAAAAAAAAAGACCGATATAGTGATATAATGCATAGTCTGTAGGAAATATTGTGATAAACATACCATCATGTGATAGTCCTCGTGACCCTCTATTGGCTCAGTCACAACATTTTTGATGGAACCCATCGGGATTTTTTCTGTTCTTTCTGCAGGCCAGAAATCATCATGATCAGCATAAAGCAAGCATCACAAATACATTTTAATCAAAAGATAAAATCACCTTTTGTTCCGATCCACAACTGATCCTGTTCCAGTTTGAAAGTGAGTCGTACTTTTCCGCCAGATTTGTTGTACATTCCCGATAAAGGCACTGTTGGCAGACGCTCCTGTTTGACAAATAAGAGAACACACTGATGTCATTAGCACGCACAAGAAACTTATTCTGTGTCCTTAAAAATAGCTTTACAGTTGCGGACATGATAACTAAACTGACATAATTTACATTAGAACACATACAGGGGTTGAACAATTAATTTTATGCCAATATATGTATCATGAGCTTTGGTATCCAGGGTAATGTCGGCATACCACCATGCAGGATGAACCACGTCCAACAGTATGCAAATGTGCAACCCGACTCTCCTGTTTGCACCAAAACTGTTCATCGGGAAGCTCCACAGAGTCGATGTTTACGGTCGGGCTGCAATAGCCAAACCTTTGGTCACTCGCGCCAATGCCAAATGCCAGTTTAATTAGTGCCAACAGTGCAAATCTTGGGCTGTGGACAATGTGAAACATGTACTGTTCCCTGAGTCGACCTTCACTGTCTCTCCCACATCCACGGGCGTTACGGTGTAGAGTAGCCCCAAAGAGGCTTAACAGCCAGACTGTTGCACAGGGGTGGACGATGGGTCTAAAACCCCTGTCAAGCACTACCAAACCATTCTGGAGGACCATGTGCACCAAATGGTTCAAACATTGTACCCTGAAGGGGTATGTCGTGTGTCAGCATGTTAATGCACCAATTCACACAGCAAGACTTGTGACAGAATGGTTTGATGAACATGAAAGTGAAGTTGAACATCTCCCATGGCCTGCACAGTCACCAGATCTAAATATTTTTTAGCCACTTTTGAGTATTTTGGAGGAGCAAATCAGAAAACGTTTTCATCCGCCAGCGTCAAATAGTGACCTGGCCGCTGTTCTGGAAGAGGAATGGCTCAAAATCTTTCTGGCCACTGTGCAGGACTTGTATCTGTCATTCCCCAGATGAATTGATGATGTAGTCAGAAGGAGGCCCTACTACACCATACTAATAAATTATTGTGGTCTGAAAATCTGGTGTTTCAGTTTTATTGTCCAATCCCATACAAATGGCATATGAAATATCACATATAGTGGGGTCCAAAAGTCTGAGACCACAAGTGGAGATTACGTTTGTGAGCACATACAGCAGATTAAAATGTATTGCATTACAATGTTCTTAAGGTTTAGACATATAATTAATTTAGTATGGCATGTGTGCCGTAATCTTGTACAGTCTAATTATATTTTATGTTTCACAGGTTGTGCTTACCTTAGTTCCTTTTATTGATGGCATGACATCGTCTGGTTTTCCTTTGTCCAAAACTTTTCTATGTTGCTGAGAAAAAAGTATCCACAAGTACATTTATAAACCATTAGCACATCAGTATAATGATAAGCATTCCAAGTAATATACCATTGTAATTTAACTTCTAAACTTCATAGTATGTAAACAAGTTTCCCACCTTTTGCCTGCACAATGGCTCCTTTTTGTTTTCCTCAGCTTTAACCTCTTGCTGAATAACTTCTTTTGGTGTATTTACAGCTAGTACATCATTTATTGTAGATCCAACCACCATAATCTTTGCACCATTTGTAACTTTGATTTCTCGAAGCGTCTTGTCCTCTGGTAGCAGTCCTTTGTACATCACTTTCTGCATAGCAGGTGGAAGACCTAATGATGATACAAAAAAACAAAACAATTTAATTGTATAAGGTATTTAATTTCAAAATCAGATCCTGGTTTACTATGTTGGTTCCATAATATAACATATACCATTTTCTTACCATGAAGCATTTTATTGACATGTTCTCTATTTTCCACATTTAAAAACAAAATAGAGTTTTACATCATTCTGTGCATGTATACTGGAAACTTGTAGGCTGCTCTTCCATATTGGAAGAACAGAGATGGAGATGGGAGTCACATTTTATAATTGTACTTTTAAACTGATTTCAAGCAGTTGATCATAATCTTTACATCAAATTATAAATTTAAATTACATTTTTAACGATAAATACAGTAAACTCTGTCTAAATGTTTCATTAGTAGTTCACAAGTTATTATAAATGATTTATGCTTGCACATCTTTTTTTTATTCATGTGCCCTCATAATCTTTAATCAAAACTTTCCCTGCCTCATGCAGCGTCATCTCTTCTCTCCTCTGATGATGTATTTACTGGCGTGAGCAACCTGTCACTCATATGAGATCAACCAACAGCAAACCACAACCATCCAATCAATTCCCCACGGGCACAATCAAGTCCCGCCCTTCACTTTTTCCCATTCGAGAAGCCATTTCACTCAGATATACCTCACAATAAGTAGGAAAAGACTGTGGCAACTTCTGTTTCATTCCGACTTTAAAATATATATGCTGTAAAACCCACAACTTTCATGATAAGAGAGTTACATTACCAGTGAGAGTGTGAATCTTCTCTTTCAGCTTAGCACCGGTGCCGTCTAAAGGAATTTTAAGATCATATTTGTTTTTGTTCCAAATGATTTTCACTTCCACCATCTCTTTCCCCTCATCACTTTCCTCTCCATTGCTCACAGCAGCGGTCTGAGTTGATGTGCTTTCACCATCGGTAAGAGATGCTTGTTCAGTCCCTGCTGCATCTCCATGTCCCGCAGCTTCACACAACACTTCTGGTACCTTCTGCGTGACCTCAGCCTCCATTCCTTCTACCTCACTTCCTGTGGGAAAAATTACACGAGAGGTTATCAATCAAAAGTTGTTTTTTATTCACATTGATCAGGAAATTACTGTTTAACAGTAGATTACTGATACGACCATGACAAGTTATTGACAATGACAATTCAAACAGTATAAAAATAAACCAAACAAATCCTCCTGGGACATACATACATAAAACAGCTAATATTTATAACACTAATGTGAAATCTAGGTAACTATCCAAATCTCACAATTATTAGCCGGATTAATTTATGCTAGATTCCTACCCTCTGCCACAGATGCCAGTTTAGATGTAATACTTATAAATTATCTCTAGCATAGATAGTTTTTAAAGCTAACTGACTATCCAGACTCCAGTCCAAACAAAGTCGCAGAAACATCTAGTAAATTCCCCCCTCGTTATTTGAACCCAACTGTTGAACTAAGACCAATAACCGTTACCATGACGGAGCTAAGTGTGTTGTAATCGTACACAACTGACTCATCGGTAACTTAGCCAGCCCGCTGTGCTAATACTCGCAAGCTCATATCAAGACTGTGTCTCAAAAGTCAGTGAGCTGCCTATATAGCCATCATCTTTGGTGCCTAATTGAAATGGGCTCGATTGAAACCTTTGTTTAAACGATGCAAACGTTCCCGTGATTCTCATGATCGAACGTTCTAGAAACGTTTCAAGCGCGCTCAATTCTCCCCCAGAATGCCATCTAGGTAGATAGAGGACTAGATTTTGTGACACAGCCGAAGTTTTCGAGATGGCTGTTTGGGCTAATCACAGAATATCTAGCTATTATTTAACCCTGACAAGTTAAAGCAACAACCATTCAGTGTAATACAAGTTCCAAATGACTGTAACTGATGTTATACGCTTATAAACAACACCGCAAAGACAGGGGAAATGGCATTTAAGTACATTTTCATGCTACCTACCATCCTGCGCCGCCATGATGATTGTGTACAATATGAGGAAAGGCTTCTGGGAAAGAGCGTGCTGTCAGTGAATGAGCTCTGCAGCTTCCCGTAGTGACTTTGCGATTTTAAAATCTGTGGCCGGTTGCATAAACTGCTTAGACTAGTATTAAAAGCGACTGTACACAAATGTTATATATATAACGTATAAGTAATATAACTGCTAGTTGATCAAACTAGTTTGGAGCAGGTTTTTTGGATTCATAAATTCAGTGACAGTTTTGGCATATTCGACAAACAGTTTCTTCTGACCAAACAAAGTTTAATATGTTTTTTTGTTTTGTTAATTATTCATAACTGTTATCCAGTAAAATAAACTTTCAAATGTTAATGACAGTATTTCACCCAATTTTTCCTTTTGTTATCATTTTGAAGAAACAATTAGGCTTTTTAAAAAATGTTTATATGTTTTCCTTTTTCACACTGACCCCTTAACTGTCACTCTCCTTTTTGAGAATAGACGTAAAAATGCACCATCCAAACTTAAATGGTTGGAATATAGACCGCAGAAGATTATTGCTGAAGTGAAATCACTTCAAAAAATGAAAGCATGAAAAAGTTATGGAAGTATAAATGTACTGTACATCCTGTACTGTACTAAATATTTGTTTAATTTTATACAGGCTATAATATATATATATATATATATATATATATATATATATATATATATATATATATATATATATATATAAACTCTCAAATTTGAAGATGATAACACAATAATTGAAGTTCCTAGGAGATTTTGTTTAGGTGCTGTACCAAAAATAGCCATCGTGTGTCAATTTTTAATGAATTCTCCTCTAGCAAATTTATTCATTTCTGTTAAATTAAAGTAGTTAAAATAAATTTTGTAATATGAAACCTGACACCGCCAGGGGAGGAGCCCGCTAAAATAAGTAGAGTACTATTTCCATAGTAACGCAACGTCCAATTTTAAAACGGGTTTCACAGGATGAATTTTGAGTTCGTAAGCTTTCGAATGATACCGAATTTATGATGATTACTTAAATATATATGATAAGATAAAAGGCGATAAAAAAGAGAGCAAAGCGCGTTGCACTAGCGGGATGGTCTTGCAAGCTTTTACACACACACACACACACACACACACACACACACACACACACACACACACACACACACACACACACACACACACACATATAATATATATTATTATTTTTATTTATTTTATTTTTTAAAGAAAGAATGATGTCGAATAAGATGCTTAATGTAGGACTCCTCTATGGTGTTATTCTGTAATCTTCGATTTTCATGTATTGTAACCCTCTTTGAATATAATTTTTATTTTATTTTATTTTGTTGTCTCTAAAGGTTGAAGTGAAAAAAATAGAAAATAATAACTACTATTCCAGATGTGACGTAGCCTGTTAACGTTCGATGATTTCCAAATAATCGTGATTGACATGCGCTGTGTGGATAGTGCTTTTAGATCTACTGATGATCGACGCGTAAACTTAACCTACCTTACCTTGAGGGTTTGGCAATCTCTCAGCGTTTACACAATCTACAACCTTTGAAAGAAACATGTAAACAAGTCAACGGAACTAATAATTTCATTATTGGTGAACATTCTATTCACAAGAGTTGCAGCAGCAACTACGTGTTTACAGTAAAGTTTACAGTCTGTGAATTCGGGTAAGTTATTGCAATGATACAGTGTTATTAACAGACTGTGTAACTAGCACAATGCTGTAACGTTAGCTAACCTAGAATAACTGGTCGCCCTAAATGATACATTAAACTGAAAATGTATCAAGTTAGCAACGAAAATGTATTATGTCATCTTGAAGCAACAGTTCGGTATTCACTTACATATGTAGGCTAATATATTATAGCAAATCATTGTAAAGTAGTTGCCACGGAAACTATCACATGGATTTTGCATTCCAGCGACTTTCATCTCATTCTTGAGGGTCACGAGGCGCGTGCACTTCTGTGACCACGAACTTGTATTCGCAACCGTTTAACTATTATAGATATAATGCAATAATACTGTAACATGCAGTAGATTACCAAGTACTCAACTTCTGTTTTTTCCCCATAACAGTTTGTTTTCCTGGATGTTGTTTTTATTCACATGGACCAAGAATCACTGACTGAAACTCTGGACTCATCTTACACGAGGATTTAAATGAGGCGAGGATGGCGGACATTAGGACATATAATGTTGTTGTTTTGGGAATAGGATTTTTGTTCATTTTTACAGCTTTCACCACTTGTGGTAATATCGAAGTAAGTTATCTTGCATTCATACTGCATGATATGAACTATAGTTTAAGATGTATGATCCTACAAAGACATGCTGTGTTAAAACTTAACTTTTTCTGTACGGAAATTTTAACCTTAAAATATAGTTTAGCAATAGTGTCTACTAAAAGAAAGCACATAGGGCCTACTAGTTTTTTTATGAAAATAAAATGTCCTTCAGACAATCATTTTATTCACACAGTTGTACTGCAGTAGCCTAATAATTTTTGTAAGGCAAGTTTTCAGGTTTATTTCAGTATTTTATATTGTGAAAAAATGACATTCAATAAAACTGAAAACTATCAGTCCATTGTTGAGGTAAATCCGGGTCAGGCGCATCTCGTGTTTTTGATTTCCCCCATCAGTCAATGAATTATCCTGCATAACTAATGGAAGGAACTCATTCAAATGTCAAGGTGGACTTATGTTAACCACAGTCACTCCACACAGAAAAACCTACGAACTCTATGTAACATGAAAAAGGATACCTTACACATTTGAGATTCAAGAAATATTCCAAATGTGTTGAAAGTTCTTGTGTAAAATGAACCATCTTTAAAATATTCACAATGATGCTTCATGTAGCCTACAACTATTTTAAACTTTGTCGCTGTCCTGGTCGCAGCAGAGATGAACCTGGATCTCAGTGCAGCAGTCTTTATTAATAACTAACTCAAATGAACAGAAATACTCAGGAATTCAAAAACAAGAACGGAACAACCAGGAAATAGCAACAGCACACAGATGACGACAGACAACTGAACATGACTCAATACTGGGCTTAAATACACCACAAACAAGAGAGGGTAAATCAACTATACACACCTGAACAGAACTAACTCAATCAGTAACCATGGAAACAAATGGAAAAAAACAGAGGAGAAATGAACCAATTAAAAGACTAGAAGATGAACAACCGACAAAAACAAACTCTACTCTACAACTCTAACATCAACAAATAAACTCAAAACGTGACAGACTTCATATTGATTGACAGACAGACTACATTAAATATAAAAAAAATACAATGTTTAAATTCATTTGTATACTATTTAGACTGTTTAGGTGAACCGCAAGACATTTATTTGTTTTTTTATTTCCTTTTAGCAAACAGTGGTGAAAAGCTTAAATAGCACCAACTTCACTGGAAGTGGGTATCACAGGTAAGATTTATTCCCCCAGTCCTTCATCTTTTTTTATTTATTTTTATTTATTTATGATGGACATATAGCTTAAATATAATACAATTCACTGTAAAGCATCTTTGTTTCAGTCTAATTTGACGGTTTTCACTGTACCAAAATATCAGTAATCTGTATCAATACCAGTAAAATTTCGTAGTTCTCGGTATCAAATTCGCAAAAACTGTTGAATTAAGTACTACTTAAACAATTTTTGTCCCTTTTTGTCTCATCCATTGGTTATCACTGTCAATCATCGCAGTTTCTGATTCAATTGTGCATTTAAATACGATTGTCAATCCAGAAACTTTGCAGTGTATAAACAGACTAATAAATAGAAATGAACAGGTAATAAACAGAAATTAAGAGAAGAATCTCTGAAGCACAAGCTCACTGAATTCTACACTGTCTACACCGGATACATTCAAAGTGGTTGAAAAAGTCACTGTAGGTTGGCGGCATGACATAAATATTTTCAATGTTAGTGAGTTGAACACGGCTGGAGTTTGTAATTTTTACTAACAAATGCATGAGAGATCAAATGCAGCATTTAAGGTTTAGCCTAGTTATGATTTATTATAAGAGTAGAGGCTAAAAAGTCACACATTTTCCAATGTCAGAAGCAGAAGATGCTGGCTGCACAAAACATTAAGAACTTAATTTAAGAGCAAAATAAACTCTGATGAAACCTAAAATCTTACCCTTTTTTCTTTTCACAGCCTTGGAATAATATATGGAGTTTTTTCCATCTGTAATGTGTTAGCTCCCACTATCGTTGCAATAATTGGACCACAGTTTACAATGTTCTTCAGTGGAATTCTTTATAGGCAAGTATCAAATATATTTTTGTGACTATACATTATGAAGTCAGTGTGCAACAGTTGTCTGTATTGTTTACTTCTGTGTGTTTTTCAGTGGTTATATAGCTGTATTCATCATTCCATCCACATGGTCCTTTTATTTTACATCAGTGGTAATTGGCATTGGAGCAGCTAGTAAGTAGATATTTAAAACACACAATCACAAACATTGTGTATTTCATATATATATGATTATAAAATAAATAAATGGTTTTGGCAAAAAGCTGATGATTGACTGGAACGTCTTTATGCGTCAACCTAGCATTCATTTTCTCAGCCTGTCTGGTTAGTCTTTTATGTACAGTACATACTTCTACAGCAGAAGAGAGTCTACATTTTATAATGCCCAAGCAAAGGTAGAGGCCATTTCTGTCATAAAAGGAAGTATACTTGCATTTTTTTCATAATACTGGTCAATCAATCATTATCTGTCAAAATGAATCAAAGGTGATGGTTTAAATGATAGTTAAAGGTTTTAATCATTAATTTGTTAAGAGGATATTTATAATTAAGTAGTGCAAAACGGCTCATATTAGCTCTCAATTCATTTAAATATAATCCAATTTAATATAATGCAACCTGCCCTTTTTCTATCCACAGTGCTTTGGACAGCCCAAGGGCACTTTCTAGTGGAGAACTCGGATGCTTCCACCATCAACAGGAACACAGGATTGTTTTGGGCTTTACTGCAGTGCAGGTACCAGAAGAGATAGCAGCAAACGTTTACAGAGAGCTAAATCTGATTCACAGTTGTCCAAAAATTATACTTCCCACTTATTACCCTTAATCAGCTGTGATTATCAACAGTTGTGCCACCACCAGGCACAATGGATAAGACACATGCCTTTGGTGTGAGAGACCCGGGTTCGAATCCACTGTGAGACACCAATGTGTCCCTGAGCAAGACACTTAACCCCTAGTTGCTCCAGAGGCGTGCGACCTCTGAAATATATAGCAATTGTAAGTCGCTTTGGATAAAAGCGTCAGCTAAATGAATAAATGTAAATGTAAACAGTTAATATGGAATATTAAAGGCCAGATTCATTAAACGGGGCAAATTATCGTGAAACCGCAATCACATTAAAGCGTTGATGGGAATGTAAAGTTCTACAAATTAAAGAACACAGATGCAGCTCATTTCCATTATGACCTACGCAATCTCCAGGAGCAGCACAAATTTGGAGAGTTGATGATGATAATCAGGTGTGGGTAATCTACTAACAACACAGACACAACAAATTAAAAATAATGTGGCTTGGCAAATTATACAATAAACTTGATCCCTGCTGTATAAGCCATGTCATGCTGATGGATCTCAGTCGTCATTAATGCCAGACTGTACTGCAGTCAAGACGCGTTAAAAACAGAGTCAGACACACGCAAGAAAACCGGTCTGTGGTTTTACATCATCAAGCCGTGACATGTTCAGTGGGGATTGAAATGGTGGCGAGCAAACAAAAACAATCTCTAGCGTTAATTTTGATCATAGCTTTTCTTGAAAAGAAAACTGAAAAAAAAAAAAAACGAAGGGGTGTGTGTGGAGCAAGTGTTGGTTTGTTGTTGTCTCACTAATTGCGTCATCAGGTTCTGTGCCTGTATTGGTTTTTGATTTGGTTATCGTAGGAGAAGTCTGGACCGTGCGTCAAATCTTCTGATACTGCCAGAATTTCATCTGAGGTCAAATTTGATATCAATGGTCATTAATCGGACATGTTAAACTAGTGATCAAAGACTGGCCTAGGATCAGAGGAATCTTTTAGGATTCCCAATTTCATCCCTGTTCTGTGGAGGTCTGTGCACGCCACTGCCTTTTGTGTTAACTGAAGAAAGGAAGCCATATTGGAGGAGTTATGCAAACATACTAACCAAATCAGTAATACCAATTGTATTATGAATATGAAATTGGATTACCTATATGAAAATGTGTGTTTTCTTTCCAGTATGTTGTTTGGCAATCTATACGTTTATTTTGATTGGAATGGAAAAACTGAAATTTCAGGTAACATCATATTTGATTGTGTTCACTATTTTATTTGTTTAATCAGCACTTATTTAATCACTACTAAACACAATATATCCTGTCTATTTACTTGCTCTCAAATGACAATATTTCAAAATGATTGAAAAAAAATGTTTATACAATTTTGTTTTTGTTTCTATCACTTTATCGCAGATAAAGACAGAAAGATCATGTTTACGGCTCTGCTGGTTATCTCAGCACTCGGGACACTAAGTTTTCTTGCCTTGAGGAAGGTCTGTCAGCTGGAAGAGGCTCTGTCTGAAGAAGAGGGACAGTCTCTGTTATCAGCAAGATTAATGTAAGTTCACTCTTTCATTGAGTGAACCGTAATTATGAATGATCTCTCACAGATCCTAAATAATAATTCTGACCAGATATTAAGATGAATACTTGCTCTGCTGATATTTTTAATGTACCCACCACAATAATATGGTACATATTATGATATTCCTCATTTTAACAAAAAAAAATATATATATATTTTTTTCATTTGTAGTAATAACTGGAAATGATGTGTCTCCATGATAACCTCAGCTATAAACGGAAACAATAGACAAAACACACACGAAAAAACGATGGTGATACTGATTGTTTTGCTTTTTCATTGAAAACATTTTGTTGTGTTATGTTATTTTAGATATACACAAAGAGCAACATCTGCTGTGACGGAAGCTAAAACAGAGTTTAGTAAGTTCATATGGCTTAATTTCCTTAATTCCCTATTTGTTATAAAATTATTTCATTAAATAATTATTCAAAGAATTGGGCTATTTTTGATGTGGTTCATCAGTTTTTTGTTGTTGTCTGTTTTCTTTTAGAGACTATTGTGGAACTCTTCAAAACAAAAACCATACTGTTATTAAGTTTCTGCATGGCATACAGTGGTAAATACATCACTAAAGGAAACATCCATTAATTTGAGAACTTGAGCATTTGAGAATGATGAAAAAATGTTTTGATTCCTGTTGTCTCATTGAAGGTTTGGAGCTGTCATTTTACAGTGGCGTTTATGGAACCTGCATTGGAGCTACGACACAGTTTGGCGATGCAGCAAAAGGCTTAATCGGCATTTCAGGCATTGTGGTGGGAATTGGAGAAATAATTGGTAAGCCACTTTCAGTATGAAGAAACATCTACTTTGATTACCATTGCATTTTGGTATTCTGGTTCCCTATCGTTCGGTCACTCTCGACGTCTTGTCGTGACCGACGATTTTGGGATCTCGCTCAGAGGACCGATCTACTTTCTACCGAACGAGCCAATTTCACATTGGCATGCAATCATTGCATTCAGCTGCTCTGCCTCATCAGCGCGGCTATAAATGAGCAGCTGGTGCATGATGCAATCAGCTTTTCGCTTCGGAGTTGAGCTTCTGCCAACAAAGAAGATCTACAGAACTGTAAAGAAATTATTTTTTTACCTGCTCTTTTGGAGTGTTGGCGACACGGCACGGCAGCGACTTACCTCAACCGATCCAGCACATTTTGAAACCATAGCTTTTTTAACAGCTGGTAACGGTAGCGCACTGCGGGCTTCCCCTTACCCGTTGGTGACGCGAGAGGGCGTTTTCCCTGCGTGCTTCAGCACAGACAAGAGAGCAGTTCTCTAAAAGAGCTTCACGGTGTGTGCGCGTTTGTACAAAAATGGCAAACACACCGTGCGTTTCTGGATGCGGTCGTTTCCTGATGACAGGTGATGGTCACGGACTCTGCATTGTATGTTTGGGCATTCGGCATGCAATGTCAGCGTTCGTGGATGAGTCATGTTCTCACTGCGGGAACATAACCATCCGATCCGCTCCGCTCCATCCGCTCCGATCGCGGCTCTCACTCCTCAAAGGTATGGGAGCCCCCTCGCCTCTGCCTCGATCTAACCCTCCTCGGAGGGCTACTTCGGGCCGTAACTTGGGAGATCTGAGGGTGACAGTGAGGACCGGCTCCGCGGGGCCACCACCCCCGGGACCCCCTCACTCCCCTGTTCCGCAACCAGCTGGGCCGTCGGAAGAACGGGCTGGGCCACCTTGGAGGTCTGCACCAGTCGTATCCTTCGGCGCCCCGCCTGACGATCAGATGTCGATCGCAGCATCGGAGGGCGAGCCCTCTCTCTCCGGGGATGATGACTCGGCTGCGCTGTCCCCTTCGGGTGTGGCAGTGTTGCCCGAGTCGGACCAAGAGATGATGGCTATGCTATCTCAGGCCGCCGAGAGTGTCGGGCTCGTGTGGAACCCTCCACTGTGTCCCGAACCATCTCGGTTGGATGATTGGTTTCTCGGGCCAGCTCGCGCTGGTTCTCAGCGTCCTGTCCCGGTGCCATTCTTCCCCAAGGTGCATGAGGAGATCACTAGGTCATGGACGGCACCTTTTACTTACGGCACCTTTTAAAGGGTAAGAGGCCCTGAGACGGGCGACCCATAGGTGGAGAGGACTGCTCCTTTTGGTCCCGCTTGTACGGTCTCTGCGAGCCTGGCTAGCACTCCCCAGGCCGTCTCGCTGGCTCATTCGGACCATCAGGCTCAGCTATGAGATTCAATTCGCCCGGCGTCCCCCCAGGTTCAGGGGTATTCGGTTCACATCAGTAACCTCAGACAATGCCCCTGTCCTGAGAGCGGAAATCGCGGTCCTACTGGCGAAGGATGCGATAGAGCCGGTTCCTCCAGCCGATATGAAGACAGGGTTCTACAGCCCTTACTGCATTGTACCCAAGAAAGGCGGTGGGTTACGGCCGATCTTGGACCTGCGAGTTTTGAATCAGGCCTTACACAAGCTACCGTTCAAAATGCTGACGCAGAAACGCATTTTCGAATGCATCCGTCCCCAAGATTGGTTTGTAGCGATAGACCTGAAGGACGCGTACTTCCATGTAAAACTGCAGTTGAAAACTGCAGTTGTCAAACCCCTCCTGAAAAAGAGCAATCTGGATAAGACCATATTAAGCAACTATAGACCTATCTCAAATCTTCCTTTCATAGGCAAGATCATTGAAAAAGTTGTCTTCAATCAGCTGAACAAATTCTTATGCTCGAAAGATAATAAACGATATTTGCTTAACCCTCTGGGGTCTGAGCTGTTTTCTGGGCCCTGGAGGTGTTCTGACATGCTCTGACATTTGTGCTTATTTCTGTTACTTGTGACATTTTCATGGCTAAAGTCTGATTACACTGTATTTAGCACAAACTCTGCTACAATAATATATCAGCAGCATGTATGTAAAAGTTTGTAGTTTTGAGATATTGACATTTATGCGTGGTTTGTGAAACCACTATGTGAAAATCATCCTGACTGCTCATTCAGATAAGACAATATATTGATTTAAAATTTGTAAGACGTGTTTTCTGTAAGAAAGCTTTATGCGAATAGGCGTGATCACATCATTAATATGTATGGCTTTCACACCTGAGAAAAATGAAAGACACTCCCCTAATGCCCTATTAGGAGCTATCAGGCCCTATCATTCTGAGCAACCTTGTACAAAGAATGAGGAGATTTAAAAAAGAATGGCTTTTAGATTGTTTGGATTTATATACAACACAACATAATCCAAAGATACACAACAAATGACAAAAAAGCACATTATTGTAAACAATGATCCAAAGACAGAAACCGTTGTGCCATTCCTAAAAACATTGTACATACCTTTCATTTCCAAGGTGTTTGATTTTCACTTTACCATGTTCATGTACAGAGACTCATGTGAATGTTGAAGTCAACAGGACTCATCCATGGGGCATCTGGTCCCTGTAAAAACAAAAAAACAAAACAAAAAAAAACACCAACCTTGCACATACTGATATCAAGAGGGCTATCAACTATAGGGCTGCACGATTTTGGGAATAGATTTATATTTTTCTGGTTAAAATTGCTTTTTAAAATTCACAGAATACACACACAAATGTTTCCAATAATGTATAATGAACACCAGGTTTGTTGTGCCTTGTAGGCATAGGCTACGCGCAGTGCTGCATAAAATAATAATAACAATAGCCTAAGCAGCCTATAAATCTTCAAAAATATTTCAGTAACAACTACGTTAGAGAAAAACGTTACTTCAAATGTTTCCATTCGTTATGATGATATGAAATGAGATTAGAGTAAACACATGAAGCCTTTATTTGGTGCGTTTTGCTTTTCAAACCCACAGCGCGCTCCAAAATATGATGCATTCAAACGCAGAGCGCGCTCCAAAATATGATACATTCAAACGCAGAGCGCGCTTCAAAATATGATACATTCAAACGCAGAGCGCGCTTCAAAATATGATACATTCAAACGCAGAGCGCGCTCCAAAATATGAAACATTCAACGCAGAGCGTGCTCCAAAATATGATACATGAAACGCACGGCGCGCTCCAAAATTTGAAACATTATGGTTACCATATTATACATATCTACGTTTGAGCAGATATCCACAAACACATTATAGTAAACATTAAATATTATAATATTCACCTTATATCTAGCAACAGTTCAAGTTTATGTGAAGTTTATGCAACAATAACATAAACTAATAATTAAGAATTTCTTACCTTACATCTTTCTTGTCTTCAAATCATGTTCTTCTAATTCTTCTGAGGTAAATCCAAGTGAAACAGCAGAGCACAGCACAAACACAGTCTTCCAAACTCGATGAAAAGCAGAGTAAGTTACCGAAGTCTCTGATTCTTTGTTTTGAGGTAATGAGGGCGTTTACAGGTCTGCGTTCGTCCGCGTGGATCATTAGCATGTCAATCGCTCGTGCGCGCGTGGGCGTGGTCACAGAGTTAATTAGGACGCGTTTGAGAAACTGTACATGCCGCTGCTTTCATACGGATTACTTAAACAGAGAATATTTGTTTTTTAAATAATTTACATACTTTAAAAGTAGAGACTCCAAGCGTTGTATAGACATGCGTTTCAAGTCTATGTGACAAACATTTGCTGAGTTACAGGTCATTTTCTGTCGCGTTTCAGAATGAGTTTCACATTGAGAGAGACAGCAGAACGCGCATCATGTTTATTTTCTTTGTTTTACGAAAAACACAACATTTTCTTTTTATTATGAGTGTACACAAATAAAAGAAGACATTTAACAGTTTTGAATTATGTACAACACAAGCATGTAAGATCAAAATCAACAGAGTATTTTGAGTCTCTTTTGCACTGATCTGAAAAAAAACGAGCCTATCGCGCCGGCGCGATAGCCGACCTCAGGGGGTTAAATACTGATTCAGGCAAATTATCAGTGCTGGTACTACTCGACCTCAGTGCTGCATTTGACACTGTCGATCATAACATACTTCTTGACAGGCTGGAAAACTGGGTGGGGCTTTCTGGGATAGTCCTAAAATGGTTCAGGTCATACTTAGATGGGAGAGGTTATTATGTGAGTATAGGAGACCATAAGTCTGAGTGGACATCCATGACATGCGGAGTCCCTCAAGGCTCGATTCTTGTGCCACTCCTGTTCAACCTGTATATGCTCCCAATGAGCCAAATAATGAGAAAGAACCAAATTGCTTACCACAGCTATGCAGACGACACACAGCTGTACTTAGCCCTATCGCCTAACGATTACAGCCCCATTGACTCCCTGTGCCAATGCATTGATGAAGTCAACAGTTGGATGTGCCAAAACTTTCTTCAGTTAAACAAAGACAAAACTGAAGTCATTGCATTTGAAAACAAAGATGAAGTTCTCAAGGTGAACGCATACCTTCACTCTAGGGGTCAAACAACTAAAAATCAAGTCAGGAATCTTGGTGTGACACTAGAGTCAGACCTTAGTTTCAGTAGTCACGTCAAAGCAATAACTAAATCAGCATACTATCATCTAAAAAATACTGCAAGAATTAGATGCTTTGTTTCCAGACAAGACTTCATGCGTTCATCACCAGCAGGGTGGATTATTGTTATGGACTTCTCACTGGCCTTCCCAAAAAGACGTTAAGACAGTTGCAGCTCATACAGAACGCTGCCGCTAGGATTCTGAGCAGAACCAGGAAATATGAACATATCACACCAGTCCTCAGGTCTTTACACTGGCTCCCAGTTAGATTCAGGATTGATTTTAAAGTATTATTACTGGAATATAAATCATTCAATGGCCTAGGACCTCAATACATTGCATATATGCTCACTGAATATAAACCCAACAGATCACTCAGATCATTAGGATCATATCAGCTAGAAATACCAAGGGTTCACTCTAAGCATGGCGAGTCCTCTTTTAGCTGTTATGCCAGCCACAGCTGGAACCAGCTCCCAGAAGAGATCAGATGTGCTCCTACAGTGGTCACATTCAAATCCAGACTCAAAACACATCTGTTTAGCTATGCATTTACTGAATGAGCACTGTGCCACTGTTCGTCCGACTGTTTGTACTGTACTGTACTGTATTTTATTTTTTTCTATGTAAAGCACTTTGAATTGCCATTGTGTATAAAAAGTGCTATATAAATAAACTTGCCTTGCCTTGCCATGTCTCCATCCTCCCGCGACACAGAATATTTCTGCATACAGGTACAAGGTCCTACCCTTCGGGCTGTCCCTGTCGCCTTGTGTCTTCACCAAGGTCACGGAGGCGGCCCTTGTTCCTCTGAGAGAGCAGGGCATTCGCATCTTCAACTACCTCGACGACTGGCTCATACTAGCACAGTCCCGAGCTTATTTGTGCGAACACAGGGACCTGGTGCTCAGTCACCTCAGCCAGCTGGGTCTTCAGGTCAACCGGGAAAAGAGCAAACTCTTGCCAGTGCAGAGGATCTCTTTTCTTGGTATGGAGTTGAACTCGGTCGAACAGACAGCGCTTCTCACAGACGAGCGTGTCCAGTCGGTGCTGAACTGCCTGAACACTTTCAAGGGCAAAATCGCGGTTCCACTGAAACATTTTTCGCCCGCCACCTCCTCCTCTGGAATCAGAAGCATCTGAGGTCGCTTTGTGCCATTCACATTCCTGGTGCACTCAACACCATAGCCGACGAGCTATCACGTGCAGCACTTCCAGGAGAATGGAGACTTCATCCCCAAGCGGTTCAGCTGATTTGGCGTAGTTTCGGAGAGGCACAGGTAGACCTGTTTGCCTCCCCAGAGACCACCCACTGCCAGTGGTTCTATTCCCTGACCAAGGCAACTCTCGGCAAGGACGCTCTGGCACACAGCTGGCCCCGGGGCCTGTACAAATATGCGTTTCCCCCAGTGAGCCTTCTCGCACAGACATTGTGCAAGGTCAGGGAGGACGAGGAGCAGGTCCTGCTAGTAGCTCCATACTGACCCAGCAGGACCTGGTTCCCAGAACTAATGCTCCTCGCGACAGCCCCTCCTTGGCCGATTCCTCTGAGGAAGGACCTGCTTTCTCAGAGACGGGGCACCCTCTGGCACCCGTGCCCAGACCTCTGGAAACTCCAGGTCTGGCCCCTGGATGGGACGCAGAGGTTCTAGGTGACTTACCCCAAGAGGTACTTAACACCATCACTTCGGCCTGAGCACCGTCTACGAGAAGAGCTTATACGCTGAAGTGGAACCTGTTCATCGAGTGGTGTTCTTCTCACCAAGAAGACCCCCGGAAATGTTTGATCAGAGCCGTGCTTTCCTTCCTGCAGCAAGGGTTTGAGCGGAGGCTGTCCCCCTCCACCCTCAAAGTTTATGTTGCTGCAATATCTGCATACCATGACCCCATACTGGGTAAATTGGTTGGGAAGCATGACCTGGTCGTCAGGTTCCTTAGGGGGGCAAGAAGGTTAAATCCTCCTCGACCTCCCTCCATACCCTCTTGGGACCTTACGCTAGTACTAAAAGCACTTCAGCTCGTCCCATTTGAGCCTTTTCAGTCAGTTGACTTAAAGCTTCTAACTATGAAGACTTTGCTTCTGCTGTCATTGGCCTCCATCAAGAGGGTAGGGGAGCTGCAAGCATTTTCGGTCGGCGAATCGTACCTGTAATTCGGGCCGGGTGACACCAACGTGGTATTGAGACCCTGGCCTGGATATGTGCCCAAGGTTCCCACCACTCCTTTCAGGGACCAGGTGGTGAACCTGCAAGCGCTGCCCCCGGAGGAGGACACAAAGCTTCAGGACCTCAGACCAGCTCTTTGTCTGTTTCGGAGGCCAGCAGAAGGGGAAGGCTGTCTCCAAGCAGAGGATGGCCCACTGGATAGTGGATGCCATCACCTTGGCTTACCAAGCACAAGGTGTGCCCTGTCCTCTCAGGTTGCGAGCTCACTCTACCAGAAGTGTTGCATCCGCCAGGGCTCTGGCACAGGGCGCCTTGCTGACGGACATCTGTAGAGCTGTGGGCTGGGCGACACCCAACACGTTCACTAGGTTTTATAGCCTTCGTGTCGGCTTGCTGTGCCCACAAGTGCGCTAGAATTCTCCAGAGATTCCTCAGTAGATCCTGTGAGTCCTCCGATCATCCCTATGGCGTTGCGGAGCGTCCGGTGCCAGGCCTACGACTGATGTATCTTCGAAACCAGCTCTAGGCCTGGATGACCATATGTGTGACCTTCAGCGGGTTTCCATATGCGTGTTCCACGGCAAGCTCTTAATGAAGCCTGTGTCTCCCCTGGCAGAGTCCGCCCTGCCGTCCCTGCCAGTGTTGTTATCCTCCGGATGGTGAGTGCCACTCAGGGACTCCGTATTGCACAGCCCTCACAAGGTTAGACCATACGGTATCTTCCACTAGTAGGGTGTGGATTCCGCAGCGTTCCCTCCTTTGTAAAAGAAGGGGGGCATACTTTCCCAGCGTTATCCAATATTGTTACTATAAAGGGATTATTCGGAACAGTAGTGACGGACACTCTCTGGGTAAGCCCTGTCTCAATGCCAAGAAGGGTAAGAGGGTTTAGGAGTCTTGCCCAGGGCGCTTGGTAGGGATCCCAAAATCGTCGAGAGTGACCGAACGATAGGGAACATCTCGGTTACATATGTAACCCTCGTTCCCTGAGAGAGGGAACGGAGACGTCTCATCCCGTCGCCACGGGCGCTGTACCATCGCTGGGGCCTGGGTCACCAACTCGGCTCAACTCCTCAGCGAAAAACTGATTGCATCATGCACCAGCTGCTCATTTATACCCGCGCTGACGAGGCAGAGCAGCTGAATGCAATGATTGCATGCCAATGTGAAATTGGCTCGTTTAGTTACACTCTAAGTAGATCGGTCCTCTGAGCGAGATCCCAAAATCGTCGGTCACGACGAGACGTCTCCGTTCCTTCTCTCAGGGAACGAGGGTTACATATGTAACTGAGACGTTATCCAATGGCAAGCTAGGCAGATACTTTTATAAGACTGAAGCTTGATTAGATGTTGTCTTTTGTCTGCAGGAGGAGGATTGTTTGGACTTGTATTGAAAAATAACCGTTTCAGGCGCACTTCAGTTGTCTTCTTAGGGATGGTTGTGCACTTTGTGGCTTTCTACCTGATATTCCTCAACATACCAGATGATGCTCCTGTGGTTTTTCAAACAAGCTCACAGCATAAGCCATATCTGGCGCCAAGGTATAACAATATGTAAAATAAGTGGCGTGATAATTTTGACCGCGAACAGTACAAGTGTGATTTATTTTTTCCAGGACTATTTAACCTTTTCAAATCATGTCCATAAAGTTAACATAGGAAGTGTGAAAACCTTTACTAAGTTTCGTACCATTACGATGTGGTAAAAATAAATAAAAAATAAAATAATTATGTTTACTGCACCAGGGGGTTTAAAGAAAATCTTTACTTTTCATTTTTAGTGAAATTATTTGGTAGTCAGAGGTGAGGTTAGGTGGGGTGGGGGACCCAGACTTTTTAACAAGTTTAAAGGGGGACATGACCAAAAAAGTTTGAGAACTACTAGCATTTGGTGTAGCATTGTGAAGGCAATCAGCACTGTGATTGACATGACCAATGAACTCTTAAGAATTGGCTGCGGGGCAAAGTTTGCGCTGAACTTTTTTGGGGGGGAAGAATGTATATAAATGAAATCTACAAAACAAAGAAATGCCAAGGTCATGGGTTTGATTCCCACAGAATGAATGAACTGATAAAAATGGATACCATGAATGCAATTTAAGCTGCTTTAGATTGTCTGCTGAGCTACATTTTGTTTCGTAAATAGTGCAGTGTTGCATAGTTGATGGTGAACTTTATTCACTCTTGTAGCGTGTCCATAGCCCTGCTGTGCAGCTTCTTGCTGGGTCTTGGGGACAGCTGTTTCAACACTCAACTCTACAGCATTCTGGGACGGGCGTATGCCGAGCAGAGTGCACCAGCCTTTGCTATATTTAAATTCATACAGGTAAAGACATTCTGCATTTATTCAACGCTGTTTACACAGTATTAAGATGAATTTTGATCAGATGAATTTTGATCGATCGGATCAGAAGAGTACGAGGCTAAATACAGGTGTAAAACATTTTGAGGTTGTCCACTTTCGACCTCTTCCAGATGTAGTCGAAAACACATTCGGATTGCAAACGCTCATGTGGTCGAATGTGTTAGAACAGCCACAAAAGACCGCCTACACTCCGCCAACTGACCTAATGCGTAAACATTATGGGAAGCGCACTAGCCAGACGGGATTTAAACTTTGTCGGTTGTACACCCAAGTTTAGTTGTGAGACAAAAAGCTTACCAAGCACAATGTTCTCTCACCATTCCTGATTTCTAACACACTCACAGCGTTGTGGGCGGTTTTGTATGCTCTCCGTATGTTTTTCCGTTGTGTCCGGATGCGTTCATATGTAAAATGGGCGAGCTTATTTTGTCCATTAGATTAAAAGATCTGAAAAAGCCCATAGATTTACCGCCCATAGACCCTTCCCTCAAAGAAAGCAGGACAGAAGTGGTTGAAAGTGGACAAAAGAGATGGATTAAAACAACGGCTGTCAACAGGAATGTGTCTCCCTCATCTACATGTGATCCGATCGACCAAAACGAATCTTAATACCAGGTGTAAACAGGGCCTAAGATTCATATCAAGTCTGCTATTGAATCAAAGAAGACACAGGCCAGTTTGCAGTTTTGCATAGTAATGTGGCGTACCATATGGGGCAACTATGCAAATACACTGTCTTTCAAAAATCTGGGGTCAGTATGACTTTTTTTTTTTTTTTTTAAGAAATTAATCGTTTTATTCAGCAAGGACACATTAAATTGATAAAAAAATGACAGTAAAGTATATTTCAAATAAATGCTGCTTTTTTTTCTTCTTTTTTTCGTCAAAGTATCCAGAATTTTTTTTTATCACAGCTGTTTTTAACATTGATAATAATACAAAATGTTTCTTGAGCATCAAATCAGCATATTAGAATGATTTCTGAAGGATCATGTGACTCTGAAGACTGGAGTAATAATGCTGAAAATTCAGCTTTGACATCACAGGAACGAATTACAGAAGATCAAGGGATCTTCATAGAAAACAGTTTTTATAATATTGTTATAATAATGAAAAAATTTTCTGTTTTTACTGTATTTTTGATCAAATAAATTCAACCTTGGTGAACATTCTTTCAAAAACATTTAAAAATCTTACCAACTCCAAAGCTGTGTGTGTGAATTTATATATAAAAAAAAAAATGTAAAAACATGAATCAAATCAAATTTACACACACATATGTTTGTGCATCTACTGTATGTATTTTTGTGCATCTAATCATTAGACTAATGCATAGCCGTCATTCTACTTGCATGGAAGATGGTACTTGATATGATTGTATGGTAGTCTGATGATAACACATGGTATTTTTAGCATTTGAGTACTGCTGGTTTACGTCAGAAGAATATCTGATTAGTATTTAGACATTAAAATGGGGGATTGCACTTGATTTAAAATCTATTTATCCCTTAATTTAGGCGGCTATATGCCTTATTCATTTATAATGCAAATTTAATTTAAATAAATAAAATGCATTCAATAAGGTGAATTCGATGTTTCTCTCTCAGTCTATTTTTGCAGCTGTGGCGTTCTTCTACAGTGGTTATATACTGCTGACGTGGCAGCTTCTCGTTATGGTCATCATGGGCTTCATAGGAACGCTGTGTTTTTTCATGGTGGAGAGGATGCAGAATATGTCAGCTGATACACAGGAGTATTAGATTGGAGCCTCAACCAGGACACATTTCAGTAAGCATTTGTATTACTTGCACTATTTGTTTGTTGTAATTAAGATTGAATAATTAGTATAAAGCACTACTTGGGATTTATGAGAAGGTGCCTTTTTTTTCTTTCTTTTTTTGGGACCTTAAAATACATATGTAATTAATATTATTACTTTTAATTTCTCTATGTACATTCTTTGATAAATATTGTTTGTTGGAATTGCATTGCGATATCCCAAATCTGTAATGGAATTGTATTATGGTAAAATTATACTTCAAATGAGATAACGTTAAAGGCACACTCAGTAAGGTTTTGTTTCTGTTTCTAGATAAAACTAGTATTCAACTGGTCATGCAATTTCAGCTTTGCCGCCCTCATGAGGTGATGTGTATTATGTGTAAAACAAAAACGTAATGAGGAAAAAATAATGAGCGCACCTTTTAAGATAGATATATGATATGAAATGCCACACAAAGAGGAGCTGTATCATTTCAGTTTAGTTAAGCATTTCTCTCATGGTCCTGCTGTATGACATGAGCTAATAACATGTCAGTCCAATTTATTCTCTAAAATTATTTTACACTGTATATACACTCTGTTCTTCTTTATTGTGAAACTTTTTAACTTTAACTGTGCAGTCGTAACCAGGAAACCATACCAGATAAGCTGGTTCAGATGATGAAAGTATTACCCATAGTTATGTGACCGTTGACCTGAAGACTTTGTCACAAGACAGACAGAACCGGTTTAAACAAGAATCTCTACACATTGGTCTTAAAGACACAAGTTTTCTTCACACGTGTCTTCTTACGACACCAATGTGCTGTTTGTTGTAAACCAATATTGTGTTTATAAAGTAATGTATGTTATCTTTACATGTGTCTTGTAGTTCGGCTGTATTTTATGTTTTAATGTTTGTTTCACAAAATGTGTATGTTTGGATGACATTACTTCATGTCTTTACTACACACTAGCCAATCAGCCTACATTTCATTAGATTGTAGATATGAAATAATGTATGTGTCATATTGAAAGGATTTGTTTTAGATTCAGTCTCAATCAGACAAATGTCTGATTTTTGAATTTTGTCAATTGACAATCAAGAACCTTCTAACCTTTTTGGCTTATTTGATGTTTTTAACATTTCAATAAAGAAAAACTAAATGTGTTCATGTGTATTTCTTTCTTTCTATTTACTTGGACATATTCACTGACCATTAGATTGTAGTGTATTTATATTACCTATAAGTCTTTATTTATTTGTGTCAACATTTTAGTTTCAATACTCATAATTTAGTAATTATTACTACACCACTGAATCTCACATCATTATTATGAATTGAGACATGCTTGTTAACTCTGCCTGAGAAAAAGTATTGTGAAGATGAAGCCTTTCACTTTGTGAGAAAAAAAAAGTAGGTACAATTAGATATTTTGGTTATGTCCAATACTTCTTTTTTCTTTCATTTTCTGAAGTTTTGATGCACCTGGGTTGCTGGTTAAAAGTAATCAATGACAGATTAGAGTGTAATCCACACCTAAATGTAATATGTACTTTATATTTTTGTTTTTGTAGCAAAAATAAAACAATGGAAAAATACAATTTCCTTTTATAGACAAATGGCATTAATAATATATTGAGTTTAAAATGTACATTGATTAACATTTGCTAATGTCAAAGACATTGTGCGTCAAACAATAAAATCATTCAAAATCATGTCAAAATGGTAATACATAACCTCTTCAAGCACTTGAGACACTGTGCAACCTCTTATTGTTGAAAGTTTAACTTGAATTCAACATTTTGGAGTCTTAACAAAGAATTGGAAATTAAAGCTAGTTATTACTGGTCATAGTTTCATTGGTGATTCATGTGGAAGAACTACAAATTACATAAAATATATAAATGTTTTAGTTATGTACAGCGCAGCTAAAAAGACTGATATGAAGTGTCTATTTCAATAATGGGTGGAAAATGCAAAGAAGCTGGCCACAAACTTTGCTGCTCTGATGATGTGGGATCTTGGCCGGTGTTTTGGGGGAATTTCAGCGCTCCACATTCATTAAGTGCTTGTTCAGTTCTGATGCTCGTGCTCCACTGTCCTTCTGTACTCTTTGTTAAGTCTTCAGAAGCCTGATACCCACCATCACTTGGTGTGACGCTGCCATCATGAACAAACAGAGAAGGCTGATGTGGATTTTTACTAGTGATGAGATTTTTCACATTGAACTTTTCATCAGAATCAACATCATCTGAAAGGTTTAAACAAACATCCGCATAATTTCCCTGCTTCACAACACTGTTGAAGGGCTGATATCCGTCTTCCAAAGCATAATTTGTGGGAACGTTAAACTGGCTCTTGCTGACATCAGCACTAATAGAGTTTTTAAAGCTTAAAATGTCCCTCTTGTCAGATTGACAGGAATGATCCCAGCACTTGTGACCCAGGACGGAAGAATCATCATCATTGGCCGATTCGATATCCGTTTTGCTGAAAACCGATGAGTTAGTGTAGTTGCCCGAATCTCGGTTTGCACGGTTGCGTTTTCTTGAGGAACTGGTATCATCACTCTTGACTTGCTGATAGCTGGGTGTGTTTATAGTAAAGGATTTAAAATCCTCCTCCAGGGCACGTTTGACACCTAAAAAGAACTTCATCTGACTGCAATTCTCCTTGTCATTACCAGAGTCAAAACCAGCCTGGCCATAATCATCTGCCGCTGACTCAACACAATGGGAACTTTTCTCATTGTTTGTATCAAATGATGATGCGGAGATCCTGTAGAGAGACAAACATGTTGAGGCATTATTAATCAGAATTAGAGCGATGCTAGTCTGTCATGTGTTTCTGAAGTTTTTGGGAAAACTTACAAGTTCTTTTCCTCCTCTAAGTCCAGTTTTGGAATCTCAACATGGACTGAGGTGAAGTTCATAATAGAAGGAGGCAAAATATGACCCTATTAAACAAGAATGAAAAAAAAACAAGGGGTTGAGCATATAGAAAACTATTTCAAAATAAAATAAATAGTTAACCAAACAAATTGCATATCTTTCTCCAACCTTCTCTACTCCAAGATCAGCGTTTATTTTTGGCTTGGAGATCTTGTCCCACCAATTCATCTTCATCCTGTAACGAGGAAGTAAAGTGTGTCAGAACTAAATTTGTCAAGGATGCACAAAGGAATAGCAAACATGCAAAATGTAGAATGATGGCAAGACATTGAGATCTCACCTCAAAATACAGATGAAGATAGTACAAATGAAGATTATTAAAACAACACATAGAGGCGGAACCATTGTTCTGAGTAATTCATTTGGAGATGAGACTGTGGAGCACACATAGATTGATCAGGATTATTAAAGAGTATTAAAACACACGCAGTAATAACTCTGAGAACAAAACACATTGACTTACAGCTGGTGAACTCAACTGGTGCGCTCTGGTCACTCAATATCTTGTGGTCATTATAGCTTGTGCTCATTCTTGCTGTCAGAATGTAGTTGGTGTTTGGCTGGAGATTTATGCCCACAATCTCAAAGAATCCCAGGGAGTTTGACACATTCTTGGAAATCTGTATGGACAAAGTGTTTATTTTATTTATTTATGATACATCTATATGTGAATATGCATGAATTAATTTAATATCATCTATATATCATCTTCCTTACAGTTTCATCTCCTCCTTCAGTCCTATAGGTCAGATGTATTTCCAAACTTTCTGAAAAAGATCCTTTCTCATACTTGTCATCCCAAGTTACATAAAAATTTTCCTTTTCAGTCTTCTGCACTGATAAGACTGGAGTTTTTGGTTTGACTGCAGGAAATGAAAATCATATATTTGTAAATGTGTCAGATAAGGCCAGATAACACCTTTTTCTTTTTAATTTCAGAATATTTAAAAGTAATGGAAAAAGCCTAACAAGAACATATAAACAACAAATATACTCACTGAAGTCCATTGTCACAAATGTTTTGCTTAATAAAACATTTGGTCCGTTCAGAAGTGTAGTAGAGAATATCTCTGTTAAAACAAACCCTTGGACTTTCATTTTGCATTCACAGTTGGCACTGAGATGACTTCTCTCAAAGATGCATGTATATTTTTCTAACCTGTAATATAAGAGTTAATAGTGTCAGTTGATTGCTAAATGAACAGTAAATAATTTTAGTTATAGTTACAGAGGAATTAAACAAATACATACGTATCTACTACAGTCTGTGTGATGTTGAGTTTGTATCCAGAGCAACTTATGAGGCCGTCAAACCATAAACTGCACTTCATTTCTGTCTCATAGTCATTGAAACACTTCAAGTCCTTCTCTGTGGGTTCTACAGAGATTTTTAGAGATGGGAAATAAAAAGGATGAATGTGCCAAATGATTCTGAGGAGAGGAAAATTACAGTGTAGCCTATATAGGCCTAGCTATAGATTAGACACAATTGTGATAGTGACTAACAAACACAAACGTTTTATGCCTATCTTTGTGAGGACAATCAAATAGGCTAACCCAATCCCAAGCCCCTTAACCCTAACCATCACAACTAAGTGCTTAAACTCATTCTAACCTTAACCCTAGGACTGTTGCATAAACCGCTAAGAGAAGTCTTACAAGTTAGTCATCACATTTCTGTTTCTTTAAGCCAGTATAACTGTTTGATGTCAGTTACATAAAAAAAGTAGATTAGTCTAATTTGATACCTAAACCTGATTAGGCTACCCCTAACTAACTGCTAGTTGGTCATACTAGTTCTTAAGACACAGTAATGGCTACATTTGCAACTGGCCCCAAGTCTAATCCCTCAAACAGCCCTTTAAATATGGGATGAATATAGTATCAAAATGATTAACACGTGCAAGCAAAATTATCAATGAACTTGATACATGTTGCAGAAATGTTTTATCCATGCCTTTCAACTTGCGTGTGCAAAATTCAAAATTGAATGAACGTGCAGCAATTTGTACAAATAGAGAAATTTTTGTGAATTCAAATGTTTTCTTTTGTATTAGTGTATCATAATTTGCGCATGCATTGACAGGCATGCAACAAAGAAGATGTGTACATGTGTGGATCAGGTGACACGCATGCATTCATTGACGTCTTTTCTGAGTCGATCTCATTTTAATCATTTGGATTTTGAGACTTTCTTTTCGCTGTTTTTAAGCATTTCACAACCCACACACAAACAACTACAAATGAATAGGCCTGGTGCTAATTATTAATGTGTGCACAACTACCCATCTATTTGACAAATTCACAAATGTGCGTCACAACATTTAAACTAATACAATACAACTTGTGTGTGCAAAATCCAAAATCACATGAATGTGCAGCATTTTGTACAAATAGAGACATAGGCTAGTTGTTAATACAAAACCTCGATTTTGTATTAATGTAGGCCAGAATTTGTGCATGCAACAAGTAAGATGTGTATTTGTGGATGAGGTGACACGCGTGCATTCATTGACTCGTTTCTGAGTCAATCCTATTTGATTCATTTGGATTTTGAGACCTTCATTTCACCGGTTTAGCCTTGCACGATCCACACACAGATGTCTGAGAAAACCTGCTACCACTAGATGACAGTATTCTGCTTAAACCGACAATGGCAGCGTAATCAAGCGTTCTTCCCCATTTAAGACGCTTAATGAGAGTGACATTGAAGCACCAAATTTAGTACACAATAGGCCTACCTTATTAATAAAGCATACTTTATAGAGGCAAACAGATTACATCAGATTATGAACAACACCCATAGAAAACCATTATAAAACGCTTAACGTACAATAGCGCATTGCATGTTCAATGTGTATTGGCTACTGAGTTTAAATATCACCGTCTTACTGCATTGACTCTAAGCTTTTTCTTTATAATATGCTCTATGGCAGGAAAACTATATAGCCTACAGACAAGAGCCTAGGCTATATGAACGCGACGCTCGACATTTCACGTTAATGGCATTTTCCTTCCTGAGCCTGTTAAAAAGAAAAAGCTTAACATGAAATTCAGCAGTTGCGTTTAACTTTGCATGTGTATGGGAGAGCAACCGGTCCGAGAGCGCAGTGAAGTAAGTTTTAGGTTTGATATTCGCTGCATTTTCTAAAGGGACCATCTGCAAATTCCACTCACAGTCAAAAAAATATAAACGTCCAGTCATTCCTTCAAATGAACATACTTTCAAGGTTATAGTAAATACCTAGTGGGCAGACTGACTTAGCCTACTGTATGTCCAGCCAACATCTTGATTGAACAGTACAATTACTGTATATTGTTTTTCTATTCATGTTCCAAAGGTTGTAGTACGTTCCTAGTGATAGTCAGGTGAGATTTTGCATTATTCACCTGTAGTAAGTCACCCAAAACCCGTTCGGTTAAAGGTTGTATCAGTGATTTCAGGCCCCCCAAAAAATTATCACATTCATCTAATCTTTCCTAACGATCCGCTAGCTGCCCGCCCCATAAGCATGTCGTCAAAAAAACGCGTCTCTGTAGGCAGCCTAGGCACACAAAAACAATTGGTTTCACCAACCACTCAAAACCAAAACAAATAAGGGGGACCAATCACCGACAGGGGGAGGGTGTTGTGAGGTTTTGTGCTCGTGCACGGCTGCACGCGAAGTCGGAGCTGAAAAAGAAGCTGGCTCAAAACCTCACAACACCCTCCCCCTGTCGGTGATTGGTTGGAACACTATTTATTTTGGTTTTGAGTGGTTGGTGAAACCAATTGTTTTTGTGTGCAGATCTCAGAGCCTAGGCTGCCTACAGAGACACGTTTTTTTGACTGCATGCTTATGGGGCGGGCAGCTAGCGGATCGTTAGGAAAGATTAGATGAATGTGATAAAAAAAAAATTGGGGCCTGAAATCACTGATACAACCTTTAATTACAGTAATTTTTGTATGAAAAAATAATTGTTTACTGTAAATAGGCTACATGAAGGGAGGTATTGGGACAATTTCACCTGTAGTAAGCCAGTCTAGTCACTAGGAAGATACTACAACCATTTTGAACATGAAAAAAAACCTTTTGGTGAATTACAGTATTTTTCTGCAAAATACAGGCTACATACATGAAGGGAAGTATTGTCCAAATTTTACTTGTAAGTCAGTCTTACAGGAACCTTCCACGAGCTTTGGAATTTGAAAATGTCTGTTTTTAAATATTAAAAGTCATTTGAATTAAAACAAATTCTAAGTTTTAACGTAGTTAGTGGAATTGGCAGACGTTCCCTTGTGCATCATGAGCTTTGGTTAGCGCGTCAACGCATTCTAGTGTATAAATATGCAGCTATACACACGTACTAGGGTCTAGGTGATTTTCAATTAATATTTCATGTCGATATACAATGGTTGCATATTGTTAAAACGCATCGTGCCATAGTAAGACTATATAACAATGGAAAGGGTCAAGGGAAAACAAATGTCCTGCGAAAATCGACTTTTAACATTTAAAAACAGACATTTTCAAATTCCAAAGCTTGTATACTGTTTACAATGTGTAGTCAGATAAAAAATAAGCCTATAGCCTAATATGAACGCAACTGCGAAATTTCACGGGTTTTTTTTTAACAGGAAGGAAAATGCCATTAACGTGAAACGTCGTTCATATAGGCTCTTGTCTGCAGGCTATATAGTTGTACTGCCATAGAGCATATTATAAAGAAAAAGCTTAACGTCAATGCAGTAAGACGGTGATATTTAAACTCAGTAGCCAATACACCTTATTGAACATGCAACGCGCTATTGTACGTTAAGCTTTTTATAATGGTTTTCTATGGGTGTTGTTCATAATCTGATGCAATCTGTTTGCCTCTATAAAGTATGCTTTATTAATAAGGTAGGCCTATATTGTGTACTAAATTTGGTGCTTCAATATCACTCTCATTAGGCGTCTTAAAGGGGACATATCATGCTAAATCCACTTTTTTAGCCCTTAAATGCATTTTGTTGTATATTTGGAGTGTTTAGAAGTACAGAAAAGTTGAAATTATTCTCTTCAGGTGCTTCGTTGATATCTTTATATTCTGTTTTGGTCATATTTTTCAACCTGTTCCGATTTTTCTGTTCTCTATGACATTTTTTTAACTATTACGTCACAGTATTTTCAGCGAAACTGCCAAATAAGGACATCGACTTCCGGCCCACCACTTCGAGCAATCCGCCATTTTTATTTCTCGCTGCAATTTTGTAGTCCAACCTAAAGGATGCAGAAGTTACGAGAGGGTAAGTTAAAATGTTCGGTTGTTGGATGCAGTAACCCACACGCTTCATTACACCGTCTAATGTAGATGAACTGCCGCGCTTGTGACAGGGCGCATGTTTAACTGAAAGAACGAGCAGAGAGAGAGACCCGGTCGCACGCGCACTCTCTCTCTTCGGAGCCAGGCGAAAGTGTAAACAAGACTTCACCGTCTCCAAACTAAACGCTGTCTTGCTCTCTCTCCCTCGCACATATTAATCAAAATAAATCGACACGGTGGTAAAAGGTCGGAAGACCAAAGTTTCATGTGTAAATACAGTAACACACCATTGCGATACATCCACATGAAGACGTTGTTCTGCAGGTTCGTCGTCTTCATTTTCATCTCGCTCCGGCTCCGACTCTGGCTCGAACATGTAAGGCTGGCTGGACAAGTCTTCCGTTGTTGACATTTTGTTAATAACGTGTGAATAAAACGTTTCTGTGCCGCTAGATAATCGTATCTCTGCTATCAAACTACAAAAATGGCCGAACGGGGTGGAGTTGAACCGAGTGTCACCGCTACAACCTGGAGAGGGGGCGGAGTATGAAGTGTCTCAATTGCATTTGAGACCGCACCAAAACGAGTTGCTCTCAGACGCACATCAGAAAAGGGGTAGAAAAGGGGCCTGTGGAGCTATAATAATGAGGAATTCAGACCCAAGCATTGCAGTTCCGCTTTATATAGACTACAAATGTATGATTTATATGTAAAAAGGAACAATTTAAAAGCATGATATGTCTCCTTTAAATGGGGAAGAACGCTTGATTACGCTGCTATTTGTACAAAATGCTGCACATTCATGTGATTTTGGATTTTGCACACACAAGTTGTATTTTATTAGTTTAAATGTAGTGACGCACATTTGTGAATTTGTCAAATAGATGGGTAGTTGTGCACACATTAATAATTAGCACCAGGCCTATTCATTTGTAGTTGTTTGTGTGTGGGTTGTGAAATGCTTAAAAACAGCGAAAAGAAAGTCTCAAAATCCAAATGAATCAAATGAGATCGACTCAGAAAAGACGTCAATGAATGCACGCGTGTCACCTGATCCACACATGTAGGCTACACATCTTTTTTGTTGCATGCGCAAATCACGATACACTAACACAAAAGAAAACGTTTGTATTCACAAAAATGTCTCTATTTGTAGGCTACAAATTGCTGCACATTCATTCAATTTTGAATTTTGCACACGCAAGTTGAAAGGCATGGATAAAACATATCTGCAACATGTATCAAGTTCATTGATAATTGTGCTTACACTAGGGTGACCAAACGTCCTGTTTTCCCAGGACATGTCCTGTTTTCACGTCCTGTCCTGGCCGTCCTGTCTGTTTTTTAAAAAGTGATGAAAATGTCCTGGTTTTCATTATTTTTCATTGGGCCATTAAGAGTGTTCTTTAAATACACGCTTGCGCACAAGCGCTTAGCACACGCTTAGCACACAAAACAAATGAAACCGGCTCCGGCTTCGCCCCGTCTTGTTATAATCAGCGGCAGCGCGTTCTTCAATCCGCAGCGGCAAGCAGAGAGCACGTCAGAATACAGAGGCCTCTCTCTGTGTGTGTGTGTGTGTGTGTGTGTGTGTGTGTGTGTGTCTGTCTGTTCATCGCAGCCTCATTGTCATTGGTCTGTCACTGCTTGTCCATGTCAGAATATTTGAAATGACCAATCAAATCAAAGTAGGCGGACTTTACGTTCACAGAATTTTAGCAACGTGACGCTTTACGCTTTCAGTTTACGGTCAAGTGCGAGGTAAGATGTAAGTAGCTAACAGCGTAAAAAAAGAAAAAGCCCAAATGTAAATTCACAGATGATTTACAGAGAAAATTCCCGTGTTTTCGTTTCGGTCGGGATCCGTGTAAAGCAGAATGCATGAACTGCAAAGCTGGCACGTACGTGTCAAATAAAGGTGCTAGCGACCTAAAAGCGCACATAAAGAAAGTATAGGCTAAGACAGGGGTGGGGAACGTCCGGCCCCCGGGCCGTAACCGGCCCGCAAAACAGTTTGATGCGGCCCGCGAGTCAATTCCTCCCCAAAAAAAACCAAAAAAAAAAAAACTTCAGAAACAAAAATCTCAGCAATTACTTTTCCTGTGATAGAAAACACAAAATAGGCAAAGTGGCAAGCAGCACGAGTCCACGAGCCGTGAGAGCAGGGCGAGGCCAGTAGCGCGAGTGTTAATGAGTCACCTGAGTTCAAGTTCAAGCACCGGTTTCAAGTTTCTCACGGATGAACTTCGGGGGTGAGCGCGCCGCATCGGTTTAAAAAAAAATAACGCAGTCAGCACTGCCGCACAGTCTTCAGTCACACCAGATGTTGTCAGGCTATATGTCAGTAAAACTCAGAAAAACTAACTTACTTACGTTACGTCGTGCCAGCCGTTTGCTCGCGGCGCGCACTCTTCAATCACGCAAATGCGGCGCGCCCTGTATCACGCAAAATAAACTACCAGCATGTAACGTCGTCAATTAAGTATTGAAATAACCAAAAGGGAGATTAAAGCTGCGTCAAAACTCTATGTTGGGGCTTTTGTATTCCTTTGTAGGCTACATAAATGTTACACATTTTGGCGTAGCCCTACTCAATTTTCATTATTAATATTCTAACATTTGATCAATATTGCAAAGTCATCAAAACTGACTAAATGACCAAAAATGTGAAAAATAGGCCTACATCTAGCCTAAATGATCGTTCATGACATTCTTTTAACTATAAGCAAACCAATTTGTCTAGATCTGTATTATTTCCTTTGTATAATGAGCTTAAATATTGCTGCGCAGTTGTGTGATTTAGTCTGCTTTATTAACATTATTACAATGTATTCCTATTGAACTCTATGTAGCCTATATACTGTATAAGGTCCTCGAATGTGTTCGAATATTTCACTAGCATCAGCCTTTTCACAGTTTCTATCACTCCGCTTGTCTGTGTTTGCACATCTTGCATCATTAAGCCAGTAGGTGGCGACAAGTGACTGTCTTTATGAGTGAACAATTGAAATTTAATTGAACTGATTTAATAGTGCCAAAAACATTGATTAACTCAAGAAAGAAACAAGTTGCTGAAACCAATCTTTAATGCTAAAAAGTTTACATCTATGTAAAATAATCCTTGAAAGATTTCTCATTTAAGGCCATTCCTGTTTGCAATATGTGATTGTGTATTGTCAACAATAAGCAGAAACATTTTGCATTTCCATTTTCTAGTGTGGATCATTCATTTCAACATTTATCCTCATTCTCATGTTTAAGAATCTGTTATCTGCTTGACAAATAATCTATGCTACTGCCCACTGACATGCTTTTAAAGCTATTGTTATCAAAAAATGTTGGCCTTCAAACACCTTAAAATGCACATATGTAGGTCCGAGAAATCAACATTTTCTGTGTGTCTGTGTGGTAATATGGGCTGGTGTGGCAACAGTGCCAGGACTGAATTTTTTAACCAGTCTGCCCCCTGCATATAGGCCTACAATATACATTTTTCTCTGTATCGAATCATGTTATCATATTACCCAGCCCCTGATGTTTCAGGCTCAGCCCCTGGTGTTTTTAAAACCTAGAAACGCCCCTGCTCATTACAATGGCCCTTAAAGAATGTTAAAAAATTTGTAAATGGCCCTTGATAGGAAAAAGGTTCCCCACCCCTGGGCTAAGAGAACATCAGGAGGATTGAAATAGTTTTTTTACTGAAATAGTATAGTAGATTTTTTATTTTTTATTTTAGTAGTAGATTTTTAACCTGCTATGGCCATGAAAAGAAATAGTGTCATGTAAAAGGAGTTAAAAGCTAAACTTTTTATATATATATATATATAGTATTCTATTGTTGCGTGCCAAACATTGAATGGAAAGGATGTATTACTTTAAGTATTAAAGTATAACATAGTTGCAAGGTTGTGAATGCATTTGTATTTTTTGATGCATTCTCCCCAAACCACGCCCCCACCCCTTAACCACGCCTCCCCAAAAATCATGCCCCGCCCATCAACCACGCCCCCGTCCTATTTTCTGAAAACTAAAATATGGTCACCCTAGCTTACACGTGTTAATCATTTTGATACTATACTCATCATATACAAATGCCTGTTAGGAAGTGGGGAGTCGGACAAACGACTCGCTTTGTCATCACCTCGATGGTCTAACAAACTGGTTCTCACAAAGATAACTTTACAAGAACATAAGTTTTAGAATTAGACTGCTATAAACTAGTTCTATACAAAAATGAAAAGCTTATAGCCTACCATAACAAAGTGTCTGGCAGAGCAGTGTGAGGACGATCTGACTCAGAAGAAGACCTGAAGTAAACATTGTGTCCGTCATAACACAATTATCTTCTCATACATGTCCAGTCTTGCGAGATCAAAAAAAAAAAAAAAAAAAAAAAAACGATCTCTTACGCTTTCATACCGTATATCTCACAGTCTGTTGCCCCGTTGCAAAGTAAACTACTTAGTAGACTAATACGGTTTCACTCACGAACACATACAATTGCCAGAAATCCTACGCATGATAGTTTTCAATATACTTTCATAATCGCAACTGCATCATGGATCTTGTCTAGATGGCGGCCTGAGCTTTACTGAACACGCAATGCTTTCGCTCTTCCTCAGGTGACTCACTGACAAGACTTTCGCCTCTAGGGGCTCCGCCCGCTTTTAGTTTAGTTTAGGTCTATTTCGCTCCTAGTATCCAAATACAGTTAGTTAAACAGTTAGTAAGCTCACTGCTTTACCTGCTTAGAAACTAAGCAGGTGAATAAATAAAAGTGTGCTAAATATGTAATGTAATGTAATGGTGTATTGGCGGATTGATTAGGCCTACCATTTGTATCCCACAGTTTTACATCTACCATGGTTAAAGGTGCAGTAGGTGATTCTCTACACATTTTTTTTGGTATGGTGGTTGAAAGTCTCATCATATCCGATCACTAAGTTAAGTGGTAGGCTATACATTTATTTTTATCATATATATCGTCCGTGAAAGGCGTAGGACCAAAATGTTAATTCGATCATTGCATCCGGCATGGGCGTCGGAAGCAAAAAAAAAAAAAAATGCGGGTGGGTCATCCTCCAATTTTTTTTTTTGTCTGGAGTAGATAAGGGTGTGTTCCCAAAGCCAAATACATATTTAAAATCCCTATGCAATAATGAGTGAAGTGAATGAGTGAGAGTAAAAATGAAACGACCGCAAATCCGTCTATGTGTGCATCTCTCAGAAATTAGAGCTTGGCAAGAGTAATATCAACTCAAATAGACTACTACATCATATACATGTTCTAAGATATGATATCGTATATTATTGTATGTATATTTAAATGATTTAAGCCTTGTACAATATGATACACGAATGAATGGAATAAGCACAGCACGATCACAAATCAAACGGCACGTTAATTTCCATCTCTGTCTCTCAGCAACCAAACCAGCTCTAATAGCCTATAATCAACAAAGATTCATTTACATTAATTACTACTTGATATGTCTATTTAAATGTTTTAAACTTCGTATTATGTGATAAGCTACATGATAGATTTCTTTGTCTCACTCTCTCTTGAAGCTGATCCTCGCTGTCCCCGTGCGTATTTGCAGCTCGAACTTGTGAGTTTTTTTCCACTGCAACTTTGCTGGCTGCGCGTCGTCTCATTTTATTACGGTTCTCAACTGTGTGGTTATAAAGTATATTACAATGGCATCGAACACAGCTCAGCCAATAATAATCAAGAATTGGAAGGGTCCGTTTTTATAATATGCGTTTTGACACTTTTGACACTGGCTATAGCATGAGAAAAAAATTAGCATAATGCTGCCATCAAGGTAACGTCTTTTTAAGCGACATCCCTGCTTATTTCAGCAAGCCAATGCCAAGATTCATTCTGCACATGTTACAACAGTGTGGCTTCATAGTATGAGTTCAGGTACTAGACTGGCCTGCCTGCAGTCCAGACCTGTCTCCTATTGAAAATGTGTGGTGCATTGTGAAGCAAAAAATACAACAACAGAGACCACAAACTGTTGAGTACTTAAAGGGGTGGTATAATGCCCTTTTCACAAAATGTAACAGGGGGCGGAGCTTCAACAGCTTGTGTCCTTTTATCTCACGCAGACATGCACTGAATTCCAAAAAAGTCAGAAAGATGGAGAGACTCAAGAAGAAGTGACAACATATAGACCTTATATGTGCCATAGAAACGAGGGCCGCCATCTTTAGAATATTATCTTTAAACTTCCGTTTTTGCAGTCGCTCTGTATATTTCTATGGCATTGCTGTCCAGGAGTAATTCGCTTTTGAAGTGGATATAATTAATGTAAAGTTAACAAAGGTTATCATGAGGATTGTAATGTTTAAAGCCGATTTCTCAACAACCGGGAAGATTTTAAAACGAGCCGTTCACTCAAAAATATGCAAGATCGCTGTAAAAATACAGACTGGAAGTCAGAAGTCAACGAGCGCAGCGCTGAAAAGGGTCGGGGCTACATAAGGTCTATAGAGTGCAATAGGACATTTCTGAATGGTTAGTTGGTGAATTTATGTAGCTTATGTGTAGTTAGCTTCTAGTCGTTGATTAGCACATTATGTCATGATAATCTATAAATCGCATTCCCGGGGGCGGGGTTTATGTAAATTTTAGGGTTTGTGATGTCACTAACCCGGGAGGAATGTTGTGTAGTCCCAACCAGCCGTTTGTTGTAGTCCTTAAAAAGCTTTTTCTTTAAAAGAAAATACCTCCCTTTTCTTTGAACTTTGAGCATTGTAACTTTGCAGATGTTGTTTATGCTTAAAGGTGAACTAAGTAACTTTTTTTACCTTAACTGAACAGCTTCGGAGTCATTGGAATGGTTATATTACTTATTTCGGGTTGAATGGTGGTCGTTTCGCACCCCCCTGGTGCCCGTGAGCGGAAAATACGCACTTGCAACTTTGCAACTGCGTCAGGAAGTCTCGCGTGATATCAGGTCTCGCGATGTAAACAATTGCTTTACGGCCAAAAGAAATCTGCTAAAATGCTGTCATTATTGCGCTCCCTCACGCTGTCCGAACCCGAATGAAGAAGACGTTTTAAAGAACGTCCCATCTGCTTTGATGTCGTTGATCTATAGCCTCTGGTGTCTGAGAATCACCAACGAGTTTTTACGACAGTGTTGTCAAATATCTATTCCGAAGCTGTGGGGGGAGCTCTAGAGAGAAACCTGCGAGCAAAAAGCGAGAATACAGCGAAGAAGTCCCGAAGCTACTGAGTGCTGCTTTAAACAGCAACATTACACACTAACTAAAGTTAGAAAAATGAAATCATAATCAATCACCCTTTTATGGTAATTTATCAATTAGAAAGAAACTTTCACTTCAACAATTAGTGTCAGTTCCAAAACACTGTTTGAAAAAAAGGTCATGTATCACACTGAATGTATATATGTATATATATATATATATATATATATATATATATATATATATTTTTTTTTACAAAAAACAAAGTTTATCACTTTGAAAATAAAAAAAATAAATAAAAAAACAGTCCCCTCGGAGAAACTGTCCTGCCTTCTAAGTAAAAGATTGCTAATTGGTTAGAAGCTCCGGTGTGGTGAACTGTTGAGTCCCAGCTTAAGACCCCAGTAGTATGCCTGATCTAAAGCTTTTCTCGCGATTCTTATTGTAATCAGTCAAACTTTAATTCATGTAATAATCTTTTATTTTTATCCTGATTATTTATATAGTTAAAGTAAAATAAATTGCATTTGTATGCATGTTTTGCGACATTGTTAATTGTTATTAAGCAATAAGGCATAATATAATTGTTTTTAATTACAAGTCATGTCATAATTAATTCTTAAACAGATTTATGCTTGTATCATATGTGTTATCGAAGTTTTTTATGGGAAATGAGCTGGGACTCATCACTTCGCTGGGAATCATCTTTTCACCACACCGGTTTCCATAGGAACCTGAGACTCACGCTTAAGACAGCACATGCGCATTGGCTCGCTCGTCTAGCCTGAAAAGTAAGGATTTGGTGGGACTCTGAATGAGCCAAGTGGAATGGATTTGAGCAACAGCGTGGAAATCAACGCTGTTGCTAAAACGCGGAATGGAGTTTAATTTATTAGAGCATTCCTCAAGTGGAATGGGTTTGACTGACGGCGCTCTGAAAAGTGAACAGACATATGCACTGAATTAGAGACGGTAAAAGTGAGTGGGTCCAATATCATTGGTCTTAAAAACTGGGTGGGTCTTGTCCCACCCATATACAATGGTTCTGGCGCCCATGGCATTCGGTCCGAATGAAATTATGTGTTCCCTGTCAGTCAACACGTGTTTGCATACCACTGCGCAGCCTTTTCACGCAGACATCATTTGTCAGCAGTGCGTTCATGTACGCTGTGCAGACAGAGCTAGAATGGCAGCTAGGTAAACAGTTGTTTACGTTCATTATTGTAGTACTGTTACTCACTGTACCGTAATGTTTTCTCACCGTTGAATGACACATGATGTAATCCAATAACGTTGTCTCTAGTCATCTCACTTCTGGTCTGTGTGCATTCATGTGTTTTGGAGGAGGCCGGGCTTTGGACGGCGAGTGCATCATGGATTTTGTCTAGATGGCGGCCTGAGCTTTACTGAACACGCAATGCTTTAGCTCTTCCTCAGGTGACTCACTGTCAAGACTTTCACCTCTAGGGGCTCCGCCCGCTTTTAGTTTAGTTTAGGTCTATTTTCCCTTTGCAGGGAGTGTGGGATCGTATGATTTCAATGCTAGCAGGCTAAAGTTAGCATTTCCAGATCACCTATTGCACCTTTAATGTAGCTAAACCATGGTTAATTTGTGATTACCATGGTTTAACTAAAATAATCATGTTTTTTTTGTTGTTGTTTTTGTAGTAAAACCATAGTTTATTTTCACAAGGGATATTAATTTGCATTGTCTTTTTTTAAGCAAATTCATAAGTTGGCTATTTTTATCTCTGGGTTGTTGGTTGAACAGTTAATCCGGGCCGTATCCAGATCAGATGGTGGACCTGCGTCTAGAAACGACCACAACGCGTGATGTAATCTGCTGAATCCGGGCCGTATCAAGATCCGATGGTGGACCTGCGCCTAGACACGACCACAACGCGTGATGTAATCAGCTGAATCCGGGCCGTATCCAGATCAGATGGTGGACCTGCGCCTAGAAACGACCACAACGCATGATGTAATTAGCTGAATCCGGGCCGTATCCTGATCCGATGGTGGACCTGCGCCTAGACAGGACCACAACACGTGATGTAATCAGCTGAATCCGGGCCATCTCCAGGTCAGATGGTGGACCTACGCCTAGAAACGACCACAACGCATGATGTAATCAGCTGAATCCGGGCCGTATCCTGATCACATGGTGGACCTGCGTCTAGAAACGACCACAATGCGTGATGTAGTCAGCCGGATCTGGGCCGTATCCAGATCAGATGGTGGACCTGCGCCTAGACACAACCACAACGCTTGATGTAGTCAGCCGGATCCGGGCCATATCCAGATCAGATGGTGGACCTGCACCTAGACACGACCACAATGCAGCCATGAAGTGTCAGCAGAGATTGTGTCAACTAGACAATCCCATGTGAAGGCCTCATCGACACGACAGCTTTCGGCACTGATCCTCAAACTCGTCTCCATACCGCAGTGATGACTTTGACCTTCAGCCAGATGGAGCTGGATAATATTCTGAATTTTCTGATCCAATCTGACTTCTGACCTGTAATGGTGCCTGAATCCTAATCACACACAGTTTGTTCGTTGGCCAGAGGAGAACTGGCCCCCCGACTTAGCCTGGTTTCTCCCAAGTTTTTTTTTTTTTCATTCTGTCAGCTGATGGAGTTTTGGTTCCATGCCACTTTTGCCTTTGTCGCCTCTGGCTTTTGGCTTGCTTAATTGGGGACATTTAGCATTTAATATTCATAATATTCAACACTCCCGTTTTCCCCGGGAGTCTCCCGTATTTCACACCCATCTCCCGCCCCCCTCCCGTTTTGTTATTTCTCCCATGAAACTCCCGTAATTTGTATGGCCCAAACGTCGTTATATGAATAATCAACCCGTTCCAAGGTTTTCCAGATACCAGTCATGTGTAGTTATCTTCTAGTCATTGATTAGCATATTCTGTCTTGATATTCTATAAATCGTGTCCCGGGGGCGGGGTTTATGTACATTTTAGGGTTAACGATGTCACTAACCCGGGAGGAATGTGGTGTAGTCTCTACCAGCCGTTTGTTGTAGTCCTTAAAAAGCGATTTCTTTAAAAGCAAATATCTCACTTTGCTTTGAACTTTGAGCGTCGCAACTTTGCAGATGTTGTTTATACTCAAACAGCAACATTACACACTAACTAAAGTTAGAAAAGTGAAATCATATTCAACCACCCCTTTAACAGTTTATGCAACTGGCCACTGTTCAGTTTTGCAAACTGTACTCACAGATTTGTGGCCTATACCTTATTTTAGAAATCTGTTTTTCTGATTTGTTGTGTATTGTTAAGATGAATACAACTGTCTTAACTGAATTTTTCTATGATTTGGCGATGGGGTGTGTAATGTATAGATGACATGAAACCGCATGTGGTTAAACTGAACCCCCCCCAGGTCTCCCGTATTTTGGTACCCAAATGTTGACAGGTATGCTCAAGGGCACCTTGTTCATTTCCTGTGTTGAGAATCAAACCCGCAACCTTCGGGTTAGTCTTGCTCTCTAACCACATTTGGCCACGACTGGCAACATGGATCTGACTGCTGGTCAGTAGAGCCAGAGACAAATCCAGGGACAGCAGTAAAACCGGTAATCACAAATGAAAGGCAAACACACAGGAACAGAAACTAGAACACTGGACAGCAAAGGGACAGACATGAGCCACAACGATCTGACAAAGAATGACCACAAACACAAGGGTAGAATAGGGAGAACTAAATGAGTACCAGGGGCCTGTTTCAATAAGGAGGTTAAGTGAAAACTGAGTCAGAGTATGTTAACCCTGAAATGAGGGAAACTCTGGGTTTTCCCATTTCAGAATGGGAGGTATGTCAAACCCAAGAAAGCAGGTTAAGTCAAGCCCATTTCTGAAAGAGAGGTAACTTATATTCAGAGTCAGTTACCATGGTAACTTACGCTGTGAACCTAACCTGGTCTGGAGCAGGTTTTCTTCGGTAAACCCAGAGATTATTTCGGTCTCCTCCCCTTTTTTTAAAGAGGAAGCTGTGTTTAAACACCTCATTTATTCTTTTGGTCGTCACGCACATCATTTATTCGTCACGCAAAGAGCATCAAAGTGAATGAAATGGCATGTCCTTTTATGGACGATCCTGTAGATGAAGAGGCTGCATTAATTCGTAGGGAGTTACATTTACGTCAGGAGAGGATTTTGAGGCCCAGAGTGGATTTTTTGTCATATACCTATGCATTTTTATTTGAGCAGTACCGTTTTTCTTTACAGTCAATTAAATACATCCATAATCTCATCCATCCTTACATCAGTAACATCAGCCATCGTGGCCGTGCTCTTACATCTGAGCGGAAACTTTGCGTTGCTTTACGTTTCTATGCAAATGGTGGTTTTCTGTATAACATCGGGGATGCAGAACACATTAGTAAGGCTACTGTATGCAGAGCGATAAGGAAAGTGTGCCTCACTCATAAGCGTTTTCTGAGAATTTTTGTGTTGTTTCCTGGGCACAAACCTGTGAGAGCCATCAAAGAGGAGTTTCACAGGATTGCAGGTCAGTGGTGTAGAAATCGGTTTAAATTAGGCTAACCTGATAAATGACGTTCAGTTAAGAACATCTTGCTGCGACCCCTGGAAGTAACCTAATATTTAGAATTCCTTTTAGGATTTCCCAGTGTGGTTGGATGCATTGATGGCACACATATTCCCATCATTGCACCTTCTGAAAATGAAGCTGACTATGTCAACAGGAGGTCCATTCACAGTATTAATGTGCAGGTACACTGACAGCCTACTGTTTCTAATGGTCAAAGACTACATCACAATACTGTAAAATGTCTCATTCTTTGCACTGTCAAGATGTGATGCTGCAGGCATTTATGAAGGCACTTGAATCTTCGGGAGTGAATGGCTCTGTGTGGTGGCAAACAATTTTCTAATACTGAATAAGAGACAAACATGGGTCAATTGTCTTTAAAGATTATTTATTCCCTTGCAAGGAAAGGTCAGTAGTCATACAGTCATTACAAAGTGCCTGCAGAGTATGTCAAAGAGTGGGGGGTATGACTAAATATGTACAACTAACATATTGTTGCATCCTATACTACCATTGAGTGAAGGCTCTTTGTCTTAGCCATACATTACTTTTTGTCAAGTCACGTATACATGGTCATACACGTACTTACATTCACAAGAGTTAATAACAGTTCTTTGTTCCATCAATGTAGCAGAGAATCATGGGACTCTGCATCCAATCCTCGTGTCATTTTACTACATTAATCTTATTACTATGAATATAAGAAAATTACACATATAGAACATATAAAATTTCTTCCACTTCTGATAAAGTCCCTCCAGGAATTCCCTCAGCCATTGGCCTTCCAGCATTCAGGCTCAGGGCCATCTCCTCTGCATTTGTCAGAGGATGTGGTACAGGTCCGCCCCCCGTTTTGCGAGCCTCTGAATTGTTCTATAGTCTATGCAGCATTTAATGCAATTACCTCAGATTTAACTTTAAATTACAGAAGAATTAAGAGTAATCCCTTTAATTAAATTACAGCATTTACTCGAGCAGCTATTTTCTTCAAAGCTAACTCTCTGTCCTTCGCCGCTGCAGCTGTGTCGCATCTTTTTTTATTTTTTTATAATGTGTTCGTGCTCTCCATACGCTTGCAGAAGCTCATCCAGTTCTGCTGGTGAGAAATATGCAGACCTCTTTTTTTTCTGCCACTGTTGCCATGGTGACTCATAATATCTGTGCTTCTTCTTCTTCTTATAGGATTCCGGCAGTGTAGACGCTGCTGAGCGTATTACTGCCCTCCACAGGTCAAAGTTTGACTTAAATTCTTACATACAATCCTGTATCATGCAAGAACTGAAGAACTGCCTTGGAGATCAGTTTATGCTCATCACTGTGACCAAACAAAGAGAAAAGAGAAGAAGCCTTAACTCCAAGTCCTGTCAGTTTAATAAAGAATATATTCCTTTCTGCCCTATACTTTCTGCATTCTAGGAAAACATGCCCTACTGTCTCAAGACTCCCACATTCACACAAGCCAGAAACATGCTTTCCTACAATGCACAAAGAATAATTTAACCCACAGTGCCCCAACCTCAATCTACACATTTTAATTGAGTCCCTACGTGACAAAATGTTAAATGAACGTCTTTTCCTAACTTTAGGTTGTATGGAAAAGTAGTGTCTACCCCTAATTTCCTTTTCCCACCCTCTCTGCCATTCATTTATTAAACCCTCTTTAATTTGTTCCCTCAGTTCCACCCTCCCTAATAATACATGGACATCTACTTCTCTTCCTAAGCTCTCCTTTGCTATTTTATCCACCCGCACATTCCCCCTCACCCCAGCATGCCCGGGAACCCAGCAAAAACTGATATTACAATCAAACCTAATTCTAAAAAACACATTCAAGATGTCATATACAATGTCAGGACGAGCTTTCGATTTTCCTACTTTTACATTTTCTAGAGTAGCTGCAGAATCAGAGCAAATAATGACTTCTCTAGGTTTTACTTCCTCAATCCACCATAGAGCCCATAAAATTGCCATTAACTCAGCAGTAAGAACAGAACTTCCATTAGAAATACGTCGACCAATTTCCAACCCTAACTGTTCCACATATAGGCTACCCCAAATCCAGCTTTCCCACTAACTAGATCTCTAGATCCATCTGTAAAAATAATCATGGTACTCTCACTGATTGAATTAAGATATTCCTCTATTTTTGGTGCCACCTCACATTTATTTTTTTCCTGAAGAAAACCAAACTCAACACACATTTCAGGCAGCAGCCAATAGGGCATAGGTAACCAATTTGTGTGTTCTACAATACCTCCCTGATCCATGCTCATCTTCCCTGCCCACTTATTTATTATGACAAAAAAATTATTGTATCTATTATCTCCAGCAACCTCTTGCAACAGACACCTTGCTGGGAAGGTATGATTACACCCACTAAGTTTTACCCAGTACTGTAACCCTAGCTTAATGCGTCTTAACCATAAGGGCAGTTCTCCCATTTCAATGAGCAGGGCAGGTACTGGGGTAGTTCTGAAGGCCCCACAGCAAAGCCTCAAAGCTCTTGCCTGCACCACATCCAACCTAGCCAGAACAGTTTTGGAAGCAGATCCATATACAAAGCACCCATAATCAAGAGCAGATCTGATCATAGCCTGAAAAATTAGCATCATTGTCTCCCTATTAGCCCCCCATCCATACCCAGCCAGACTTCTCATCACATTCAAAACTTTTTCACACTTTAACACAATTTTACCTACATGCACAGCCCAAGTCATACGCTCTTCAAACCAAAAACCCAAAAATTTTAAACCTTTACCTTCTCCAATGGAGACCCATACATATATAGCCCTATTTTAGGTAACTTTCTTTTAAAACCAAATATCATATATTTAGTCTTAGAAGCAGAGATTTTGAAGCCCCATGTATTTCCCCATTCCTCTACAGATACTAACACTATACATACTCCCATCGCAGCACGACGATCTTTTTTTGGCAGTCATGGCCTAGTGGTTAGGGAGTTGATCTGGTGACCCAAAGGTTGCTGGTTCGATTCCAGAACCGGTGGGAAATGACTGAGGTGCCCATGAGCAAGGCACCTAACCCCTGATCGCTCCCCGGGCGCCACACAAAGGCTGCCCGCTGCTCTGGGTGTGTGTATCCACGTTTGCAGTGTGTGTGTGTTAACTACTCACTACTCTGCTCCTAATGTGTGTGCATTAACTTGGATGGGTTAAATGCAGAGGTCAAATTCCAAGTATGGGTTACCATACTTGGCCGTCACTTTCACTTTCACTTTCACTCTTTGTATCTGTTTTAAAACAAACTCTACATTACGCCCTCTTTTCCAAACGGCCCCGTCATCTGCAAATAAAGATAACTCGAATCCTCTCTCTATTTTACCAAAGATATCATTAATCATTATATTAAATAAAACTGAACTTATTACACTTCCCTGTGGGGTTCCATTCTCTATGTCCACAGTCTTTGAACTAACACTACCAACCTTTACTTGAATTGTTCTTTTCATTAAAAATTCCTTTATCCAATTAAACATTCGTCCCCTAACTCCCATGTCAAAAATTTTAATCATCAATCCCTCCTTCCACAAAGAATCATAAGCCTTCTCAATATCCAGAAATACACTCACTACTATTTCCTTATTGCTAAATGCCCTTTTAATATCTTGATCCAAAACTGCAACTGACTCCATTGTAGATCTTCCATTTCTAAAACCATTCTGAATATCAACAAATTGTCCTCTAGTTTCTAAAAAATATACCAATCTGTTAGTTACCATCCTCTCCATAATCTTACAGGTCACTGCTGTGAGTGCTATAGGATATAATATCTGTGCTCTATTGATAATAGCTTTTTAGAGTTGTGGTGCAGGCGCTTAACTCAGAGTCAGTCAACTTAGAGTTGATTGAACTAACTCATTTCAGCTGTTCTGAAACTGAAAACTCAGAGTTTCCCATCTCAGGGTAAGTCAACTCAGAGTTCAAGTTTTAACACAGAGTTGGTTGATTCTCCTTATTAAAACAGGCCCAAGCCAGGTGTGGTTGGCCTGATTAGCTTGACAGCTCAATGAGTTGCCCAGCAACGCTGACAGCCAACAAGGCAAAAGAGAGAAATTATACCACTGATATATATACTATATAAATGACTGGATTGCTCACCCAAAGTGTTCAAGCGGCCATCTTACGAATTCCATGTAGGGGGCATTGATTACAAAAATGTTGAGGCCAATAAGCAAAAAAACCATTATGTCTTATATGTTTGACTGTTCAACATAGGCCTATAAGCTTTAGGATATTGAATCATTGTACAGAAATGCTCTCGTAACACTGATCATATAAAAAAGACTGATTGATTTGCTCCAGTTTTATGATACGTTTTGGGAATGTATTCCTGGAAGGCTATATTTATTGTAGTCTGTGAGATGTGAGAGGGGAAAAACATAGTCTTCGCTATCCTATACTAGCCTAAATGTCGGTAACCAAACAGTTGATGGACCCCAATGACTTCCATAGTAGGAAAAAAAAAATACTATGGAAGTCAATGGGGTCCATCAACTGTTTGGTTACCGACATTTTTCAAAATATCTTCTTTTGTGTTCAGCAGAAAAAAGAAATTCATACAGGTTTGAAACAACTTGAGGGTGAGTAAATGATGACAGAATTTTCATTTTTGGGTGAACTATCCCTTTAACAAGGCTAAAATGTCTGCTGTCATTTCAGTTGATCATGATGTCATGGAAAATGAGCCTGTTTTTGAACTTCACGTAAACGCCCAGCTGATGGCGCTGCAATGGACCACTGACTAATCTATACTTTCTGCTTATGATATTATTTTGTTGTTGAAGATATCGAATTGCTTAAACAGAACTATAAGTCCCATTCACACTTAAATTAATTATACACTCACATTCTGTAGAAATGTCTGATACCATTTTAGGTCGTGTCGTAAAAGATGATGCACGTTAACGACCAGCAGATGGCGCTGTAATTGTCCGAATGAATAATCTACAATATTTTGCTTTTGCTTGACAATAACAACTATATATACATTTTGCGAGCCAAATGTGCTCAACCGTATTTCATCTCAAGAAGGTCCATACTTCTGGACCGTTAGCTCTATATTGTTATACATAACCTAATTCTATTCATACTTTATGCCTACTGCTTTAAGAGAAAGGTTTCCCATGTTTAGACATACTTCAGTGAAGCAGCCTTTGTTAGAACGTGTAAATGTCTCGACATGCACTTAGGTGTATGACGTGTTTTCTATGGAAAAAAATTGTGTAGCTTCCTGATTAACACAGGTAGCATAAAACAAAAGCCCCGACAAAACCTGTTCAAATTCCTCTGTATTTATTACCCAGATTCTGTTTCGTCATTCTGAGGTTTTACTTTAGAGAATAAGTATAAACATAACAGTGTATTTTATTGAGAATGTTTTGAATGCTTTAGTTTACATGGTATCATGGTGTAGGCAGATTTACACACATATACACAATTATACACTGAAAAAATGCTTCTGATTGGTAGCACTTATACGACAAGTTGCCAGCTCAGGGTGCTGACCCACCAAAGACTGTCCGATTAGAGACCAAACGGAGATGCACTTTTCTGGGAATAACCCATTTATTGTCACCACTCAACAGACTGGCTTGTATGGTTGTGTTTGTGTGGTTTTCTATCAAATAAACAGTCAAATAAACATGAATATACATAATAATAACAATGATAAATTATAACAATTAAACATGAGCAATAATGTAGTATATTTTAACATCAATAATTAAAAATGCACATTATTATAAAACAAACTGAAAGCAAATGTAAGATAGGCTGTAACTCCTATATTATATTCAACACAGATGTAATCTGACACCTTGTTATGCTGTGAAGATGGTATAGCGCTGCTCTGACTGGATTATGAGTGCGCATGCGCGTGGCGAATTTTCCACAACAGTTCTCCCATTAAATGTAGAAAATATACAGCAAACTCTGCTTCAAACAATAACATAACATGTAATAGTAAAAGAAGTATAACTCTAATCCGGATAATAATAAAGTTATGTATACAAACATACGAGCTAGAGTGGCATGAATACACGAGGGGGAACACACACACATATCTATGATATAACGTTACATCACGGGGACAATAACTTGTTTCCAAGAGCGAATGCAGTACTCATCCAGTGTATAATCAAGGATTACAAACTTACTTTTGCATTCACGCACAACACTTCGTCCGAAATGCGGTATGTAAAACAGTTTATACTGATGTAACTTCAGCGTCAATCTCCGACTCCCGCTGCATTGTAATACTGTCTCTGTGAGGGCGGGGGAGGTCACATGGTCAAAGTTTCTGGACGCTGATTGGCTCAGGTAAGGTGCTGTGTGTGTGGGCCTCAAATACAGAGGGAGAAATTATAAAGAGAGGTTAGGTTTGACAACAAACTATAGCCTTTTTTACAGCCGCCCCCAGATTTCCGTAAGGAAATATGTACACATTCAAAAGGCTTTTATTCTACTGTCGGTTACAATTACTTTAATCAGGAATAGCAGGTAATTGTATAAGGCGTGCAACTGGCCGAGTGTATGTTTTTTCTCCCACCTGAACCTTGGCTGTCCTCACTCTGGTGTCAGCTCCAGGGAATACTTCTGACACCTTTCCCACAGGCCAGAGAGCTCTGGGTAGTTGAGGGTCGATAATCAACACCGTAGTGCCAACCTGGATGTCTGGAGTGTCCTTTCGCCACTTTTGACGACTCTGAAGACCCGGGAGGTAGAATTTGAGGTAATGTCTCCAGAATTGGTCCGCAAGGATCTGGCTGTGACGCCATCGCCGTCGGCTGATCAGCTCAGACTGGGGATATACTGTCAGGGGGAGTGAAGCGTCTGGCCGCCCCATTAGGAGACAATTTGGGGTAATGGGGTCAGGATCAGAAACATCAGATGATGTATAGCCCAGTGGTTTGGAGTTCAAGATTCCTTCAATTTCCACCAACACAGTTTGAAGGACCTCAAAAGTCACTGATTGAGTTCCAAGAGTCACCATTAGTGCGTTTTTCAAGGAGCGAATTTCTCGCTCCCAACAACCTCCAAAGTGGGGTGAGCTAGGAGGGTTGAAATGGAATTCAATTTGTTGTTTAGCCAATTGTCTCTGCAGATCTGGAGCAAGAGCTGTAAAAGCTTCCTTTAACTCCCTTTCACCTCCTCTGAAGTTTGTGCCTTGATCTGACAAGAGCTCATGGGGTTTCCCTCGTCTAGCCGTGAATCGTCTGAGAGCCATAAGGAAGGAGTCGGCTTCCAGACTATGGAGGATGTCGATGTATACTGCTCTGGTAGTGAGGCATTTGAATATTATTCCCCATTTTTTCTCGCTGCGTCGACCCACTTTAACGGTATAGGGGCCAAAGCAGTCCACACCAGTGGAGTAAAAGGTGGGCTTGAACAAACGTAGTCTTGCTGGGGGGAGGTCCGCCATTTTAGGTACCTCTGGTTTTTTTCTCCATTTTTGGCACTGCACACACTCTCGCTGCAGATGCTTGATGGCCTCTCTACCCCGTAGAACCCAATATTTACGGCGGAGTTCAGCGAACACCCTCTCAGGACCTGGATGACAAAGTTTGGAGTCATAACTTTGGATGATAAGTTTCGTGATGGGGTGCTTTGGATCCAATACTATAGGGTGCATGTTGTCAGGGTCAAGGTAGGGACTATGCCGTAAACGTCCGCCAACTCTGATTAATTTGGTTTCTCCATCAAGTTCTGGGGCCAGTGCGACTAGTCGACTGTTCCATGAAAGTGGTTTACCTGTCCTTAGTTGTTCTAAGTCTGATGAAAAGCATTCTTGCTGTGCTTGCTGCAAAACACTGATCTCGGCACTTCTGTAGTCATTGGCTGTAGCCTCACCATTTTTGGCCTCTTGAAGAGCCGTGGACTCGATTAGCTCCTCGAAAGACTTAAACTGACTGAATTCAGAGGAGGTGAAGCAGACTAGAGTACTGGACCCAATCTTGCGAAGTTCATTATCATCTATATCAACTGGACTGGGGCAAACGGGCCACAGGTTGGCTGGATCTTTCAAGAAAGGCGGTCCTTGGCACCAGCGTTTTTCCGGGCCAATCTCGCGCAGACTCATTCCCCGAGTGATGTCATCGGCCGGATTGTTAGCGGAGGGTACATATCGCCAGCTGTGTTGTTCTGTAAGGTCCTGAATTTCTGCCACCCGAGTCCCAACAAATACTTTGAATCGGCAAGAGTCCGATTGTAACCATGTGAGGACCGTAGTGGAATCGGTCCACAAGATCGTTTGGCGTATGGGCAGGTTTAACTCATTGTTGAGTACTTTGGCAAGTTGAGCTCCTGTCAGTGCAGCGCACAGTTCCAGTCGGGGAACAGATTGTTGTTTCTTTGGTGCTACACGTGATCTTGCTGTTAAGAAAGCTACCTCTGTTTGCCCATGTTGATCCTCTGTTCGCAGATATGCCACAGAGCCATAGGCACGTTCGGAGGCATCACAGAAAACATGTATATCTCTTAGGCTCGTTTTTGTGTCTTTGGTGGGGCTACTGTAACACCGAGGAAGAACGATATTCTGTAGGGCTGGTAGCTCCTCCTCCCATTCGGTCCAGGTTTGTAGCAGATCTGTGGGCAAGTTTGGATCATCCCAATCCCGTTTTTTGTCCCACAATCGTTGAACGAGGATCTTGGCGCGAGTGGTGTAGGGGATGAGGTAACCCAACGGGTCGTACTGGCTGGCTAGGATTCTATATATGTTACGCATGGTAGTCTCACTACTGTCTTTGGCACGGTATTTGTAGGAGATTGTATCAGACTGATGGTTCCAGAGGAGCCCCAATGTAGACTCATGGGTGTCTGTTCGGCCTTGTGAAATCCAGAGTTCTGCACTGTCCGAAATTGCATTGTGAGGCAGGTGACTTATAGTTAAAGGGGCATTGCTGGACCACTGCCTCAGCTCGAAGCCTCCATCTGCCAGCAGGTTCCTTATTTTGTCAACGAAACACTTTGCTTCTTCTGCTGAAGTGAAACTTTGTAGGCAGTTGTCTACATAAAAGGATTTCAGTACTGAATTGCAGACATCATCTCCAGGCAGGCTATGATCAAGGACATGTTTCTGGAGTGCAAATACGGCACAGCAGGGGCTGCAGGTAGTGCCGAATGGGAGGACTTGCCATTCGTACACACTGGGTTGTTCCTGTATATTCAGATCTCTCCAGAGGAAACGCAAGAGTGGTTTGTCTTCTGGAAGTAGTCGAATTTGGTGGAACATCCCCTTGATGTCGCTGCTGACTGCTACTGAATGTTCCCTAAATCTGAGTAGCACAGCAAGTAGCGATGGTCCCAACACTGGTCCTGGGAGCAGAAGCTCATTCAAGTTTTGTCCGTGATATTGGAACGAGCAGTTGAAAACTATCCTGTTTTTCCCATTGTGGTGCACCATATGATGCGGGATGTACCAGCAGCTGGAAGGATCTGGCTCAACATTCGGTGGCAATTTACTAACATAACCTGATTGTTCCAGTTTTGAAATCTCAGCAGTATAAGCGGCTGCTTGCTCTGGATTCTTTGCCAGTCTCTTTTCAGTGGCCCTCAGCTGTGATAAGACTGCCTCTTTGGGTGCTCTGAGTTCAGGCATGTTCTTGACACGCAAGAGAGGGGTTGCGTAACGCTCGATACCATCCACCTCAATCCTGATTGTCTTCCTTTCCAAGAGGTCCACCGCCTCCTGGTCCAGTCTGGATCTGATGCAAATCTTTTCGTTGCGCCAGGGCAGTATGTCCATCTGCCATAATTTCTCCACTTGCTTATAGAGATCTGATTCTGGGAATGAAACCGAAGTGAAGAGACAGTGCTGTTCAGTCATCTCCTGCCGAAAGTGTTGGACTGGGCCCTGTAGTGTCCAGCCAAGACGTGTCTTTATAGCCGCTGGTCCCCCTGGAGGGCCTAGTCTTACTGGTTCTACGGGAGTGATCAGATGGGGATAATCAGAACCAATGAGCAGCACGGGACAGACTGCGTCAAAATCATATAGTGGAAGCCCTTTAAGGTGTTGATATCTCTTTCTCAGATTATTCACGGGATGTGAGTGCTCAGCTAAACTTAGCTGTTGAGCAGTAAAGGCACCTTTGATGCGATACCGTTTGGTGGGCTGAGCCATTGGGGAGATTGTAAATGAGACGGCTGCACCCTTGAGAACTTGAAACTCCTGCCTGACTGTTCGAAGGGGTAGGTCTTCAGGCTGACCTTTGAGGCCCAACTGCTGAGCGGCATTGTGGAGGAGGATAGTTCTCTCAGATCCATCATCCTGGATTGCGTATGCATCCATTCTCCTTTTTCCATTTCTGAGAATCACTTTGGTGATTTTAAGAAGAACTTTCCGGCTGGTGGGTGGCTTATGAATCAGGAGAATCTCATTCATAGTGTTGAGCAGACAGGTGTTGGTATCAGCAGTTTCATCGTGAACAGGCTTTGGATTCTCTGGCTTCCAAGCACTGATGTCATGCAGAGCCATAAGGTGTCGACTGTTGCACTGTTTGCATCGCATTTTTAGGTTACATTCTGCTGACTTATGAGTTCTACCACAGCGCCAACATCTATTGTTGTCTTTGACCCAGCTTCGTTTCTGGTCTTTAGTAAGTAGCTTGAAGTTGGTGCAGTTGTTGAGGGAGTGCTTACTGTTGTCACAGTAGGTGCAGTAGGGTCTCAGAGAAGTCTTAGGTGGTGAAGCAGATGGCATAGACTCAGAATTCTCCTTCTCTGTGTTCAGTAAGATTGTGGTGCTTTTAGCGGCTGGCTTAAAGTCTCTGAAAGTCTCTCTTGTTCGTGGTAAGGGCCCTCTTCGTTGATTACTTGAAAACCTTGTAGTGTCCTCTTGAACTTGGATTTCAAACTCCAGCCATTCTGCAAAATCCAGAAGTGTAGGGATGGGCACATGATGTGGATGTGCAAACCTCCGAAACCCCGATCTGAGGTCATGTGGAAGCTTCCCAAGCAGCCGAGACACATGTGACCCACACTGTAATTCGAAAGTTCCCTTTTTGCCTAATTGTTCCAGCATGCCAACCAGGGAACGGACCTTGAGAGCGAAAAGTCTAAAGGCCTTCTGGTCTCCACTAGCTATATTTGTGCCATCCATTAACTCTGCAATCCGTTGTAGAGCTAGTTGATGTGGCTGACCATACTGTTGATCTAAAGCAGCCATCGTCCTTGTGTAAGGGTGTTGCGAATGGCAGTACGAGTCAGCAATTAGCAGAGCCTCCTCTAATTTCAGATGATCCATCAGTATCTGGAATTTGAACCTTTCTGTCGCATTAGCCGGGAGGATATTTTCCAGAGCAATTTTCAGTCGTGAGAACTCTCTTGGGTTAGGATGTATAAAGTCAGGAATTGTGGGGGTTGGACCTCTATACATCAGTTCTCGTTCAGGGGGAGGTGATGGAGTAATTGACCGGCATGGCATTTGTGGATGTCTTGCGGTGTCTTGAGAGACCCAATATGGAGAATTTGAGTGTTCTTGTCTGTGGGAGGAATGTGCCTCTAATCTCTGAACCCCTTGTGGCATATAGTGGTAAGAAGAGCTCTGTTCTCTGTTGTAAGCAGATGCTGGAGTTGGGTGATGTGGAGGACTTTGAAACTTGTCCTCGGTCTGAAGCTCCTTTTGCAGTTTTATGCGCGGAGCTGGTACAGGTCTGAAGCTAGTTTCCTCAGAACGTGCCTGTGGGCGGACACGTGGTGCAGGCACAGGAGAACTGGAGCCATACTGCCTCGTAGGGGTGTCAGATGAAAGGGGCTGACTTCCAGGAAGTTGATGCTCCATCTGAATTTGTGCTTCATTTGCTGCTTGAGCTGAGAAAGCTCCTTTGCATATTGGTCATTTTTGCTCTGGACTGTGTCCCTTTCCTGCTGTATCCTTTGTAGGACTTTGCGGAGATCCTTATTCTCTTCCCGTATGATGTCTGATGCAGATTCGCGCTCATCATCGGACCACTGTGACGGATTGTCATCTTCATAACCTGGTAGCACTGGAGTGAATCCAGTTGCGCCTTTCTCTGCCAGTCTGACTGGATGAGTGAGTGGTGACATGGGTTCTGGAACAGGCTTAGAGAGGGTAAAGCCAGTGAGATCGTACTCATCGTAACGTGCGGGAAGGACTGTCCTCCTCCTGACTCGCACAGTTGGCTCATCCTCTTCATATAGTGACATCTTCTATCTCTTTGGTAAGTCCAGAATCCGGCTCGAAGGACCATGAAAAAATGCTTCTGATTGGTAGCACTTATACGACAAGTTGCCAGCTCAGGGTGCTGACCCACCAAAGACTGTCCGATTAGAGACCAAACGGAGATGCACTTTTCTGGGAATAACCCATTTATTGTCACCACTCAACAGACTGGCTTGTATGGTTGTGTTTGTGTGGTTTTCTATAAAATAAACAGTCAAATAAACATGAATATACATAATAATAACAATGATAAATTATAACAATTAAACATGAGCAATAATGTAGTATATTTTAACATCAATAATTAAAAATGCACATTATTATAAAACAAACTGAAAGCAAATGTAAGATAGGCTGTAACTCCTATATTATATTCAACACAGATGTAATCTGACACCTTGTTATGCTGTGAAGATGGTATAGCGCTGCTCTGACTGGATTATGAGTGCGCATGCGCGTGGCGAATTTTCCACAACAGTTCTCCCATTAAATGTAGAAAATATACAGCAAACTCTGCTTCAAACAATAACATAACATGTAATAGTAAAAGAAGTATAACTCTAATCCGGATAATAATAAAGTTATGTATACAAACATACGAGCTAGAGTGGCATGAATACACGAGGGGGAACACACACACATATCTATGATATAACGTTACATCACGGGGACAATAACTTGTTTCCAAGAGCGAATGCAGTACTCATCCAGTGTATAATCAAGGATTACAAACTTACTTTTGCATTCACGCACAACACTTCGTCCGAAATGCGGTATGTAAAACAGTTTATACTGATGTAACTTCAGCGTCAATCTCCGACTCCCGCTGCATTGTAATACTGTCTCTGTGAGGGCGGGGGAGGTCACATGGTCAAAGTTTCTGGACGCTGATTGGCTCAGGTAAGGTGCTGTGTGTGTGGGCCTCAAATACAGAGGGAGAAATTATAAAGAGAGGTTAGGTTTGACAACAAACTATAGCCTTTTTTACATACACATTCTGTAAAATTGTCTGATGTCATTTACGTCGTGTGTTATAAAATATGATGCACGTTAACGACCAGCAGATGGCGCTGCAATTGTCCAAATGACTAATCTACATTTTTTTTTGCTTTTGCTTGACAAGAAAAACGATGTATTAATTTTACGTGCCAAAAGTGCACAATTGTATTTCATCTCAAGACAACTTTCAGTAGTTACATACTTCTGGACCTTTAGCTTTCATTTTGTTATACATAGCCTAATTATATTCATACTTTATGCCTGCTTTAAGAGAACAAAGGTTTCCCATGTTTAGACATACTTCAGTGAACCTGCTTTACAAGAACCAAGGTGTCCCATGTTTAGACAAACTTCAGTGAAGCAGCCTTTATTAGAATGTGTAAATGTCTCGACATGCACTTAAGTGTATGACGTGTTTTCCATGGAAAAATTGATGTAGCTTCCTGTTTACACAGGTAGCATAAAACAAAAGCCCTGACAAAACCTGATAAAATTCACAACTGACAGACTCAAGTATTTCCCAGACTCTGTTGTACCATTCTGGGGTTTTACTTTATTGAAGTATAAACATAGCAGTGTATTTGCATTGCTCTTATTGAGAATTTTTAGAGTGCTTTTAGTTTGTATGGTAGAACACCATGGTGTTGGCAGATTTACAGACAACATACAAAAAATAATGAAAGGTTTTAGGCACATATCTATCATTTGTTTGACAGCATAGTTTAACAGGCTGATAAGTCTTTATGAAATGTCCAAGCTAAGTAAAGTATTTTCCTGTTGAAGATTAAGAACCAAACACATAACAGTGTCATCTAAATATATCATACAGACTGAATCTTGTTTGTAGAAAAAACAATGCACAAAATAAAAATACAAGTTATTTCACAGAATCAAATATAGGCTTAGAAATGTCTTTAAAATTTGAAATGAGAAAATGTCAAATAATAGAAAACAAACATGTGAATGACAAGAAAAGTAACACATTGTGTATTCCTAGAGTATTTAAGGCACAATGCTTCTTATTGTTTCTATGTCCAAAATTATATGCAAACATTTAGTTATTAAACCTAAAGTTTCCTATTACTGGTGACACTTTCAGAGGAATGATTCATTGCAACTGTAGATATGAATAAGCAAATATCTATCATTTGTTTCAACAGCACAGAATGCTAAGAACCGTCTTGGCCTACTTATCATGCTTTTAAAATCTGCATTTGCAAATGTGACTCAGTGTCGCATTTAACATGGTGTGTGAAATTGTGACCAATGATTTTAAAAAAGTAACCATTTAAGGCACTGTTCAAAGTCTTCATGTAAAAACAGTGAAACCAAAATGCAAGGTCTTGGCTTTGAGTCTACATAAACAATGAACATTTGCATAGATTGTATACTGGTCATATTTCTTTCTAACTGTTGCTTTGTAACTTTGTATGTTACATCTAAAAATAATTCAGTGCTTCAGTTATGTACAGCGCAGCTAAAAAGACTGATATGAAGTGTCTATTTCAATAATGGGTGGAAAATGCAAAGAAGCTGGCCACAAACTTTGCTGCTCTGATGATGTGGGATCTTGGCCGGTGCTTTGGGGGAATTTCAGCGCTCCACATTCATTAAGTGCTTGTTCAGTTCTGATGCTCGTGCTCCACTGTCCTTCTGTGCTCTTTGTTAAGTCTTCAAAAGCCTGATACCCACCATCACTTGGTGTGACGCCATCATGAACAAACAGAGAAGGATATAGTGGATTTTTACTAGTGATGAGATTTTTCACATTGAACTTTTCATCAGAATCAACATCATCTGAAAGGTTTAAACAAACATCTGCATCATTTCCCTGGTTCACAACACTGTTGAAGGGCTGATATCCGTCTTCCAAAGCATCATTAGTGGGAACGTTAAACTGGCTCTTGCTGACATCAGCACTAAAAATGTCCTTCTTGTCAGATTGACAGGAATGATCCCAGCACTTGTCATCCAGGAAGGAAGAATCATCATCATTGGCCGATCCCAAATACGACATGTTGCTGAAAACCGATGAGCCAGAGCAGTTGCCCGAATCTCGGTTTGCACGGTTGCGTTCTCTTGAGGAACTGGTCTCATCACTCTCGACTTGCTGATTGCTGGGTGTGTTTTTGGTAAAGGATTTGAAATCCTCCTCCAGGGCACGTTCAACACGTAATGAGACGTTGATCAGACTGCAATTCTCCTCGTCATTACCAGAGTCAAAACCAGCCTGGCCATAATCATCTGCCGCTGACTCAACACTATGGGAACTTTTCTCATTGTTTGTATCAAATGATGATGCGGAGATCCTGTAGAGAGACAAACATGTTGAGGCATTATTAATCAGAATTAGAGCGATGCTAGTCTGTCATGTGTTTCTGAAGTTTTGGGGAAAACTTACAAGTTCTTTTCCTCATTAAAGTCCAGTTTTGGAATCTCTACATGGACTGAGGAGAAGTTCATAATGGAAGGAGGCAAAATATGACCCTATTAAACAAGAATGAAAAAACAAAAACAAACAAGGGGTTGAGCATATAGAAAACTATTTCAAAATAAAATAAATAGTTTACCAAACAAATTGCATATCTTTCTCCAACCTTCTCTACTCCAAGATCAGCGTTTATTTTTGGCTTGGAGATCTTGTCCCACCAATTCATCTTCATCCTGTAACGAGGAAGTAAAGTGTGTCAGAACTAAATTTGTCAAGGATGCACAAAGGAATAGCAAACATGCAAAATGTAGAATGATGGCAAGACATTGAGATCTCACCTCAAAATACAGATGAAGATAGTACAAATGATGATGATTAAAACAACACATAGAGGCGGAACCATTGTTCTGAGTAATTCATTTGGAGATGAGGCTGTGGAGCACACATAGATTGATCAGGATTATTAAAGAGCATTAAAACACACGCAGTAATAACTCTGAGAACAAAACACATTGACTTACAGCTGGTGAACTCAACTGGTGCGCTCTGGTCACTCAATATCTTGTGGTCATTATAGCTTGTGCTCATTCTTGCTGTCAGAATGTAGTTGGTGTTTGGCTGGAGATTTATGCCCACAATCTCAAAGAATCCCAGGGAGTTTGACACATTCTTGGAAATCTGTATGGACAAAGTGTTTATTTTATTTCTTTATGATACATCTATATGTGAATATGCATGAATTAAATATCTTCCTCACGGTTTCATCTCCTCCTTCAGTCCTATAGGTCAGATGTATTTCCAAACTTTCTGAAAAAGATCCTTTCTCATACTTGTCATCCCAAGTTACATAAAAATTTCCATTTTCAGTCTTCTGCACTGATAAGACTGGAGTTTTCGGTTTGACTGCAGGAAATGAAAATCACATATTTGTAAATGTGTCAGATAAGGCCAGATAACACCTTTTTCTTTTCAGAATATTTAAAAGTAATGGAAAAAGCCTAACAAGAACATACAGACAACAAATATACTCACTGAATTCCATTGTCGTGAATGTTGTGCTTAATAAAACATTTGGTCCGTTCAGAAGTGTAGTAGAGAATATCTCTGTTAAAACAAACCCTTGGACTTTCATTTTGCATTCACAGTTGGCACTGAGATGACTTCTCTCAAAGATGCATGTATATTTTTTGAACCTGCAATTTGAGTTAATAGTGTTAGTTGATTGCTAAATGAACAGTAAATAATTTTACAGAGGAATTGAACAAATACATACGTATCTACTACAGTCTGTGTGATGTTGAGTTTGTATCCAGAGCAACTTATGAGGCCATCAAACCATAAACTGCACTTCATTTCTGTGTCATAGTCATTGAAACACTTCAAGTCCTTCTCTGTGGGTTCTACAGAGATTTTAGAGATGGGAAATAAAATAAGTCACTATCACAAATGAACACGGTAGATGTTGTTTTGTTAAAGTAAAAGTTGTTTCGACAGTAAAACACTGCATAAAAAAACACAAAAGGGGTGTCATCTGAATCAGCATGTTCTTGTTTAATTTGTTGTAAAAACATCCACATCAGCTTGTCATCAACATGTTTTAAATAAATTAATGAATCAACGATTAAATACTGAGCAGAAGGGAAAGCCACTAACTTAAAAAAAAACAAGTGTATAGAGCTAAACATTTGGAAACGATTGTGAGAGTGACGCACGCACACACACACACACACACACACACACACACACACACACACACACAGAAGAGCAGATAGATACACATGGGGATATTATATCTTAAAGTAACAAAATCACAAATAGAGCAAGAGCATATTCTTAGCGAAAGAAACATTTACCGTAACAAAGTGTTTGGCAGATGAGTGTGAGGATGATCTGACAAAGAAGAAATGTGGAAAACATCCTGTACTTCCTATAAGCAGAAATATAATGTCATAGCTACATCTTTAAACTATTACATAGCCTATAACAAGATAACATGTTAAAATATGATATCCACACAAAATATAGTTTTCTCATACCTTTTGACTGTAACTATATGACAGTTCGTTGTTGCGTCCGCAGAGTAAAAATAAAAGAAAACGAATTTACTCACCACTCTGTAGACAAATTAAACGTTTGTCAGTCACAGACGCATAAAAACACACGACGAGCAGTTTAAACCGTGTAATACCCTGACCGTCTACCATAAGCTTCCCTCTTCGCCCACCTAACATGGAAGTGGAACTTGCCAAAAGGGCGTTTCGAACTTTCCTGGAACACACGCAGCAGGTCTGCTGTTCCACTGACCCCAGCCCTGCGCGCGATCGAGCTGTTCCCGAATCCCGACTGAGAAACGCGCGCTCACACTGATCTCTAGTCTGCTCAAGCACGCGGATAGGCACACCAGAATTACACGGAAAACAAACAGAACGCCCGTCAGATAACACGATTAGTCTTCGTTGTAACGTGTTATTTATTAGGTAACGTTAGCCAAACACAAAGGAAATTATTATGCAAGGCTCACAAAAAAGGAAGCACAAAATGAGACTGCATTTCAGAGAAACATGCAATTATTTTCAGTTCCTGTATCGTTTTTTTATTTATTGATTTGTTTACCTCTCTTCAACACAGATTCAGGGGGGCAGACATAGTTTATTTTTTAAATTTTTAATGTTCCTGGTGCTCATAGCCTACTTGGGTGGCCACTAAAATAATTGGCCCTTTTCATTTCTCGAAATCCGTGTTATACCATCCAGTCTTTTCAAACAGAAACATTATTGGTAGCTTATGGTTGTATTGTGTGTGATTTAGCCGTCGTACCCATAGACAGGTCGTACCTTCCAACGCTGGCAGACCCCTTAATCCGCCCACTCACTGGCAATAGTGACGCCATGTGGTTGCAAACGGCATGACATTATTTTGCTTTCAGATACAATGGCCATAGTGAACTATATGAATAGTCATTGACAGATTTGTCACAAGTTTAACAATACAACATGGCCTGCAGGCAATATCCCAGCAAACACAAAACTTTTTTAAAACGTAGTTGTGTTTGCTTTGAATGCCTTACATGGTTTTGATATAATCACATACATTTTTTTTAAATAAAATAAAAAGCAGGCCTACCAAGTACCAACCAGGTAGCCTCCCAGACAGCAACAGTGTCGGCCCAGATCCGGCCCATGTCTGGTACGCATGGAATCCACGTGTACCAGATTTGACCCGGATCTGGGCGGACATATGTTGCTGTCTGGGCTACTTTATAATGTCATAACCTTATGATGACAAAACACATTGTGCTTTGGCTTTTATCTGTTTCTGTTTTGGATCATACCGTGGCTCTTATTCCATTTGTTCAAGGATTTTATGCCACCTTCTGATTAGTAGGCTAAACGTTGTGTTTGAAGATTTGTTTGCATGGTATTGCAAACAAATGTTGTTTTGTAGATTGTAAATGTAGATTTGTTTGCATGGTGTTGTTTGCAACTTTACTTGGTGAATGTGCCATCTTTTGTTCAAAACGAGTCAAATGCATATTGAAACAGTCAGTTTTGATGCACAGGATCCTATTTTAGTTGCCTTTCTGCTAGAATATCATTTGTCCGATTAATATTAATTCACCTGAAAATAGTGCTTTTCAGTTGTGTGAAACAGCCTTGCCATGAACATTCTCAGTGCACTTTTCCACTATTCCAATTAGTGTCCATCAACAACAATCTTCATTGTTATATTGTTTTAAATGTGTATAGACATATTTCGAAAGATGATTTTCAGGGTTAAAACAACGATGATTGCAAAATCCTACAGCACACAGATTATTTTATTTTTTTTACACTTTGAATAGTGCACCTATGGCATGTACTATTATAGCCTAGTTTAATTTAAACAAACAACATGTCCTTAAATGGTCATGCTTACCATTGTTTGCTAAATATTGAAAGCTTCATTACAAAAAACTGTTTTCTGTTAGAACGGTGTGTTAGTTAATGATTAAGTTAATGATCGTTGCGACGGAAGTTAATCAATCAAAACTAACTTTAGCTGGACAATAACTTCATTCTAGAGCTGATATAAAGCCAAAACAACCTCTGTTACTGGAATTTCATAATATCATGTGTAAGGCTGCTTTGAAACAATCTATATTGTTTAAAGCGCTATATAAATGAAGGTGACTTGACTTGACTTGACTTGAACGAATTTTTCCCTGTTTAGTGTGCAGGATACAGTGTACACTGCGAAGGAACCCAAGTCACGTGATCGGAAGTATTGTTTCTAGTGGGACCGCGCGAATGTTGCACGAAATTGACAGTTAGTTCGGCGGCACAACTTTGAAAACAGGTATGTGAAGAGCAGATCAACACTCTAGTCTACAACAATAACTGTTTAATGTAAATCTGTCTCGGTCAGACTACGATGTCGGGTTTTGAATGCCCGGACAAACGGACGCTTGATTTGATGCAGCATGTCGCGCATCTTCGTTCGTAGCTTGCAGTATTTTTGTACATTTCGTGCTTGTAAGACATGTATATTAATGTATATTACCACAAATCCTTGCTCACACCAACACCAAATAATTGGTCGTAAGACTGTTGTTATGAATAGACGGACATCTATAAACTTTAACATATGCTATTAGAACAGAATAATGGTGAGACCTAAAGATGAAGTACCATCTGAGTCAAAGAGATCTTAAAATGACTGCCTTTGTCCCATTACCGTGGGACCATCATCATATTTGACCTATTGTTTAGTTGAACTTGTTAAGTATTGTCTTGGTAATACATAAGGGTTCTCCAACAGTCATTTTTAATCATATTACCTAACTTAACTCATGTTTGCTTGGGCAGTATTTGCAGGTTTGAGAAATTGTGTTTATCAAGATGTGTTTTTCAGCTCAAGAGGATATGAAGCAGAATGTCCCGACCAATGGCAGACAGTCACAGGCGCTTCTTGCAGACCATGATGAGCAATGGCATCATCAGTGCATCTCAGGCTGAAGCACTACACAAACACTGCTGTGAGACCCATGGAGGTATGAAGAAAATGTATACAAATTCTGTTGGATCATTTGTTTATTATTTCATTTTTATTCTGCACTAAAGGCAAGATTATGCTTTTGTTGATGTTTATGCGTGTCACACCTGGGGCCTGTTTCAGAAAGGAGGTTCAACCAACTCTGAGTTAAAACTTGAACTCTGAGTTGACTTACCCTGAGATGGGAAACTCTGAGTTTTCGGTTACAGAACAGCTGAAATGAGTTAGTTCAATCAACTCTGAGTTGACCTACTCTGAGTTAAGCGCGTGCACCACAACTATAAAAAGCCATTATCAATGGAGCACAGATATTATGAGTCACCATGGCAACAGCGCCAGACAAAAACAGGTCTGCACGTTTCTCACCTTTACATTTTAATTAGTTATACAGTGTTGGGTGTAATTAATTACCAAGTAATCTAAATACTGCAATTTAATTAAAGGGATTACTCTTAATTCTTCTGTAATTTAAAGTAAAATCTGATGTAAATGCATTAGACTATAGAACAATTCTGTATATTTAACATACATTTTTAAAAGGTATATTTTTTATGTAACCTTCTCCCTCTACACACTTTGGTCAATTCAAGAATAATTCATGCAATTTTATATTGTTTATTTGAAAGCATTAAAAGTGCAGTTTCTTGTCTCTCCTATATTGTTCAAGTGGTTGAGGTTGATATGGGATTTAGTAATTAGTAATAAGTAGACATTAATCTAATTACACTGTTGAAGATGTCATTTGTAGTTAGTAATACAAGTACTTACCCAACTGTTATATTATCAGAGGTGAAAGAACAGTATGTTATTCAACCTAATTTTAATTTTCATGTAGGGGCAATCCTGCAGGCATTAAAAGAACATGGCAGCAGCTGAAAATGAAATATAAAAACATAATTCAATTAGGTAAGGCTTGAGCATATCATGGGTGTAGGCTACCTGACTTTACATTTGACATAAATAACTAAATAGCATCCAGTGTCAAGCAGTGCAGCAGCATTTTTGGCTGAGGGAATTCCTGGAGGGACTTCAGAGCCAGTCACTCCCGAAGATCCAAGGGCCTTCATAAAATGTAAGAGGTTTACATGTGTCATTTTTTATATAGGCTATTTTCCATTTATTTTACTTTGGGTTGGGTTTTTTGTTGGTCCCAACATATTCTGATGGTAATATCTGTCTTTTGGAGCCTCCTGTCCCAACAGAACCCCAGGCAGTTGTAAGTAGCCTACTCAATACACCAGAAATTATGATAAATAGTGTTATAAAGTGTACTCAACCAAATGCTCATCACATGGGGATAAAGAGTTTCTGCTGCCACAGAGAGGTAATGTTAATATTATGTGTCTACACATCACACAATCTACACATTCAGATTTTTTTCACATATTTATGTGGAGTAGCCTATAGAATCTAAGTTTATATCCAAGTATAAACAGGTGTTCTTATCTCTCTCCCCCCCCCCCCCCCCCCCCCCCCGTAAATGCCACAGTTTAATTCTGTAGAATTTGTTTAGAACTACATTATGTAATTCTAATCTACTACTGTATTTTCATTTGCCAGTTAAGGAGTTATATAGACGTCATCTTATAAAAATAAAATAAAATAAAAAACAGCAGTAAAAATAGCAATATTTTATTTATTATTTTTATTAATAAAAATGTACTGAAAGAATGAATGAGGTGTTTAAACACCACTTCCTCTTTAAAAAAGGGGAGGAGACCGAAATAAACTCTGGGTTTACCGAAGAAAACCTGCTCCCGACCAGGTTAGGTTCACAGAGTAAGTTACCATGGTAACTGACTCTGAGTATAAGTTACCTCTCTTTCAGAAACAGGCTTGACTTACTCTGCTTTCTCAGGTTTAACATACCTCCCATTCTGAAACAGAAAACTCAGAGTTTCCCTCATTTCAGGGTTAACATACTCAGAGTTTTCACTTAACCTCCTTTCTGAAACAGGCCCCTGGACATTGAATGTCAGTTGTATATAAGTGTCAGTGTTTCCCCTACCATTATATAAGGGGGGCACCCCCCCCCCCCCTCCCTAATGGCTCGCCCCCCACCCCTGCAGGTCAAGTCAATTTGATTTGATTTTCTTTATAGCGCCAGATTACAATTTGTTATTTTATTAAACAAACTAAATAGTCCTTAAGTAATATGTTATTTATCTTATTTCCATGATGGCATGTCTTTTCTGTCTGTGTTTGTGCATTTACAATTATCCCAATGAGTGCGCACGCAGTCACATGCACACGCACAAACACTGAGTGTCCTCTTTGAATTTTGCATCTTTCTTGCATTTCTAGCGCACTATGTGGCAGACCGATTAGATGATTTCATTAATGTCATCAATGCTCAGCTTCAGCCCTTGTTCATGTACATCAGGAAAGGCATGTCTGAAGAAAATGGACTGGAGTATTATGCCTTGGTTGGTTGAATCTAATCGACATACACATCTTCTTAATTTATGTGTTTGATGTTATTAATAATGATATTAGTGTTTTAATATACTATAAAAAAATATGTATACTATAAATGTCAAAACTCAAGTTTAAGTCAAAACAGAAATGACAAATACTTTTCATCTGTTATTCAGGTAAACATGACCGAGACAGACATAACAAGAATGGCGTCTGATTATGCAGATAATGAACTGGAATTATTCAGAAAAACGGTACGTTTATTCACAAAAAAAGAAATTTGATACACACACACACACACACACACACACACACACACACACACACACACACACACACACACACACACACACACACACACACACAGACACAGACACAGACAGACATTCGTTATGTATATGAAAACACTCCAACGGAGGCATCAGAAAACCATCATATAAAGTATATTATTACACATTTGAGTGATTCTAAGAAAATAAAGTTGTTACATGCATATGCAAAATTATTCAACTTTTGAAGTCCCCCCAAAAGTCACATTTTTTAGAGAATCCTTTACTCTTTATATAAATGTTTAATAAAGGTTGCCTGTAAGTGCTTACAGGCATTCAACCCTCTCTACTGGAATCTTAGGCCATTCTTTGTGTGCAAAAGCTGCAGTTTATGTACTGAAGGCATCATAATCTTTGCCAAAATGGCCTGATACTTCAAAGAATCCATGACACGGGTCACATGGTCAAGATTTTCACTTCCTGCAGCAGCAAAGCAGTACAGCAACAAAACTGACCATGTTTGACCCTTTGGATGGTGTTCTTCTGGTCATAAGTCATGCCTTTTTTTGTGCCAAACATACTGTGGTCATAAGTCATACCTTTTTTTTTGTGCCAGGCATACTGCTGACCCATAGGCCCAAAAAGTTCCAGTTTAGTCTCATCATTCCATAAAACATTCTTCCAGAACTCCACAGGTCCATCTAAATTCCTTTTAACATATTTAAGTTATCCTGTTATGTTCTCTTGGTCAACAGTGGCATTCGTTGAGGTGTCCGGGCTTGAGGTCAATGCTTGTTTTGTGTTCTTATATTCTGCATTGAAATGTTTTTTCCTTCTTAAATCATTCTATCTATCAAGTCTTTAGCAGTAAGCCAAGGGTTTCAAACCTCTTACTCCTTATTTATTTCGTCTTATTGATAGATAGATAGATCCTTTTATTAATACTTTGCAGGAAATTACAGTGTCACGGCAGCACGGACAAACCCAACACCATACATTCACTCAGAACATATCCATAAGTTAAGTTAAAATACAACAATCTAAATAAAAGGAAGTTCTCTTACGAGAGTACTCTCGTGTTGCGTAAGCTAGCTTACGCTACGGGAAAAACCCTTTTCTCGAGAATACTGAAGCCAAAAAATTATCCTTAATTTTTGCATTAGTTTAAAACGCATTGCTGCATAAGCAGACCTAGGCAGAGCGGCTCGCGCGCCTATTGGTTGCTCAGCAGCAACTGCTGAAACCTATCCAGGACCTGCTCGTGACGAAGCACCAATGAGGGCGCGGGCGCCAGTGCGCGTCATGTCCCGCCAGAATGGGCGTGGCTACAGGCTATAAAAGCAGGCCCGTGAGGTTGTTCTCTGATTTTTCAACTCTTCAGCGGAGTTGACAGCTCAAGTGGACACTCACCTCGCTGTTCTCCGGAGAAGCTGCGCCGTCGAAGAGCCTTCAGCGGGACGAGCTTCAAGCCGGCCATCTCGCCGCTTCCTCTGCCGTTCCTGCTGCGCTATCCGGCGCCGAATATCCTTTTTCATTACCGCGTGTTACGTTACACACGCTTGCATCTAAAAGAGCGAGGCGTTGTTGCAAATGCCTCTTTTCAAAAAGTGCGTTTCCTGCCTGGGACAGACACACGCGGACCACGCGCTTTCCCTGGGCGGCTGCCCGGAATGTGAAGTGATGTCTATGGCGACCCTGCGGGCTCGCCTAGCATCTTTCAGCGTGGATCCCGCCCCTCCGCTTCTCTCTTCTGGGCCGCGCCGTAAAAAGCGCCGTTCACAGAGAACACCGGAGGCATCTGCCGCGAGCGCTTGCATGCCGGATCTCTCCCCGTGTGCATCGCTCTCTGCATCCCCCACCTCTATCACGGCCGGCCAGCCGCCCGCTGTGGATATCGAGTCGGGGGGAGATGACGCAGAAGGGGACAGCTGCTCTATCCTGGCTTCTGACTGCGAAGGCTGGTCGGGCTCCATTCCGGACCCCGCCCCTTCTCTTCAGGAATCGAGCGGTGTGCGGTCTACGTTCGACGCCGAGCTTCTTCGCCTGCTTACCAAGGCCGTGGAGGACCTCAGCCTCGATTGGTCGCTTCCTGACGAGCCTGCACCCAGCAGGCTGGACGGTTGCTTTCTGCCAGGCCGCCGCTCGACGCCTCACACGAGGCCTGCCCCCTTTCTTCCGGAGCTCCACGAGGAGCTCACTAAGAGCTGGAAGGCGCCATTTTCTGCCAGGCTGCGTTCTACTGTCTCTTCGACGCTCTCTCTAGTAGACGGCGCGAAAGACAAGGGCTACCTCTGCATTCCTCCGGTCGAGGAACCGGTAGCCACGCACCTCTGCCCGCCTTCCGCCGGATGGCAGTCTCATCCTTCACTGCCTTCCAAAGCCTGCAGGACTACTTCGGCTTTGATCGGTCGCGCCTACACCGCCGCCGGTCAAGCCGCGTCCGCACTTCACACGATGGCCGTGCTTCAGGTGTATCAGGCCGACCTTCTCCGTAAAATGGACGAGGCAGGCCCGAACCCTGAGAATTTTAATGACCTCAGGAGCGCGACCGACTTAGCGCTACGAGCCACTAAGTCCGCTGCTCAGGCCATCGGGAGGAATATGGCGTCTCTCACTGTCACCGAGAGACACTTGTGGTTAACGCTGTCCGACATGAAGGAGTCCGACAGAGCCACTTTCCTCGACGCGCCCGTGGCGCCATCCGGTCTCTTCGGCCCGGCTGTCAAGGGGTTTTCGGAACGGTACTCCGAGGTTCAGAAAACCTCCCAGGCTATGCGGCATTTCTTGCCGAAGCGCTCCAGTTCCGCTACGGGTCGCTCTAAGCAGCCGCCCAACCGGAAATCAGCGCCACAGCCTCCCCCGCCGTCAGCCTCACAGCGGCGTCAGCCGAGGGATTTCCAGCGCTCACGCTCTTCCAGCCGCCACAGACCGCCTCCCCCTCGGGGACCCCGGTCCAAGATTGTGCTGAAGGCAGAGCCCTCAAAGTCTTCCTGACCGCGTTAGGAAGACGAAGATGGTCGAGTCCCGCTGCGGCCGGACCGCCATCAAAATCAGCGCGCCTCGCTCTCACAGTTCCCTCAGCAGAGGTGACTGGAGATGTGTATTTCACAGCCAACGAGCCCGTTACACAACACGCTCGCCTGTACCCAAAGGCCGTTTTTACGGCCGCCCAAATAAATCACAGAAAGAGCTTTCTGTCTGTTTATCCGGCTCACGCCGATGGTGTTATAAATGTAGGTCATGTGCCCACTCCACAGTGTTCGCGCCTACATACAAACACGGCCGACTCAGTGACTCACACTCATTCACGGCCCATATCCATAAACTCGGCTCACGCCGTGTGTGTTTTGAATGTGGGAAAGGTGCCCGCTGTACAGCGCTCATCCCTACACACAAACACGGGCTGCTCTGTGATAAGCACTCATTCAGAGCCCCCGTCAATAAACACAAAACGTGTCCCGTGTGTAAATCACCCTCTACCAGACACGAGCTGTGTTATGTGTGTGCGAAGCGCGCGCTCTCTCTCAGGCGCTGTGAGATATGTGCCACACACACACAGCGACAACAGCCCGCGCGTTATTCTCCCTCTAGTTTTTCACATAAAGGCATGGAGGGAGCTGCCGGGCGTGTCAGAATGGGTACTGAACACGGTAGAACGAGGCTATTCACTACAGTTCGCTCGCAGACCCCCTCGCTTTCGAGCCAGGGTCGAAACCACGGTGAACAACGAAGTAGCACACCTACTTCGCGCCGAGATTGCGAAACTGTTAGAGAAACGAGCCGTAGAAGCCGTCCCTCACACACTGAGCGAGGCAGGTTTTTACAGCAGATATTTCCTCGTTCCAAAGAAGGATGGCGGTCTCAGACCCATCCTAGATCTCAGACGGCTGAACAGAGCCCTTATGCAGAGATCGTTCAAAATGCTCACGACCAGTCAGATTCTCGCGCAAATTCGCCCGAGGGACTGGTTTATCTCTGTGGATCTGAAAGACGCATATTTTCAGATTCAAATAGCGCCCCATCACAGGCCTTTCTTGCGATTCGCCTTCGAGGGGCTGAGCTATCAGTACACCGTCCTGCCGTTCGGTCTGTCCTTAGCACCCCGTACATTCACGAAGTGCATGGATGCAGCGCTCGCTCCCCTGAGACAACGGGGGATGCGAATACTGAACTATCTGGACGACTGGCTTATTCTAGCCCAGTCAGAGTCAGAGTTAATAGCGCACAGGGCTCTATTACTCGACCATTTACGGGATTTGGGTCTCCAAATCAACTGGACCAAGAGTTTACTGTCTCCCAGCCAGAGAATCTCTTTTCTGGGAACAGACTTAGACTCTGTGTCAATGACAGCGCGGCTGACGTCACAGCGCGCGCTGCAGATTCAGCGCTCAGCTGCAGCTTTCAGGACCGGCAGCATTTTTCCTCTCAAACGTTTTCAGAGGATGCTGGGTCTTATGGCTTCGGCCTCGGCAGTGCTTCAGCTGGGCTTGCTTTTCATGCGCCCGCTGCAGCACTGGCTGAAGACGCGGGTCCCGCTGCGAGCATGGTCCGCTGGCCGCGTTCGGGACATCAGTTACTATGGGACATCTTCGGCAGAGCGGAGGTCGACCTCTTTGCGTCGACGGAGAACGCGCACTGCCCAGTATTCTTCACGAAACAGAGAGATGCGCTGGCCCACGACTGGCCCAGCCGTCTGCTCTATGCGTTTCCCCCGATCGCGATGTTACCACAGGTAATCAAGCGCATCAGGGAGAGCAAATGCTCTGTGCTCCTCGTGGCGCCGCTCTGGAGGAATCAAGTGTGGTTCTCAGAGCTGATGCAACTGACGAGCACGACCCCGTGGCCGATTCCGGTGAGGAAAGATCTCCTCTCCCAGGCCAGGGGCGCGATCTGGCACCCGCGCCCCAACTTATGGGCCCTGCATGCATGGGCCATCAACGGGTACCCGCTGACCTCCCAGCGGCAGTGTTGAACACAATTACTCAGGCTAGAGCACCCTCTACGAGAAGGCTCTACGCCTCTAAATGGTCAGTGTTTTCCGGCTGGTGCTCGGCCCGAAACTTAGACCCACAGCGCTGTAGCGTTGCAGAGGTTCTCTCCTTTCTGCAAGAGCTTTTGGACGAGGGCAGGTCCCCCTCCACGCTCAAAGTGTATGTGGCGGCCATTGCGGCGTTTACAAAACCTTTGCATGGCCGGTCACTGGGTAGAGACGACCTCATTGTTAGGTTCCTAAGAGGAGCTAGGAGGTTAAATCCTCCTCAGCCCCCTCTGGTTCCAGCCTGGGACCTCTCCTTGGTCCTGGAAGCCATGAAGGGCGAACCCTTTGAACCCCTCCAGTCCGTGGATTTGCGGTATCTTTCACTGAAGACCGCTTTTCTCATGGCTCTCGCTTCAGTTAAGCGAGTGGGTGACCTTCACGCGCTCTCTGTGAGTGCTTCGTGCTTGGAGTTTGGGCCTAATGACTCTAAAGTCATCCTTAAACCGAGGCACGGTTATGTCCCCAAAGTGTTTTCCACTCCGTTCAGATCACAAATCATTTCACTGTCAGCTCTTCCGAGATCTGAGGGTGAGGACGATGTGAATTTTCTCTGCCCCGTCAGGGCGCTGAGAATATATGTCGAACGGTCTGATGCTTTCAGGCAGTCAGAGCAGCTCTTCGTTTCGTTCGGTGGCCGCACTAAGGGCTTAGCCACATCGAAACAGAGCCTGTCCAGATGGATAGTTGACGCTATCGCTATGGCTTATAGGTCTAAGAACCTTCATTGCCCTCTGGGCGTCAGAGCGCACTCCACCAGAGGCATGGCCTCGTCGTGGGCGTGGTCTCGCGGAGTCTCGCTCCATGATATTTGTACGTCGGCGGGCTGGGCCTCTCCGTCTACATTTATCAGGTTTTATAACCTGGAGGTGCCTGCCCTACAGGCTAAACTGTTGTCAGTCTAACATACTAGCTCTGTTCGCTCTCGCTGCAGATCGACACAGACTGTGTGTGGTTTGTGTTATACACAGGCTCCAGATCGACAGACCAGGTCTTCCTGTCTGTGATCTTTTTTCACCTGTCCTTCGGGTTCAGGTGGCTGACAGGCAGTGTTATCATTCTTAGTTCAGCCCACGGATGTACCTGGCTGTTCTATTGTATTAAGCACCCATTCCCACACTCTGGAATGGTTATCTCTCCCTGGGCCCAACCCTCATCGGCCCAGATATTACCACTTACGTTTGTCCCCGGGCACATGCCCTTGGGAACGTGCATGTGGACCTTCTCTAGCACGCACGGCGTTTTACATTGGGTTCCCGTAGCGTAAGCTAGCTTACGCAACACGAGAGTACTCTCGTAAGAGAACGCTCTCGGTTACTAACGTAACCTCGGTTCTCTCTAGATGAGGGAACGAGTGTTGCGTAACCCTGCCGTGCTTGTGCTACTTCTGGTTCGCTTCAGATTGAAAAACCAGAGAACAACCTCACGGGCCTGCTTTTATAGCCTGTAGCCACGCCCATTCTGGCGGGACATGACGCGCACGGGCGCCCGCGCCCTCATTGGTGCTTCGTCACGAGCAGGTCCTGGATAGGTTGCAGCAGTTGCTGCTGAGCAACCAATAGGCACGCGAGCCGCTCTGCCTAGGTCTGCTTATGCAGCAATGCGTTTTAAACTAATGCAAAAATTAAGGATAATTTTTTGGCTTCAGTATTCTCGAGAAAAGGGTTTTTCCCGTAGCGTAAGCTAGCTTACGCAACACTCGTTCCCTCATCTAGAGAGAACCGAGGTTACGTTAGTAACCGAGAGCGTTATATTTGTGCATTATAAAGTCGTATAGCAGCTGGTATGAAGGACTTCCTGTAGATAGCCTAAGTCCCTCCCCTTCTGGTGGACCACCATGGGACCTTATTTTGGAAAAATATTGTATGGTAGTCAATGGCGAGAGACAACAAATATTTTGATCTCGTTTGAATTGTGTCCTGAATTACACATATGATGTTTGTCAATTTAAAAGATGCATTTTAAAGTCAAGAAAGTCGCAGTTTGATGTAAAACTGTTGTGGTATAAGACTGTGAAAATACGTAATTACAAAGACTACAAACCCAAAAGGCGCACATGTGACGTCATACCTTTTCTCTCAATGAATGAAGCTAACTTTACTGAAGCTAATGTCTGTCATTTTTTTCTATAGTCTTACGTTATAATCGTAACGTTACGCCGTCATGCCTGAGTGTTTTGTACCAGACTGCACACATACGAGCAACGGATCTTGTGACGTACGTAGTGCGAGACGAGAGATGTAGTTCATTGAGCGATTTTCACATAAAACTAAATGTTACTCTTCTGTTTTATGGCAAACTGCGACTTTCTTGACTTTCATAATCATCTTTTAAATTGACAAACATCATATGTGTAATTCAGGGCACAGTTCAGACGGAATAAAAATATAAGTTGTCTCTCGCCATTGACTACCATACATATTTTTTCCGAAATAAGGTCCCATGAGCCGGAAGCGGAGCGGAGGGATTTATTCTCTCTATACCACTCCGACTTGCACATTGGTGCCATCAGTCTTTGACTGAAGGAGCTACTGTTTATCACCTTCAGGTGGTGGATTGGGTGTGCAGGGTTGGTCAGTATTGATCTTAGTTTATTCAATGTTCTCGCCCCTGCCACTTGCTGAACCGTCTCTAGTTCAGCCCCGACCACCGAGCCGGCCTTCTTGATGAGCTTGTCCACTCTGTTCCTGTCTGTTGTGCGGACGCCGTGTCCCCAACAGGCCACAGCAAAAAACAGAGCACTGGCCACCACTGTTTGATAGACACTGCAGAGCAAGGGTTGACAAATATTAAACGACATTAGCCTCCTTAAAAAGTAAAGTCGGCTTTGCCCCTTGCGGTACACCGCCTCCATATGGCTCTTCCAGTCCAGCTTACTGTCAAGCTGCACACCAAGGTACTTGTGATTGGCCACCAGCTCCACCTCAGTGCCCCCGATGGTAATAGGTGTTGGTTGGATCCTCCTCCTCCCCCTCCTGAAGTCCACAACCATCTCCTTAGTTTTTGTGGTATTCAGATGGAGATGATTATCCACACTCCATTGCACAAAGTTGTTGAGTGTTCCTCTGTACTCCTCCTCATCACCTCCTCTTATAAGGCCAACAACTGTGGTGTCATCTGAGAATTTCTGCAAGAAGCATCTGTCGGTGTTATATTGAAAATCCGCTGTGTAGATGGTAAACAGGAACGGAGCCAGCATAGTTCCTTGTGGCACCCCTGTGCTGCTAAGAACAGTGCTTGAGACACTGTTCTGCAGGCGTACATACGGTGGTCAGAGGGATAGGTAGTCCAAACACCACAGGACCAGTGATGGAACCACCTTCATCCTTCCCATCTTCTCCCCTAGCAGTCCAGGCTGAATGGTATTAAAGGCACTTGAGAAGTCAAAAAATGTGAACCTCACAGATGCATCTTTTTATTTTTATTTTTTATTTATATTTTTAAAACAGGAAAAGATCGGGCCTGGCTCAGTATAAAACAGATTTTCAGAAGGTTCCTGCTCTGCAGAACATAAAAACCACATACAAAACAACGCTCACACACTAGACAGCTAGAGACAACAACAGACACACAATGTGTGTCCAGATGTGTATAAGCCCTCTGCAGAATATAAATGAGGGCATCATCAACACTGATGTTGGGCTGATATGTAAACTGTAAGGGGTCCATTTGAGTTGTCACACTAGTCCTGATGTAGTGAAGGACTAGTCTCTCAAACGTCAAGTGAGCGCTACCGGTCTGTAGTCATCATGGTGGGTTGGACATGATGAAATTGGGCCCTGGAAGGTTTGCTATGGTACCATGCATTTTAAACTTTCAAACAATACTGCCAATAGGAACTTTTAGTGTCTTGGAAATGTTCTTGTAGCCATAGCCTTTTTGATGTAACAAGACTACTTCTTTTGTGAGAGCTCTTTTGTCTTGGCTATATTTGCTACTTAAATTCAGCACATGCATTGGTTAATACATAACTAACTAAAACATAACTAAAGCTAATTAATGGTACGTTTACACAACAACAATGTACTAAAAATGGAAAAGCTTTTCCTTTGCGTTTTTTTTACCTACAGACGCTAACGTTGTCAAAACAATCACCATTCATACGGATCTGCGAAAAAGACTAAAATTGCTGCATTATGCTGCCAGACCAGTAGTTGGCAATGTGTCTTTGTAAAGAAACACTACGCGCTGATAGACTGAACACTTAATACACATGTGCATGGTTTCATCGTTTTCACAAATTCGTGTTTACATGGAGATGATAACAGTATCGTTTTCAAAAACTTGCACTTTGAAATCTGATTTAAAAAATTTGCATTTTTAGGTCCCTAAAATGCTGTTGTCATGTAAATGAATGGCAAAACGCATAAAAAGTTTCAGTTTTTGTGTCGTGTAAAACAGCCCCTAAGGCTACGTTCAGAATGCAGACAAAAGTGGCCCAAATGTTTGCTCATATGCGACTTGGATCTTTTTTTATTTTTGATTATTATATCAGTGTGAACAGCACAAACCACATGGAATCTGGTCTTTTCGATTCTGATTTGGGCCACTTCCATATGTGGTCCCAAATCAGATGCAAGTCTGATGTTTTGCAATTAAACCTCAGTCTGAACAGTCATATCGAAATTCTTGTGACTTTTACGTCACTTATTTGTCACTTCAAAGATTTTACTACATACCGTAGTTCTTTGGTCACTCTGTGAACATGGAAGACAGCAGCGTTAGTCAGTGGAGGGACGGTGAGCTGTTATACTCGGAAGTATTACAGTGAAAGCTCTATACAAGCAAAACTGTACGGAAAAAATATGCTGTCTGTCTCCTCATCATCGCCTGCAAACAAATTCATCAGCCTTTAATTGATTGCTTAAATGCTGACTTCAGAAACGTCCATGTTTACTTTGGTGTAATTCTGTGCTGCATGCTATCTTTGTTATCGTTCTTTTGCACATGCGGGTCAGTTCAGGATTCTGAACTGTTCACACGCGAATCTGATATTGGCCACAATTAAAAGAATTTGAACAGCCCCAAAAAAAAAAAAATGGATCTGAGCAATAAATCAGAATTGAGCGCTAAGGCTTCCAGTGTGAATGAAGCCGAAGTGTTGTTAAAGAGTTCCCAAAGGCTTAGTTGTGTTTTAACACAACCATACTAGCAAGTAATTTAGCGTTTGGGGGTTGAATAATTATGACATGAAAAAAAATCCTATAACCAATCCTATTACTAAAACAGGTTGGTTGTATTTAAAAAAAATAAATAAAAAAAATATCTCCTGCCGTTGTTTCTTCTGTTAGATGGATCTGATTGTGGACTCTGAGAGCGGCTCTGCTTCCTCCACTGATATTTTAAATTGTGCAGACAGCCTCCGGACAAAGAAACTGAAGAAAAAAGAAACCGAGCTTGTCTTAAACAAATTTGTCCAGGACAAATGGTTAAATGAGGTATACATTTTCAGATATATTTGATTAAGTATTATAAATAACTCACTACCCTCAAAAGCAATTACTGTTTTTGTTATTTTGTTATGCTACTTTAGAAAGACGGTGAATACACTCTTAGTGTCCGCTGCGTTGTGGAGATGGAACAGTATATGCGCACAATCTACCAGGATCTCATCAAAGTGTGTCATGTGTGCCACAACATTGCCCTGCAGGTATAGACATACACATACGAGTAAAGGTCATGAACTTTTATTTATTGACGAAATCCAGGCTTTAGAACTAATTTTTAAGGGAATACCTCATGTTTATCTTGCTTAATAACTGAGTTTTTATTTATTTACTGTTAGTTATGTATTGAAATTGTATTTCCATAGAATTGACTTGAGTTGGCTGACTTTTATGCCATTTTCAGACATGGGGAACTGCAAACAAAATGTTTTCTTTTATTTTCAGTGCCAAATGTGTGAAAACCCAGCATGTGGAATCAAGGTGCACCTCCCGTGTGCTGCTAGATATTTCAGAGCACGCAGTGACCCTCATTGCCCATCATGCAATGATTTCTGGCCTCACGAGATTCCAGGTGAGCTGTTGTTATTAAAGTGATAGTTCACCCAAAAATCTAAATTCAAGCTGTTCCAAACCTGTATGAATTTCTTTCTTCTGTTGAACACAAAAGAAAATGAACATTTTGAAGAATGCTGATGACAGTTGATGGACCCCATTGACTTCCATAGTATGAAAAAAATACTATGTACTATGGCATTCTTCAAAATATCTTCTTTTGTGTTCAACAGAAGAAAGAAACTCATACATGTTTGGAACAACTTGAGGATGAGTAAATGATGACAGAATTAAAAATGTTGGGTAAATCAACCCAATTGCTCCATCAATCTTATGTTATAACGGCAGAGTTGTTTACTTCAGAAGGTTTTAGATATCAACGTTTTTATGTCTTTCTTTCTTATTTGCAGAAATGCAGCGTTTCCAGTCACAGAGCTCGCAAAATCTACCTTCATCATCCAGAGAGAACACTGCACCCACAACGTCCCGGCGGTCGAGAAGGTCATAATCTCAAATCCTGCCGATCCATCGCTGCAGCTGTTATGGGGATATTTCAAGTGCTTTCTCTTAAGAGTCTAAGATTTTTTTTACATGCATTTTCTATTATTAAAGTATTGTTATTGAATAAGTTCTCAATTCCACTTTTTTTGTTGTTGTTAGAATTTAAATTCAATATCAAATTGTTTATGCAAATAAACTTATGTTTCTTTCTTTGCTCTTATATGGAAATGTTTGCTGTAGCTGTAGCATTTTAGCACATTTTGTATGGTTGCTAAGATAGTTTTTTGAGAAGCATTTTGTTCTTTCAATCAGATACCCCTTTTAGAAGGAACGTTTTTCAAACATTAAATTGCTCAATATATGAAATCTAAAAATAAAATAAATTTCAAGTTATTTGCAAAGTTCTGAATGTGGTTAACCATTCAATTTAGTATTACTTCCTGTGGCCACTGAACCGAACAGAACGAAAATCAAGACCAGTAGTTCAAATCATACAGAATTGCATGTACTGATAAAATATATTGCTTGACAAAATATCAGCAGGGTTTTTAAATCAAAATGAAGGCTTTCTATGACCTATTTTAACACCTGCACTGAGAGGGGAGAGGGCAATGTCTATGGTAACATTAAACCGTAAAATAACAGCAAAACTACAATTTAAACAACTTTACAGTTAAAATATATACACTGTAAAAAAATTCTAACCTCTCCAAGTCAAAATTTTCTAGTGACTGGTCACATCTAAATTTTTAAATTGGCCCAAGTGCAGTTCTTGTTGCAATAGTCTGTTAACATTGGCTCAATGAGAAATAATACGTCAGACTAATTGAAAAATTTAGATGTGATCAGTCACTAGAAATTTCTGACTTGGGGATGTAATTTTTTTTTACAGTGTAGGTTTTGACAAACACAAAATTGTATAAAATGCTAAACCTCACATTTCAGCCGTTAAACCATTTTTAACAAAAGGGATGAGTTAAAATTCGAAATGTATTTAAATTATAATTATATAATTTAATATATTATAAGTGAATATAATTGAAATATATTTTTACATTATAATCTTAACCCTTAAAAAGGTCTTAAATGTTGACCTTTATTCATTAAATATTGCATGCATTGCAAATTTTTTTTATCTTTCTCAGTATTTTTGTCTTTCCAATACAAATATCCAAACACCTTGAAATCAATACATGTACTTCAAATGCAACTGGAAAAATGAGTCTGGAAAAATCGAACAAAATTGAGTTTATGCTTAAAACAAAAACAAATATCTGCCAGAGTTCTGAAAACTTTCATTTGAATTAAGTAGATTTTTAGGAATGTTTAGAAATTTGTTCTTGAAAAAAAAAAAAAAAATACTGAGGAAGAATTTTTTTTTGCAATAGTCAGAAGGTACAGTAAAAGTTATTTCCATATTCTAGTAGTTGAGAGCAGAGCGATTCAAGCTACTTTTTTTGTCAAACGAATTAAAAAGTAGCCTAATGGACAGCTGTAGGAAACTGTATTTAGTAAGTGCTGCTAATACAATTTATTGCCATTCTCCCTAGACATTTACATTTAGAGAACATATTGATGTATTTTTTTCACCTAATTTTTTTTTTACTTGGTCTAAAAATGTCTTTAAAAAAGTCTTAAATTTACCTTCATAAAACCTGCAGAAACCCTGTGTAATTAAGATTTTTCTTATACCATTAAGGACATGAGACTTTTCCCCCCGGTTTCACAGACAAGGCTTAAGATAGTCCCAGACTAAAATGCATGTTTAAGCTGATTTAACTGAAAGCAATTTGCACTGGAATATCTTAAAATACATCAGTGCCATTGTTTTGTCTCAAGATGCACACCAGTTATGTTTTTTTCTAAGGTACGTTTATAAAAGCTACTTAAATGTCCTAATTGAGATAAGGCCTAATCCTGGCTTAATCTAAACCCTGTTTGTGATACCAAGCCTTTATGGCCTTACATTTCATCAAACTGAATTTCAGACTTTAAGGAACTGCAGGGACTCTCACTTTGAAAAATAAATAAATAAAGAAGCCAAATGCTTAAAAAGTAATGCTTTTTGTAATGTTAATATTTAAATGTAAGTGATAAAATTGAAATGATTAACAGTTCACATTCCTCCCAAAAGTGATTATATATTTTGCATTTATACAAATAAAGACAATACAAGACTAGACAACAAACACGGAGCATGCCAATTTATTCTGTACAAATCAGGACCACCAAAAACTGACAGAAAAGCTGAGCTCAAGAGAGCGCACATAATGCCAGTGCTGGAGAGGGATGAAGAGCACATCTCCGGGCCTGAGAACACACTCCTGATATGAGGCTCTAGAGAAGTCTGGGAACTTCACCAGGTCTGGATTCTCCACCTCCACCTGGATGTGGTAAAGCAAAAAAGCTCATGTTTTATCTTTTCATATATATAAGTATCTAGTTCAGTCATGAAACTCTAGAGGGTGCAAGCTGATAGGTCCTTCAAATGCAATCTGCCCGCAATTACATCATTACCGCATGGAACGAGCTGATTGGCCACTGCTGATCCTGCAGCCAATGAGATAACCTTCTCTTTTTAAATAGTCTGGTTCATTGTTTGCTGTTTGCTAGTCTTGCAGCGCACAATCAGATTTACTCTTAGACCCCCCACCTCCCCCAGCTCCACCTGCTACAGTATTTATGTATTTGTCTATTCATGCAGCAGCATATCTTACATGCTGCTCACATAAGTGTATCTTTTCACATTTGTATCTTTTAGCAGTGGCAAGTCCATACTTGCTCTGCAACAGCAATAATCAACAGCAGTGTTGCAGACCTGGTCTGCCAAGACCCGATACATTAACATTGCCATATTCAATAACATGCTAAAACTATTCCAAGAGTTGTCGTTATTGAAATTACCGGCTAGGTAATTGAAACTAGGGCTATGTACAAGAAACTTCAGCTGTCATAAAGTAGATCTTCTACCTGACTGGTGTTGTGCAGTAACTGCGACTGGTGTGGATAGAGATTTTTTGTTTCATCTGGGCTGTAGAGCCGGATGTATTTCCTTCCAACCACCTGACATACAAAAACAAAAGCCGAATGCAATGAAACAGAGCGAATCAAAAGCCTTCCATTTCAAATGCCAAATGAACCATTTGTCTCGTGTTTACCTGTGCCAAAAAATTCTGTTGAGGATCCTGATGGAGAGGAGACACAGTCCCTCCAGGCCCAAACCAGGCATTAATTGTTATGTCATCCTCATCTCCTTCTCCAAGACAACAATAGTCTGGGATACGAATATCTTCTTTTAGCTCTGGAACCTATCAGAATGAATAACAGCTAAAGTTACTGCTATTGCTTTTGCATGATGCTACATCTTTTAGTAAATGTCCAAGTCCGAGAAGACTGGCATAGAACAACCTAAAATTACAGAGTTCCCTTTCGATTCGGTTCACTTCGACATTGCGTTTGTAAACTCTTACAGGGAAAACCCCTTCCTCCAAAAACTACCTCATCTCAGGGAACCGAGGTTATGAGAGTAACCGGAGACGTTCACTTCTAATATTACAGTGCCCCTATTGTGCTTTCTTTGGATTTTACCTTTCATGTAATGCTTGAAAAGAGTCGTCTGTAATTCCATTTTGCTGCGTGAAACCTACGTAGGATTGTAACAAATTAACATAATGCCAGCCTATGGTCTTCATTTTCTGCTCACCAACAACGTCTACTTTGCCCCGCCCTCAAACACTGTAGTTGTAGCTGAGGCCTGGAAGAGTTTGTTTTGTATTGTCGACATGAATTAATGCGGTAAAACCAACACCATCATAACTGATTGTATCAAGGGGTGCTTCTCAATACTCAAATTGATGCTTCCTCGTTTATTCGCTCCTACGTCCTCCAGCCCGTGTCCTGGTTAAAACGGCTTATTTCTTTGGATTTAAACATTCTTAGAAACATTTGGGGTAGTGTATGTACACAAATCAACAAAATATATAACATTGTTCTAGTGATTTTTGGATATTTAGGACATCTCAAATCTCCACCACGAGGAATGAAGAATGAGGAAGCTTCCTGAGGAGTCATGAGAGAGGATAGACATGTGTATACTTCCCTTGCATCCTAAGGAGGTGGGGCTAAAGGAAGCAAGGATGCACAAATAAGAAATGAGAAGCACTCACTGTGCATCAAGCACTGAGGAAGCCTCCGGAACTGAGATTCAGATATGCTAATGACCGTTTTGTTTCCGACACTCGCTGTAAGCGGTAGACCAATCGCAACAGACTGGGCCATCTAACCAATCAGAGCAGCCTCTCGGAAAGGAACTGAATCCTTTATCGAACCTTTTAAGACACTCTGAGAAAAGAGGTGATGCTGTAATTTATATTACCGTAAAACGAAAGTGTTTTTGACCTCATATGCATGTAAACCTAACATTGGAGACCTCCAAAATAAAATAAACCTTTGAAATAGCACAACAGTGGCACTTTATTATGAGAAAGGTAAAGGTGAAGCATCTAGTTTCTACTCATCTAGCGCCACCAAATAGAATTGCAACCGACCTGATCAAACAACTGATGCTGAGCCAGATATCCCACTCCATTCTCCGCCTATGAGAAAATAACCAAAAATAATAATGACAGACAACTTTACAGCTTCTCTAGGCAAAAATATATTTTACAAATGTCTCTTACAATGAAATTTTCCTTACGGTCCCTATAATGTAGCGGTCTATGAAGTCATTCACTGTAATGAGCTTTTGTGACCACTCTTCATCAGTGTACTTGGATCCCACTTCAATAGGTACCGTCCGGCAGCCAGCGACAGTTCTTAAGTAGTCTATGCTTAGAAAAAGAGAGAACAGTATGGTAGTGCACAGATGTTTTAAAGGATCAAATCTAAAAATGCATATTTTATCAGTACCTCCATGGATGCTCTGTGAAGGCAGGCCAGTGGTCAGTAATTCCCTCTATAATCACAGGCCGTTGAGGATCCAGGAAATCTGTTCTGAAGCGCTCCAGGGATGGGCACTGAATCCGTGGCACTTCTTGAGCAGGGTTTATTACAGGCTCGGACACACAGTCCTGTTTCATCTTCTGTTTTAGAGAAGCTTTATAAGTGAATAGTGTATGGCTGAATAATGTAACACTGATACAAGCCAATGAATTACAAAGCATTAGAACAAGGTTTCCAAAGTAGCATGACGATTTAGCCAAAGAGAACACATCCTGGATCAACAGCTTTTGTTAGTTCTGGAATATTCTTTATTATTATTAAACAATTACAGACCAAAACCTATCTAAAACATCAGAGGGAAACAAATTCCTCTTTTGCTTGCCTGGTTGGGCCAGTATTTCAATTTTAGAAGTTAAATAATATATTGTGATTGTGATTGTGAATGTATCATTCATGTTAAAATTTAATGTTTAAAAAAAGAAAAAAAAGAAATTCACACATTTTATCATATTGAAAATCAAAATTTTCAATAATAGCTGAAATTTGATACAAGTTATTATAACTATACAAGTAACTCCAAGACTGCCATAACTTCATAAATGCTTTTGTTGGAAAATGATAACATTCATGGCAAAACATTTCTGATTGGTTTGCAATTTTAAAAAGTTGATCCAGGAACAGTGTTAATAACTCTAAAACTTTTTTCTTTTTTTTTATTAAATTCTCGTTAATTGAAATTAAAGCTAGAATAAAATAAAATATTAATATTAAATGAGAAAAAATACATTAAAAAAAGAAATTCAATGAAAATTATAAATATTGCCTTGGAAACTAACTGAAATAAAACAAGTTGAAGTTGAAGTACTACATAGGCTACAACTACTAAAACTGTAAAATAAAATTCAAAGCTAAACAAAAATATAAAAAAGAGAAAGCACATAAAATTTACAAAAAATAAGCTGAAAATGAAAGCTAATTCAAAGCATTAATACATACTAAAACAACACTGTCCAGAAACATATCATACTTGAGTAAATCAACCAATTTTAAGAAACCATTCACAGTGGGAAAGCAAGTAAAAACAAAACATGTACTATCTGTAAACAAGCTGTCACAAATTATTTCCCTTCAGGAAAGATGACTTCACCTTTGAACAGGGTTCTTCACTCCTCTCTTTGTTTGGACTCTTCATTTTCATTCTTAAGATACCAACAAGTCTTTGCAGAATGTTGTCCATGATAGCTGCTCCCATTAACAAACTCATGTCACATGTCTTAATGGCCTCCTGGATGTTGTATTGTGATGGATTAGTATGACACAAACTTAAGACTTTGAATAAGCAGCCGTAAGAGTAAACTCTCCTCCACTCCTTGTCCACATCTCTCCATGTTCCAGTGTTAAGCTTCTCCCAGGAATAATCTAGAATGACTTGGGCTCTTTCAGCTGAAGCTGGGCAATCTGGTGCACTGTACAGCTGATCTCTGGCCAGCTCGAGAACATTCAACACACTGGATTCAATCTTTTCACTAAATTTAAGAGGGAATTCAGACACTGTCGAAGGCAAAACAGCGCGAACACCAAGCCAGATTGAAGCCATGAGCAGAAGTCAATTTTGCAGATCACCTGTAATTGATTTCTAATGGATGATCTGGTGAAAAGCGACCATAAAAATAGTTAACTTGCTGTAACAGCTAGGGAGAGAAACAACTAACGTTAGGCTACTGCTCATGGTATATATTACATGTCATATTTGTCACAACAAACAATTAACAGCGCTTAAAATGTTTACAAATAGCGTGAATTACGTGAGAAATGTGTAATTTATGTGAAAACGAGAGGTAATAAAACGAAAGTTTCCGTGCATGCAGTGTGCTTGGTTTAATGTCCGGCTAGAAACACAGAAGACAAACAACGTTCCGCACAGTGTTTCAGATTGGAAATGCCCAAGTATTGTACCAGAAGCTCAAAAATGATCGTACAAGAGTCAAACGTATAGAATACAGCAATTTATCTAGACCAACAACTTTTTGACACGACCTGCAAATTACTTTATTGCTAAACTATCGAACTCAATTTGGAAACTACTGACGGTAGCGGCAGGAACGTTAATTTATGCTCGTCAGAGAGGGTCATTCTCCATGATGATTGGCCGAGAAGACGTAAACGTGAGATGAGATGGAAGACGTGCATAACACCATGTTCACGTTCTCCTCACAATCATGACGGTGGATGTTGGATCCACTGCTAGATCTGTGTATAGAAGTCCTATGATTACAACGACCATTATTTGGAGTGTCACAAAATTCTGAAATTATCATACATTATGGGATTTATATATATTTTTTTTCATTATTGATCTTACATAGTACAGAGGTCAAAATGATTACAGTACAAATACGATAATTATCGTAATTATGGAAATACTGGTTTCACTCAGGTAACTCATTGCGGTGTTGTCAGATCAGGGGTTAATAATAATAATAAAAAAAAATTAAAAAAAAAATTATATATATATATATATATATTCCAGAACTAACAAAATATGTTGATCCAGTTGTCCTATTTGGCTTAATAATGCCATATGCTACTTGTTTTGTTTGTATATGGATGGCTCAGCTAAACAGATAATTAAGAGATTAACTATTTTCTCTAAAGTTACATATGACATTGGTATACACATTTCTAACTTCAGTAGCATTTGAAGAGAATGACTTACAGTCATAAAACCAACTGTAAAGTGTACATGTAGTGTTCATAATGTTTCGCTTCCACGCAAGTTCATATTTATTTTAATAAATATCAACAATCTAAAGGTTGTGCATCACGCCTGACTCCTACATGAACACTTTACAGTAAAAGCAGCGTTATGTGTGGAAGTGCAGACTCGTAGGAAGACCGTGAGTTTTTAGGGTGCCATTTGGGACAGGGCCTAATATACGCGCTCCGAACCACAACTGATTCGGAAGTTGAACTGAAACAAAACTGAAACAAAAGATTCATGAAGCTGTGTTCATGAACGCCTCACATCGGTGACATCTTTAAGTTCTGAATGGTTTAATTATTAGTTGATTTAATGATGTTTTTGTCTTTTCGGGATCCCTGTTGAATAACCTGCTTCCATTATTGCCCCAAATTTGGAGGAAACCTGTGGCCTTCATTGTTTACACCATGGTTTACATGACTGCTCCAGTATGCCTACAGGTTCAAACGATTCTAGACAGTAAATGGACAATTCATTTGTTGCATGATTATAAAGGATGATTGGCAGATTAAATGAATTATATTGTCACTGTAAGAAAAAATGATGAGGACGTTGAAGATCTTAAAGATTAAGTTTTATTGCAGCATAGCAGTGGCAAAGTACACAAAGCACCTTGGGTTCACCGGCGGCAAAATGAACCCAGAACACATAACATAATGCACTGGCAAATAATTAGGAATAATTGGGCTCTCACAATGTGCATCAGTGATATTAGCACATTGTTTTTTTGGGGGGATAACTAAAAAATCAACTGACAATATAATGTCTGTGTGTGTACGTGCATTTTAAATTTGTCGTATTGTGTCAATTTTCTCACTGTGGACATCCTTTATCCACATGTGTGCATCCAATAGACAATAATATATCTACTGCAAATGAGTATGCATATATTTGTCTATTCATGTGCAGTAAGCCTGTGTCTTTGTGCATTTCTTAGTGTGGGTCTGTCCTTTGCCCACTTGTTTCCCATCTAGGTGGAAAGACTGCTGTCCATAGTTTCTGAAGTTGTTTGATCTCCTCTTGTTTCTCTTTTCATTGTCCATTCTTTTCCATTTGGACCGCAAGTCCTTCTAGAATAAACAGTCACTGGTGTTGTTCGAGTATGTGCCTCTCCATCAGTTCCAGCCATCCCATAGTGGGTCTAAGGGTTTCTAGATCTTTTAAGCCTGGAGTTCTGGATCTTTGTCTAGAAATCTCTGCATTTCTAGGTCATGGATCACTCTGTTCTTTTTCTTGAGAAAATCCCCTGGATCCACTGGTTCCTTCTCATCCTTCAAACGACCAGATCATCTTTCCTCAGGAGGTTACACATTTCAGACAAACATCTCGATGCTTATATCTGAAACAATAATCAGAAGAGGTTGGCCCCCTTTCCCCCACAATAATCTTTTCACATTTAAACATCAAAGTCACAGAAGTTTCATCTCAAAACATCGGTCATTTAAAAAAAAAACATATTCTAAAAATAATGCCATTAAAACATTTATTATAAATTACAACTACATATCAATGCTAATATTTATTTTTATTTTTTATAAATCATAATCACCCCCCTTTTAATAAGTAAACTTTTTTTTTCTAAAATGTGCTACTATCATAAAACAATTCTACTTTGCATCAGCATCTGTGTCTGGCAAGGTGTGAATGGCTTCTTTATTTCCATTCAGCATTGCCAACTGGGTTTCTAAACTGCTTATTTTCTTAAGCAAATCACTATAGCCCATCTTTCTTTTGTGTGAATATTGACACTGTCTTGCCTTGTGTCCCATCTTCCCAGATGCAAAACACACAACTTCCTGATCTTCCCTTCTTTTCCCCAAACAATGCCTGGCAATGTGACCATCCTTTCCACATGTATGACAGACAAAGCTTTGAAGAGGTCTCTCATTGTCTTGACAATGTCTAGCAATGTGACCAGCTTTTCCATAGCAAAGAATAACACCTTCTGAATTTACTCTTGCAAATCTCCTTGGTCTATGTACCAGCTGCCAGAGGTGTAAATGACGTGACAAAGGCAGAAATAGCACAGTCCAGAGTGGTTTTAATTCCAAAAGGTGCAAAAATATCAATATCCAATGGTAATAGTCAAGTAATAGAAAAAAACAGATTATCAAAAATTATAATACCAAAGAAAATAAATCAAAATTGTTGACAATATGTCCCCTTGGAATTATAAGGTTCTATCTGCGTTCTGAGCAGTTTTGAGATATTGAGCTTTAACATTTTTGCATTCCATTCGACTGTGTAGAAAGAACCTTTTTATTTTCTAAATAAAAAGTTCCAAAATGTACATAACTTAAAAACGACATCACATAATGTAAAGAAGTGGTCACAGAATAATAATATGTGAATAACTAAATTTTGACAAAAATGTCAGATAGAACAATATAATTCCAAGGGGACGAATACACAAATGCATGTTGGCTATGCCAATGTACAGGCCCACAAAAACGAGATTCAACCTCTCCACACTTGCCCTCTCCCCTAAAATGGCTACCTCTTTTATAGGCCTTAGCTCCTCCTATTTTTGGAAAATACCATTTTAGGGAGAAACCTATTAGTTACAAAGAGGTGACAAGACATAAACAAACAAACTGTCATGACATTTCAACTCTAAATCATACATAATTTATTTCTAGTACAATTTAAAGGGCTCAAAACAATAAAGACAAAACATAAGAAGAAAACATAGATAATAGGTTCCCTCCCTCCCCCATGAGGTCAGAACCAGATGGAGTAATCTTACATGAGCACATGCTAGTTTAAATATGGCTACTTTCCTTGCATGTGTACTGGTTTGGCAAGTGAGGGGTGCACCAGAAGGTATGTGCAGCTGTTTGAAATGCTTAAAGCTAACTTGGTAACTGAATGAAATGAAATAAACCCTTATTGTATAAAGTGTTTTTGGTGTACTTTTCTGTGTAATGGTGGAAACAATTTGTTGTGTGCACAAACCCATGCCCAATCCCTTCAAAATAAAAGTCCTGTGTCACAGTCAGTCTGTGACAGTCTATGATGGAAAGAAACCATTAGATAATTTAGAACATTCTCTCCCACCAAAGGCAGCAAGTGATGTCTAGATTTATCAGCTTTGATTTGACTATTTGCATTAACATTATTGTTGTAAAACTGTGTCATTTTAGCAATAATGTCATTGTATTCAGAGAGAGGTGTCACAAGCATTGTCACAGTCAGACCGGGTGAGTGGATCATATTTGTTAATCAAGGTAGACATGAAACCGACATGATTCTTAGTGATATCAGGATTGCCACTGAAAGTTTTAAACGTCTCCAATAATCATTCAGAAAACGCTGCTGGATGCTCCCCTTTCCTCATGTGCATCTCAGATATTGCATCTCAATTAACTGACATTACACCGAAGACTTCAAGCAGTGCCTTTTTCCTCTCTGACTTATTAGCAGTTCTGTCCTTTACTTTCTGAGTTAAGGCTCCAGACAAAGTGTTTATCTCCAACCCTAATCAAGCACACCTGAAGCAACCAATTAACGTCTTCAGGATCGCTTGAAAATTAAAGGCAGGTGTGTTTGATTAGGGTTGGAGATGAACTGTGCAGGACAGGGGTTGGGCCATAGACATGTATAGAAAGGCTAGATGGCTCAAGGCGGAGTCAGCTGTGTCGTCACTTGGCGGCCATCTTAGGTCAGGAGACTGCGCTGCTGCTCCCTGCTGCTGTGGACGGAAGGTGAGTGACATACGCCAACTAAAATGCTCGTAACTTGCTGAATTCTTGACGGATTTACAAACGGTTTGGTTTATTACAAACCTTATTAACGTGGCTATGATTTGTGCTGATGCCGTTTGTGGCTATAATTTTTCACAAGTATGCAGTTAAATAGCCGCATCCCTGACGTTTATGACACACCAAGCTGTTTGAAAATCGGTTGAAAATTGAGCAAAATATAGTTATTTCAGCACTACATGCACAATAGACTTTAATGTTATAACTGGACGAGCGGTCCTGTCCTAAGATGGCCGCCGTGTGACGTCGTCGGGTCCCATTGGCTCTCAGCGCCGGTAAGCTATCTAGCCTTTCTATACATGTCTATGGGTTGGGCACCCCTGGTCTAATGGATCTTGTTTGGCAATGTTCTTGATCACAGCCTCTAGTTGGATTAAATCCTCTGACTATGGTAGAGGTCATTGGTTCTTCCCCTCTTTCACTAGCACACATAGTCATAGTAGTATGGACTGGTGCCATGGGAAATCTGACTCTTCAGTCAGAGTATTGGCTACTGAATGACTGAGAATCTTTTCCCCAACCCTCAGTGCTATCTTCCTGCAAAACTGGCATTTCTGGAACTGGGTTACACAACGTGACACCTGTCTTACTGGTGTTTTTCTCAGTTGTGCCATTCTTTATCATCAACTGACAAGCAGTCTTCGCTTCCTCGAATTTGTTGAACAATGTTTCCACGGATTATTTAAGCATGCTATTGTTAGTTCTAAGAAGTGCGATCTCATTCTGCATCCTGACCTTTTCTTCGTTCCATATTGTTTCACTAGCCAGGTAGCCACAGGCACTTTTTGTTAATACTGAGTCGATCATTTTCAGCCTCTAACTCATCCACTCTCCTCCTAGTTACTTTGTATGAAGCAAAAACAGCAAATGAACAAAACAGTCACACTATCTCAAGCTTCTTAACCATGGCCACAATCCTTTGGGCTTTAAATTTCACAACGCAAAAAAGTTTAGAGATGAAACGGTCACAGTACGTCGGACAAAACAGCTTTTTCTTATCTTTCCCACTTGAAAAAAAAAATCCCTCTCTGGGTGGCTCGCTAATGTAAGAAAAAACGATGAGGACATTGAAGATCTCAAAGATTAAGTTTTATTGCAGCATATAGCAGTGGCAAAGTACATGAAGCACGTGAGTTCACCGGCGTCAGAATGAACCCATGAACATCCAAATCTCAAACTTTTTATCCTGTTACAGTTTCCCACTCTTAACGTAAATGAAATTGCTCCTTTTGTAAAAGCTGTGGTCTGTATGTTAATGAAGTTGTGACACCCCATTTTCTGAGATGGTTCTCTGTGTCCCACACCCATTCCCATTCTACAATTTATGATGACCATTTGCTCAGGATGTAATCAACCCAAATGGTAAAGAAAAAATATAACTTGACTTTCTTCTTCTCTATGATAATTAAGCCATTTTGGGGATGAGCTCATTCTAAAATATACTTTGGAGTGGAATCTGGGTCGGGGCAGACTAACATTTATTTCACTGTTGGTAGGCTACAGGCAAATCCTAATTGCAACTTTTAACGCTCGATGGTGTTTTAGGCCCCCAATGGCTCCTTAGAGGCAGCTAACCCTACCCTCAACCTTAAACCTATACCCATCCCCTCGCTGCCTGGAAGGCGCCGTTGGGGGCATAAAACACCAAGTGCCACTTTTAACAGCCAGGTTGTTTCCAGTACATGCAACGTATTCAATGCACGAGAAAGAGATATCTAATAGCCTATATTTCTTTTTGTAAGAAGAACTATTGTTTATTTATCTGAGGTCTGTTTTCCATATGCAAAATGGGCATTTACTAGGTATCTCAGTCATGACCTTTTGTTAACCCGGTGTTGTATTATGTAAACTACAAAAATCTATTAAATAATTAATTCGTTGTTACAGCTTTCATGAGATGCACTGTTGAAGGGCTAAACAATGATCTGAAACCATAAGCCTCAATAAATATTGAAATTTCCCAGGAAAAAAAAAAGTTGCAGCACAATATAACAAAAACTATAATTATTACCTCTGTGTCCACGTAACCTTCTGCTGCTGAATCAACAGGCATGTTTTCAAACTAGGCCAGTGGATTGGATGGTGGACATGTAATACAGCTGTCTCTTTTAGATCAGCATTGCAGCAGAAGTGTAATATGGAGCAAATATTGACCGCTAGAATTGGAAAGGACACTCTTTGATGCGATAATCCATTTTGTGTGCTACTTAAATGACAGCATTTGTTTGGTTTTTAATTTTCCCCTGATTTCTCCCATGGCCATTGAGCAGACTGTTCTGTGGAAAAGAGCCAGCTGTTGAAGAATCAGATGTTTGCACAGCTAGATGATCTGTGAAGGAGTGTGTTTAGAGGGGCACAGTGAGGTTTTACATGAGATTTTAATAGTGGTGAACACTGCAGTGGTTACCTTTTGTGTATGGGTGTGTGTCTGTTTGTTATGTATGCATTGAAAACGTAAGGCCGAGAAACTCAACAATTCACATTAATTTAAAAATGCAGCAAGTCCCCTATAAAAATGCTTTTTTATATATGGTACAGTTACATTTAGAATCAGACATTTTCATTTAATTGTCAATAGTCAAAATAGTAATAATTTTTAATTAATCATTGTAAATTATTAATACAGTTTGAAATAACATTTTTTATATAGGCCTATACTGTATTTTAAAATTATATCTTCATGTAGGCTATTTTAAAATTCAAATTTTAACTGTGATGGCACAATCCGTTTTACAGCATCCATTACTCCAGGTTAGAAAACATTTTCAGTCTAATCATTCTAATGTGCTAATTTGGTTCATTCTTTATTATTAGCACAGATGAAAATGTGGTTTAATGAAGTATGGAAATAACAATAGAATGACTTGTTTCAGCTGGTGATGTAGTTTTTTTGGTAACACTTTATTTGGATGGTCCCTTTAGAACATTCAGTTAACCGTAAGTAACTTTGCAACTACATGTCAACTAACTCTCACTAGAGTATTAGTGGAATATCTATCTGCAAACTCTTTATTGTGATGGTCCTCCAACAGACACTCTACTGACTATAAGTAACTTTGCAACTACATGTCAACTTATTCTAACCCTAACCCTACTAGTCTACTCATACTCTACTAATACTCTAATGAGAGTTAGTAGACATGTAGGTGCAGTTACTTAGAGACAACAGAATGTGTTAAAGGGACCATCAAAATAAAGTGAAACCGTTTTTTTTTTTGTCAAATTTTGGTTTTAAAAATGACCTGTAAAATCTAATTTGTCACAATCTCAATCTCACAAACATGCAAACCGATCTCCTTAAAAATGTTTAAGTAAATGATCTCATCATTAAACTTACTACCACTTGAGTCCTATTGTTTACTCATTTTGCAAGTTTAGTACTTAGTTAAGTCAACTTAAAGATTTAAGTCCACTGACCTCAAACATAACAGTTTAGGCTTACTTAACAAGCTTGTTCACATTACTAGACAAATATGTGGAAACTGATTACCTTAAATTTCTCAAGCATTTTTTTACTCAAAGTTGTAAGTTGTTAATACAAAGGCATAAAGAGTAAGACAACACCGGACCTATTTATTTCAATTCATTAAACTGCAAAAACTTTCAAATACTTTGCATATTTGATATACAATTTCGTATTGAAGCTCATCAGTCTATTGTTCTGTTGAGAGAAGAAGACGAAAAGAAAGAAGAAAGCAATCTTGATCTAACCACAAGAAATGTGGTTGGCCTAGATACACAACAAGAATGAGTAAATAAGAATCTCTAGCTTGCGAAACAGATCACTCACTGGTGCTCAGCTGGACCAGCACACACACTAAACACCAGCTTCAACTTTATCAGAGGACATTCTGAGACACTGGCTCTTTAGACAGAGTTTAAAACAAAAAGCCATGTCGCATCTAAGAAAAGGCAGGGTAGATGGAAAAATAACTTAATTAATGGATGGCAAACGATTAAAAAAATCATGTTAAAATGGATTGATGAATCCCAAGTTTTAGTATGGATGATTCATTGATAGAAAGAAAGAAGAACAGCATTTTTTTTACAGTAAAACACAAATATTGTATATATATATATATATATATATATATATATATATATATATATATATATATATATATATATATATATATATATATATATATATATATATATATATATATTACATTTAAGTAATGAATAAAAACATAAAAAACATCTAATGCACATAGTGATTCCAAACTTTTGAACAGTATACACTATACCATTCAAAAGATTTGGATCAGTACGTGCTTAAAAAAAAAACAAAAAAACGAATTGATCAAAACAGTAAAGGCATATTTCTAATTCAAAGAATATTTCTATTTCAAAAGAAATGCTGTTTTTTAGAACTTTCATCAAAGAATCCTGAAAAATATGTATCACGGTTTCCACAAAAATGTTTTGCAGCACAATTGCTTTTTAACATTGATAATAACAAGAAATGTTTCTTGACCGTCAAATCAGCATTTTAGAATGATTTCTGAAATATCATGTGACACTGAAGACTGGAGTATAATGATGCTGAAAATACAGCTTTGATCAAAGGAATAAATCAAACTTTTAAAATATATTAACATAGAAAACATGATTATATGATAAAAACTCTTACTATTACTGCCATTTAAAATAAATGGCAGTAATATATTTCACAATATAACTGTTTTTACTGTATTTTTTGATAAAATAAATGCAGTCTTGGTGAACGTAAGAAACACTGTATAAAAACATTAAATTATAAATTAAATGAAAATATTTGTAACAGTGTATGTCCAAAAACATGGTATAGGCCTGTCACAATCACACATGCTTTATGATGATGATTAATTGTTATACAAGTAATTGTGTTTAATGTTTGATTCAGTTTTGTTCATGTCACTTAAAATATAAACCATAAGTATTTTTTACTTGGAATCATATAATATAATAATACAAATTATAATAAAATAGGTAATATTTACTTAAATGCTGTAAAAATTCATATAATATAATAATATAATGCAGTCTGATTAAACCTATCTTTGTATACTTTGTGTTAGACTATCTTTATTTACTCTAACAAGTGGTGCTGTACTCTAGCAATTTTGCCAAAGATTATTAAGAGTTGTTAGTAACAACAGTCTTTTTTAATAATCTTTGGCAAAATGTGCTTGAAATTTAAACTGTACAATTATCACGGTTATCTAAAAAAATTGCGATTAGATCGAATAACCACTATTAATCGCAATTATATGAGATAACCACGATAAAAGACAAAAGCAGGTATAAAAAAACATTTAGATTTTAATATGCCTGAGTTTTTTACATTTACACTTTAGACATTCTTATCGTTTGTCAACCTCTTGTGCAAGTTTAGATTTCCAGTGTACATATTTCTGCCAGATTACAAAAATAATGTGTCGACATTCATATTTATGAGGAAGTGTGCAGCATGTGGCAACGGTGAGTGATGAAATGGTCATGGGCAGCATTTCTAAGAAAAAATGCATTGCAAAACAATTCAATTGCCGACCCATGTGACCTCATTTGTGCTTAGTGTTGGGGTCTGTAGTAAACATGTGTCGCACTGTGGAACAGACACTTGTTTAGCCCTGGTTATAGGAGGAGGCTGGATTGTCTCTGCTGGAGAGGAGAATGTATTATTCAAATGTGGCTCACGCTGCGGGGAGGAAGGGGACGAGGAGGGGATGTGTTGAAGGTCGAGGGCCTGATGATGATGCCCGTCCGTAGGCTGTCAACACTCACATCACCTGCTGGCTGTTTTCCCAAGCACATTTCAGCACTTCACCTTCCTCATGCCTTAGCCTCATCCGGCAGGCCAGGCCAGAGTTCAGCCTCCTGGAGTGGTGTGGTTGGCTCCAAAAAAAGTCTGAAGATGAGAATATTTCATAAAAGAGGTTTTTGCAATAGGCTTGAAGAGGGCATTAATGGAGACATTATCATTGCTTTATTCAGCATGTAGTGCGACCGAACAATACAAGTGTGCTGTTATAAATTCAGGGATTATGTAGCAAGTCTGTTCTAATTTATCACTTTTATATATGTATGAAATATTGCTGCACTGGATTTTGTAGACATGTGTGTGAGGTACACAAGCAATCGAGAGAATGTGGGGATTGTGTCTTATATAATGTATTTGTATATATTGTTCCTGACCTTAACCTTAGTCATAAAAGCATAAAAGCATAAAAGCATTGTTACCGTTGTGGATAGTTGCAGAGAACAAAGGAGGAACTCAAAACATATTGCATTTTCTGTGTAAGGCATGGTGATGTATCATAATATTTTTGTGATATATTAAATTCATATAAAATAAAGCAGCATTGTAAACATTGCCATGCTTTTAAAGCAGTTTTTATTTGGATGTTGAGTCTTCTGAAAACTGCATCTGAAGTTGTATGATCCCTCCCTGACATGTGACTTATTGTTTTAGTATTTATTCAAATCTAGGTAATAGGTATATGTAACTATTGGAGTTTATTATTTTTTAAATGAGTCCATTTAATGATTAATTATACTTGGGTTTATTTAGTGAAAAAACACATGCTTTGCTTTTGCCTGATGTTTATAAGGTAGTCCTGAGATTTCACTCATGGGTTGTGAAATGAACTGTGTCCTAAGCATGTCAGTCAGCCAGGAGATGATCTTTGTGGTCGTAATCAATTTAAGGTTAATCCCGGCATGACACCTATTTGGCCTCGGCTGTGCCAATGCAGCAACTGACAGCATTAGCAGCATTGGCCCTGCTGCCAGGCTCTTTTCCAGGGCATCAGGGCAATGTGAAGTGTGACCGTAAACAGCACCTTCCCAGGGGCTCACAATACCAAGTCACCAAGCCACCCGAGTGGGGAAGTAATCGCCTCCATTATGCTCTAGGTGCTTCGGAAAAAAAGCGAAAGAGGAAAAAAGGCAAACAGCCCTGCAGTTGTGTTGCCGCGGATCAGAATCCAATTAAACACTGTTTAGTTCTACATAAGCCGCCAGTCATAGCCTGTTGACTCATGAAATTAATGCATTATTGTGGCACAAAAGAAACCAGTGCACTAGAATGCACAGCATTTCCTCAGGCTGCATTTCAGACAAATTGACATAGCGTACATACCTGGCAGATGTTAACACCAAAGTGCACACAAAAACAAAAAACATTGTTTGTCACAATGACAAAAAACAACACCAGGATATCGATAATCCTAATCACGTGCCAGAATTGACTTTTTCTTTTTCATTTTTTTGTCCCTCGATTGTCTAGTCCTCTACAAAAGAAGGTCAGTATGCTTACTGGTTCTTTTTTTATTTTTTTTAATGTTTGATGGAATCCATCCCACTATGTTGGAATGCATCCCTGTGCTCCTTCCACATTGCAGCCTGTCAATGTAAATAATGACCACTGCAGTGCCCCTGTGCATCTTGAAGGCAATTTATGAATGCGTAAAAACTATTAAAGGTTAAGGGTTGCAAACTTCTACGGTTGTTCCTATAATGGACATGGGAGATGCCCTGCGGAGGTGACAAATGAAGGTCCTAAAGTTAAACGCACTGTGAAATCACAAAAAGGAAAGCTTTAAATGAGTAAACAGCATTCATGAACCTCGTCTTCTTAACAACAGTAGATAAAATTCCAATGCAAGGCCTATTTTCTTTTCTACAAACTCATTTCCTGAGAACGTGAAAAATGTATAACAAAGAATAGAAGAATAGCAAAGTGCAGTAAATGATCAAACTATTTGTCAAGTCAAGTCGTCATCTTTTTTTATATAGTGCTTTATACAATACAGATTGTTTCAAAGCAGCTTTATAGTGATTACAGGAAAATGATGCAAACAGTGGCAGTTCTCCTCTGGCCAATGAACAAACAACGTTGTGATTATGATTCATTCATGACATTCACACGGCTGTGTTGTGGTTGTGTCTTGGCGCAGGCCCACCATCTACAGACCGGATCCGGCTGACTACGATAACCTCAGGATAAGGATGAGACAGACAGACTAATATTAACGTAGATGCCATTCTTCTTACAATGTACCAAGTAAATTGTGCGTTATGGAAAGTGTTTCCGGTTCCGGTTGACCCAATTTATGCAGCCATTTGTGCTACAAACCAGTCTGTTTATTATTATGAGAATAAATTAAAATAGTATGATAACAAATACCAGTTAACAACATCAAGCAGCATGACAGATAAGCGGAAGACGCCCGCGCTTGCGTTAAAAATAAGGTGGATAAATCAAGATTTGTTGGGTAGCATTAGCAGTTAGCCCATGTTGGTAGATGTTGTAATTATAATTATGGGGCAAAAAGTAGTTTTTCCATGGAAAATGCTGGAGACCGGAAATGCAAGCTCATGTAAAGAAGTTTTGCCAGATGGTCTTATTTCTGCGAGATACGAGGGTCCGTGGCTTTACCATTGGAAAAAAACATAACGACTAACATGGATAATGTGTGCCTTGATATAAAGCCTTGACGTCACTGAATTTCATTCAGAGTTTGTGCGACAGTCAATCACTGTTTGCGGATACCATAGAAATGAATGAAAAGTGCCGTAAACCGAATCACACCTGTTGCGCAATTTTACGTGACTTGTCTTATAAAACAGAATTTTTTTTGTGTGTGTAAACTCTAAAAATAGATCAATCCAGAACTAATTTTTAAGAGCAAACATGTTGAAGATTACCCGATGGGATGTCGATTTATTAAATGATAAGCTACTTCCTCTCAAAAGCGGTTTATTCAGCATAGTGAAGCCTCTCCTCCATTGACATCCATTAAAAAAACAGACTCTTGTCTCCTTCCCTGTGTACCGCGTTAGCAATCGTTACACTTTTTTCGGCTAAAGTTGCAGGCTTGCCTTCAGGTGGTTTTGGTTTTGCATTTCGGCGCATTCCAATGTTTAAGTTTTGTGAAATCTGACCTGTGTATTCGTATTTTATGTTTAGAGGGGGACCTTCATGCTTACTTTTTTTTCTAAAAATTGTATGTTCTTATGATTCACATTGTACGAATTCATGCAAAATTGCCACCTTGTAACATAGTTACGTTTTCTCTCACATGTATGCTGAAATGTGAATTTCTATGATTACTGTTGGTTACATCACATGACATTAATTTGAAAGTTTTCAAAGTATTTTAAAATTTCTGAACCAAAATGAACACATTGTTTTTACACGAGATTTTTTTTTCTTAAGTCACTGAACCAAATATAAGACGTAAACGAAATGAATGGCCATGAACAAATGCCATGCGGGTCTCCTGTTGTTAATGCAACTACCATTGAGATAAATAGGAATGCTAACAGATAGATTTCTCCAGACCTCCTTGGTATAAACAGGCTTCTCCTCCCCCATACCTCACTAAACTGTGTCCCAAGGGTCAGTGTGTTAGGATTGAGGCCTCTTTTTTGCTGTTGCATGGGGCACTTTTGCAAATCCAGCTAAGCAGGTGCTCAGTTTCAGCAGCCTAATGTGTGTTGAGTGTCTGAATGCCACACCGGAGCTCAGGCAGCCCTGTCTGAATCACTTTGGATCAAATTAATTCAACCAGGTGTGCCCCCACACTGCTGGGGTGCAGGTGACACCTGCTACATTCCTTTAATTAGAGGTAAAACAGCTGTTTCTGGATAGACCTATGGAATAAACCCCAACCACCCGCGCTCCCATCGGAACGTCTCCTTTGAATCAAGATGCATGGAATATAAGCGACATTTGACTCGCCATCGTGAGAGGGACACACGCAGGACATAGAGGAGACTCATGCATAATAAGGGAAGATCTAGGACATTTCCAAGTGGTAAATGTTTTCACTGTTCAGGAGACTTGGGTTCTCAGTTCTATTTAAGTCTCAGTGTCATATCAGATGTTTCAGGTTTTGAAATAGGCTACTTCAGAGAAGGACAATGATTCAGATGATTCGACTCTGAATAAACGTGGAGATTGAGAGTGATAGTTTGACAGGTTGTATCTGTAGCAGTTGCTGACTGCATAGAGAAAGTCATGAATAGCCACTGAGTCAGAGTTACTGGACTGTGGCCAGTCCTAATGGCAGAGCAACAGGGGGATTTCATTCACACTCAGAGTAACAGCAGGGGAAATCCCATGAGACACTGGGGGGAAGGAATGGTTTAAGAGAGCTTGGATGGTGTGTTGCAGTGACAGAGTGCTCTCTGTATGGAGTCCAGGTCTCTTGTGAGGGTCAGTAAGCTTTAATGGGTGACTTAAGGCCTGTTCACACCAAGACGAATGTTTGGTGTGAAAATTCGGGGCGATAAACATTTTCATTTGAATGAACGGTTGTTGATGTGTCTTTTTTTTTTTTAAGTAGAGTTGTTCTATTTTATTTTCCATTGCACTGCAAATAAAGCTGGCCAACTTAACATTTCACGATTTAGGTCACATGGACAGACCGCTGTTACTACGACTTGGTGGCGTTCAAGAACAGTATTTTTGCTAAGCGACTGAATATCAGAGGGAAGGGCTCTGTTTTGTCTCTCCTCTTGTATTTGGTGTTGTTTGATAAACACCATAGTGAGTGCAAATATCTGAATGCCGAGGGGCAAAATTAAAACTATAATTCACTCTCTGACAGTAGGTGGCGGTATTTGAAAATATACCTTTTTTTTAATTTATTTTTTACAGTCTATGGTAAATAATACGGTTTGAATTAATTCTCAAATTTGATTTGTGTACCGGGGGAAAACAAGGTATTTTTGCTTTTTTTGTAAGCGCCACCTGCTGTCAGAGAATGAAAATGCATATTAAATTGTGACAAATTGAATGTGAAAATCGGACTGAACTTTTGTGTTGGTGTGAACAGTAGAACTGAGTAGCCTATAGGGCATCACCGAGCTGTTACTTGCCCCTATTGTGGTTAGAATGAGTTTTAAGCTTTGAACTCTTATTATATCATGATGTACCAGCCAGTTATGGGACCTAATATATGCTCTCTCTAGAAATTAATTGTCTTCAGCAGCACAGCTACATGCACTGTTATTTCCTAGCAGTGAGAACAAGGAGTTATTACAATAGGCTATAGCTTGTTTCTAATAAGTCAGTTATTTTTCCTGTTTTCAATTTTGGTGGAAATGTAATGATCTGCTTTCATTTTCATTGTGGTAAATGAACTGATTCTTTGCTGTGGAATGCAATATGATATCAATAATGAGAAACAAAAACAAAGCTGTTCTGATTTTTTCTCTTTTTTTCAAAGGGTGGATTTAGGACAAAACTGTTAATGGAGTTTGGTGCAACTCAACACGATACACACAAGTGACCAGGAGAGGGCAGTAGTGTGGCAGCTATGCCACCAGACCCTGTGGCTCAGCACTGCATTAGCAAATGTGAGCAGAATGGAAAATGATCTCCCATTTTACCCACATGCTCATGGCTTGTGGGTCCTTATCATCTTTACATGTATGAAGTCTATTTTCAACTATTTAATTTCTTGTCACACTGAATCTAGTGACGGTGAACATCACCCACTGATTTATACTAGCTTTGCTAAGTAAAAATCCAAAATGGCATGTGAGGTTCAATAAGCCTCTTTCAGTAGAATAACTTAGAGAAATTCTGACAAAACATGGCAAAATAAAATTGCCTAGGATATGTGTAGTGACCTGAAAATGAACATCTTCTATCTTAGAACAACATCACTACAATTGACACAACATGACACAACATGTCATTCCATGTATTTCCAAATCATCAAAATGGTTGTATATAATGCACTGCACATTATATCACAAAAAAAATATACAGCATTATTTGTTCTTTGCTATTGTGTCCATCTATCTGTCGTGAACGCAAAATGGTTAGCACGATTACGCAACAAAATCTATCATGTTTTCCATGCATCTTTTTTTACTTGATCAGAACATATACTGTAGGCTACATGAAATCGACTACAAAATCTGACAGCAGACTGATCACATGACCTCCACTTACTGTCTTTACTTCGGTCTGCTACATCAAGTCGCTCCACATTTGCTGAACGTTTTAAATTTGCATAAACTTTTCTAAACTTTAGTTGCCATCTCTCGTTAAAATGAGCATGCTTAGGGCGTTCTGTCCCTTCCTTGTGAACGAGTCTTTATACTGTAGTTTTCTCTGCACATTAAGCTGCGATAGATGTAACATAATATAACATAGTAAAAACGACATGTGACTGTTAAAGTCGGCATGAATCGGAAGTTGCTATTGACTTTTTTCCCTTTTGTAGCGTATATCTGAGTGAACAAAAAAAAAAAAAAACTGTAGGGCGGGACTTGATTTTGTCCATGGGGAATTGATTGGATTTGTGTGGTTTGCTATTGCTGTGATGTCATGTGAGTGACAGGTTGTCCCGCCCTCACGCCAGTAAACACATCATCAGAGAAGAGATGCAAGACGGAGAGGTAAGTTATTCTGGTGAAAGATTACATGAAGTTAAAATAATGATGTGCAATAAAAACTGCAAAATTACATAGAAAATAAGAATTGCTAATTTTGATCTTACAGTGACTTTAACAGAGACATTATTACCAGAGGGTATTAGCGTAGTGCGTCACACCTTTGCTCCACTTCAGTTCAACAGAATTCACAAATAACGGCAACATTCATTATACGCGCATATGTCCCACGAGGCTTTGTTATGTAACTCCGACTGAGCCAGCATTGCCTACATTCCCTCACAGAGAACTCCCTTTCTAGTGAACACCTGGCATAAGGGCTGCAAAAGATGGCTTGTGGCAGTTTGCGAACAAACAAAACCTTTTGGGTGTGTGGGCGTATGACCTTGGGACAAATGCCCATTTTCCAACTGGGTCAGCAGTTACCTTCACTCTTCAGCACAAGAATCACATGCCCTAGGTGGATGCCTTTCCCGTCTTCAGGCTGCACGTGGGAGGGGAAGCGTTTGTGCTTGTTTGCCGTGGGAGTGAGAGATTGATAATTCTTCTGGCACCTGTGACCTGCCTCGCTTTCTGCCGCTGCCAGCTGCCTGGTCACATCACGGCCACATGAGGAAGATTCCCTGTGACAGAACAGTCAAGTTTTACAGCAAACACTGTTCTAGGCCACTTATTCTACTCAGTGTTTCTGAAAACCTCTTCAGTCGTGCGAAGTTATTGTGTACGTAGGTGCAATTCCGGCTGTCATGAGTTCTGCCGGATGAAGCCGAGTCTCGTTTGGACCCCAAGCGCAGTTGAATCTTATTAGTTGTGCTTGACTCATGTGTCAGTAGACTGCGGAATAATGGCGCTGAATCCCACTAGATCATTTGAATGCTGCTCATAGTGTCGTACGCCCAAGTACGCCTCTCTGTATCATGTTCTCATTTGAGTATATCTAGAACAAGGATTAGCATGGTTGGTTGATTGATTGATTTGATTGATTGATTGCACACAGTGGTTTAGTTGTTTCAATCATATTACAGGCTTTGTGTTGTGCGGAACTGTAATGTTCAATGTGTAACTTTCATTCAAACATGTTTTAAAATTGTATGATGTCAAAAAAAAGTAGATGATATTGATGAGTATTGTAGTACTTATTCACTGATTCTCTTTCTACAATGGGGAAGCTAAACCCCAACAAGTGAAGGTAGGCTAACTCAGTTGAGCAGTGTTTTTGAAGAAACTGATTGCCTTAAGTATAATTTCACAGATCACATAAGTATTGGTTTTTCAAACTTAAATGGTTTGTACAGAACCCCTAAGGGGACATGAAAAAAAGAAAAGAAAAAAGGAAATCATTAATACAAACAGTTGCATTTTTAAAAATCTTTTTAAATGTTACATACTAGCAAAACAATGTAACAATATATTGCTTTTAAGTAATTTCAAACTGCTATAAGCAAAATGCTGAGGAGATATGGATTTTAACAAATCAAAATGACCATTAATGATAATGCAAACATTAGCTATTAAATACTTTATTAATAACTAATTGGTATAGCAAACAAGTATCTCTGGAACTGTGTATAATGGATTATGAGCATACACATTGAAAAATCAAATGCATGACTTATAAGAAATGATAAAAAATAATATAATTGTAACTACAAATAATATAGGTCTTAATGAGTCTTTATAAATATATTTACAGTATAGTAATACTTACTTATAAATAAGTATAAATGGAGCTAAAATTAATTATAAGCATGGTCTTAGAAAGTGTTACCAAAAAGGGTTCTGAAAGTGATTCCAATGATTTCATTCCTCTGTGTTGTTATCACAGCTTTAGTGTAGACTTCACTGTTCTCATAAAATGTAGTTATAATTATCATTATAGTTGTGTTCCTTGTTGTGTATGGGCCTTTAAAGTTAAAATAGACTGGGGAAAAATTGCAATCAATTCCATTCCATATAAGCAAATTGCCCAATCTAGGTTTTGCCAATATACAAATTCCATCTTATTTAGTAGTAAACTGCTCCACTGTTCTTGCTATTCATGAACTGACAAACAGTTGCAGTTTTGATTGCTTAAATAAAACTCAAAATAGTAGATACATTTTTCTGGGGCAAGTTTTGAATTGGATCATTTGCATTCTATAGTATAGAATCACAATAAAACTAAAACTAACAGTTTTTTGGGATTAGATTATAACAAGTCTGAAGGTGAAAGTGATTAATTTATAATGATTTTAACCATACATATAATTATATTTAGTAGTTTTATAAATGTAGTATGTTAATTTTGTGGTAATTATATGCTAATGTATATGCTACAAATGTAAATACCTTGAGCTTTGCACAGGGACAGACACATACATTTGACACTTCAATCTTTTTTTAACAACCATAACTGCTTGTGTACTAGTGTTTTGAATCCCAGAAGCATTGTACCGATAGATCATTTATTCTGAACTATAACATTCCCGGGCATTGGATGTCTTTATGCTTGAAGTCCACTGCAAGCAGTCAAACTTTTCTACTTCTACAAATACCATTGTGTTTCGGGCTATGGGAATAAGGGAAAGTCAGAAATGAAGCTGAAAAACTATAAGTGAACTGGCTGAAGGATCAAATTTCCCCATAAGCTTCTTATACCTTCAACCTCACAGCTCTGGCATTTAATTGTTTTCTATTATCTGCCGAGGATAGTTCCCATGGGCACTGTGTGCTGTCAGTCAATGGAATAGTTTAGCTGATTGATTCTTTGACATCACTGGTGTGACAGATTTATTCTTTCTTTCATGCTAATAGTGTGTTTTAAGATCTAAAATGATGAAATTGCTTAAGTTTAAACTGAACTATTTTTCTCTTGGAAACAAGAGAAATGGTCTTAAATGTCAGCTAGCTCATGGATCAGACCAGTTTAGAGTGTGTGCGTGATCCCCTTATTGCTAATTGGTATTCGTATGTAGAGTGTGGTTTTAGCACACATACATTTTTCAAATACGTTTGCGAAACATACACTATTAACATATTGACATCTAAAATGTAAGCATTTTATGTAAGAAAATCTTTAGATATTTTCAAATCCCTTTAGGTTCATATTACATTCATGGAATTAATATGTAGATTTTATTGGGCTTAATTAATAAGATGATTTAAATGTATTATTTAACATATTTACAGTTATTTAACGTGTTTAAAAAAGTTTTAAAGATCGAACTTTAAAATGTTAAAAATGCATTCAAGAGAATAATCATCTGGATGTATAAACCAGTGTCATTTCCGTTCACTAAAATTAAAACCATGAAAACATTTTCATTACTTGAAATACATTGACTGAAATAAAATAAAACAGTTTTATTTTATCTTGACAAAATTTCAATGTTTTGTTTAGTCTAAACTGAAATACTAAAATAAAAAAATAAAAAAATAAAAACTTAATCAAAATGATATAGTCATATTTTTTAAAAGAAATTATAGAAATTACACAAAACTACCAAAACTAATTTTTAAAACTATATTATTTTATTTCAGTCAGCGTTTAAGTTATTTCTAATAATGAAAATGTTTTCATGGTTTTAATTTTAGTGAACAGAAATAACACTGGTTTATACATCCAGATGATTGTGTCATTGTGTTTCTTGTAGCTCCAACAGTAGAGCGTTGGTGCTTGCAACGCCATTGTAATGGGTTTGATTCCCAGGGAAAGCAAGAACTAATAAGAAAAATGTGTACCTTGAAATGCAATGTAAGTTGCTTTGGATAAAACCATCTGCCAAATGCATAAATGTAAATGTAAAAACAAAATAAAACCGAATTCAAAATATGAACAAAAACTGCAATAGTAGGCTATATCAATGGTACTAAAATAAGACCGGTATAAACAACATTCACTGCACATTTATACACTCCATAAAAGTAATGCCTCACCAGCCACGTCATCTCAAGTGAACTGGTTTTTGATGATGCATGAACCTTGTCATTTCTCCCATTGTCGATATACTGTTAAACTGGAACATGAGTCTGAAAACTGTCACGATCAAACCCCTCCAGCTATTCTGAATGCAGACAATGTCTTTTACTTTCGACAGCTACTGAAAACAAAACAGCAGTGCTTTACAATGCTCTACTTGGACAGTTACTATCATCTGGATCTACAGCCGCCGTCTCAGTACGTGCCAAAGACTATTGTCTTTAAACCTCGACGACAGCACATCTCAAAAAGAAAGATGACTCCATTCTGTCTTTGCAAGCACATCAAAGACACTTATCAAAGGAACTCTTGCGCACCTTCTCAGAGAAACAATGGAAATTAGGCAACAGGCACCAGGAGAATTACAGCGAATACTTAAGAATCTGTGTCAGTGCCCCCCCCCCAATCCCCCCCCACCCCGATAAATAGGAGAGGAAGCAGTTAAATCGCAAATGACTGTCTTCTTTTATTACAACATCAATCCAATTCCGGCAAAGGCGCAAATAATAGTATTATACTGATTAATAATTCTTGTTCGTTGTGAAGTGAATTTGGCTTGTCGAATGTTTTTCTGTACAGTAATGCCGCATTAAAACCGATTCAATTCCACAGTGGATGAACTCCATGTTCCTATTTCACACCCGGTTTGACTGTGCTAATGGCAGAATTGGTTTCCTGAACTTTGTGTACCATCCCAGCTTGTCCTCAGGCATCAGAATGCCGTCACACACTCAGGGACACGATAACTGCCCTACCTGTACAATAGAAACGCTTCCTTAGTGGCTGACTCTCCCTTCTTGCCTTCATTAAAGCACAGTCATACATCTTCCATGCGCATCTGTGGTGTACAGGGAGCTATGCCTTCATCCAGAGAAGCTCTCTGACATATACACTGTATCATCTATGGCAAGCTATCAGCACTGGGCTAACCTTTCTAATGCTGATTTAGAGGGAGATGTAAGGGGCTGGGGAAAGGTGTGGATGATGCGTCCCCCTGCTGAACAAAAGAGCCCATTGAGATCTCTTGTTCTCTGTGAGATGCACTGCGAACCGTCAATGACAAGACTCCTCCACCTTCCCTGCACTGTTGCCATAAGAAATCCAGCCTCTAAGGGCCTTGATCAATTAGTCAATTTCTCAACTGTGCCCTGCAATTAGTGCCGTGATTCTCTATGCTGCTGCTTACTATCAGGATATGCTTATGTAATGGTTCAAAGTAGAGGAATCAAGGGTGTAGGGTTGGTTTTAACATTAGAAGGGACATTTTTAAATCCATCTTTAACTATAAAGATAATGCGTTCATTTACTTGTTACCACCATATTGGTGGTGGTTGAGGAGATTCCCCCCGTAAAGCGCTTTGAGTGCCGAGAAAAGCGCTATATAAATGTAATGAATTATTATTATTATTTACTTGTATTTTATATAAAAATATATAAACCCCATAACGTTTTCATGAGATGTTGGTTTATGAAATACAATTTGAAAAGTAGTCCGGTTTAAATTATAATTACAATATATTATCAAATTTCCATAAGAATGCTACATTTGATCACTAAATTAATGTCAGACATTTTTAAAGACCAAGGAGAAGTTGTTTTCATGGTGAAACCTCCAAACATTTGGCATCTCTAAAAAGTCCTGAATGTGCTTTTTACAGGACACCCAGGTTGTGACATGTGACATGTATGGTGTCAGAGAAATTCACTAAGATATAATGTCCACTACAGTGGACAAAAGTCCTGGGTCCCAGGAGGATATATATTGCAAATGATTGAATAGAAAGCAAAAAAAAAACAAAAAAACACATTTATTAGGAATAGAAATGTTAATGCATCCTTAATGAATAAAAGTAAAAGAATAAAAGTATCAATAAAAAAGGACTGACCCCAAGCTTTTGAATGGTAGAGTATACCCAGAATTTGAACAAAAGGCACATTTAATTAAAATGTCCAAGTAGTACACATATGATGACTTCATTACAAATGTCCAGATAAAACTAAAGGTCCTGCTTATTTTATTTTCCATAAAAATAAATGCATTTCAGTGTGTATGTGTTTAAATCCAATTGGAGGTTACAAAAATGTAAAAGTCAACATCTTGAGGCTTTAAGATATCCATACTTATCTTTTAGCAGTCCATTCCATGCCTATGAAGTTGAAAATAAGAGCAAATCTATTTAGCAAATTCAGATTTATGTGTAGCTCCCTGGCTTAAAAAAAAAAAAGGTGGACTCTTCGACTGACGATTCATAATAAACTTTAATTAAACATCCGCCATCATGGATTTGCCGTGAGACATCATGAATCATCGTAAGAGCTTGTATAAAACAAAAACAAAACACCATGTAAATAAACCTTGAAACAAACATACATCAAATCAATTACAAATTAATAAAGATGCATCAACGATTTAACACACCTAACGTCATACAAAATAGCAACAAACAAATAAGCATATCTTATTACATGAAGAAACGCATCCAAACAATACAGATAACAAAGTCAGTATTTTTCCTTGTTCTCCATTTAAACTAGGAGTTAAATCCTTGAATTTCTCTTTGACCGTAAAACCTTGAATGAACTGACCATGTGATGTAGGTGAAGATGTATAGGTGATGTACAGATCTTGGTGAATCGATTTCAATATACATTTGAGAGGATGTCCCAACCACACAAATCGGTGCTTATGTTCAGACGTTTGATCTAAGGAAAATCTGAGAGTTGGGGGATGCTAGATCGGAGACATCTCGGTTCAAACAGAATGGTGTAGGAAAGTGTTGGCCCACAGTGTTCTGGTGCCACATGTTGCTTCCCAAATCCCTTTCTATAGTGCATGGATGCACTCGGTATCAGGGGGGATTTCAGTACGTGAGGATTGAGGTAATTGAAGCAATCTGTTCCCACGGCCTGCGATGGACGGGGGTTCCTGGGCTGGTGGTGTGTTTGAGGTCAGAGCTCAGGCTGGATGTCTTCTGTTTCTTTGAGCCCTATTATAGAACTGCAGGCCTCTGTCTGATGAGCTGAAGTCCTGGTCTGGTTGACTCTCGGTCTACTTGAGATTCCACTACTATCACGAGAAAACCTCTCTCAAATTGACAATGCTCTTTCAACATTATTTCATCGTAGAAATTAAGTCATGGAGATTCAATACTCTCTGTCAATGGTTGGACTGGGAATCAATGGAATCAATGATGAGCATTTTTAGCAATGGCATGTCAAAATCAAAACCACAATGAATCTTAATACAGTAATACATCACAGTTTTCACTAAGGATGTCATTTGGAAATCTTTGGGATCTAGGTAACTTCCTAGTTTGCTAGTTACCTCTACTTAAGGGGTTAGTTCACCCAAAAAATTTAATTCTGTCATTAATTACTCACCCTTGTGTCGTTCCACATCCGTAAGACCTTCGTTCATCTTCGGAACACAAATGAAGATATTTTTACGAAATCCAAGAGCTTTCTGTCCTTCCATAGAGATCCAACGCAACTACTGCTTTCTAGGCCCAGAACAATAGGAAAGACATCGTTAAAGTACTCCATGACTCCAGTGGTTTAACCTCAATTTTATGAAGCAACGCGAGTGCTTAGCGTGCATACCGTTCTGGACCTTGAATGTGCAATGTTGGATCTCTCAACCCAGTCTCACGGCAGTTCGTGAAATGGTCACGTAATTGAATCTATTGATTCGTGACACGAACACGTTTATTTCGTTATTTTCGTAATACCAGCACGTTTTTTAAACTAATGTATTTCAATGGGAAGCATCTTTCGTGATCACAGCACGACTCTTTCTGCCTGTCGGGCTGCAGCAGAGAAGCTGTTTAATCAACATTTATTCACGAGATCTTATCATGGTTTATGTATTTTTTTAATGTTATTATTTCGGTCTTATTGCCAGGGAAGCTGGATTGCTTTGCTGTTTATTGATATTTTTAAAATTATATTTTATCATTAGGAAATCGCGCTGAAGAAGTCTCGTTCCGAACACATCGCGATATTTGGCATCAGTTCACCTGTGTCAGATGTTGGTAAGTAGTAAATACGCTGTCCTAATAATGTGTGATATAATGTCTTTTCTGTTTGTCGATATTAATCAGATTAGCTCACATTCAGTCACTGCATTATATCTGTCATCTCCACGGAGGCTTTGCGTTTCATTGCTTTCTAATTCAAAACAGGGTGATTAAACACTGCCTGTCACGTGATGTGCAAGAGGCCTATTGACCTTCAATCAGTTAATCATATTCATATCAGGTTTAAAGTAGTACAATTAGTTCCAAAGTTGTATTTGTAGTAGAAGCACAGTAAAAAGAACACTTACCATGCTTTTACCACATTAACATTAGGATATTTTTTCTGTAAAGAGTGTTGCATAATTAAATGTTAAAATCATTTTTATGTTATAAGTTCGCTGATACAGTATGTGGGCTTTTCTATGAATAAAAGTATGTCTTTAATAGCAAGCAATAATCATATGAAAATGATTTACATGCAAACGGGACAGTTATCAGCAGTGTAACTGATCTGATTATGATAAAATGATCGATAATCTGGTGTCATGTGACAAGTCAGATAAGCTTTTCCACTCTTGCAAACAGAGGTAGGTTATGAGGTGTGGAAAACATCATGTGTCACTGGAACATAAACAGACGGGGACCAATTTGTAATAATTGTAATAAATACAATGCAATTAATATCAACTTTCAGACAGTGTGTGGGACATCCAACTACTTTCCAAGAAGGGGCGCAACTGATTTACAAATACCGCGATAAATATGTACAGGAATTGAGGCAGTAGCCAATGACAGCACTAGGAGTAAAAGCTGCAAGATTATGTACGAGTATGCAAATATGTATACGAGTATCGTACGAATTTGACAACTTGTTAAATCTTGTGAATTATTAAGACTTTCAGACTATGTTCGTACTGATGGGCTATGGGTTTTGTGAGAAAAGGTTTAAGAAACAACACATGCTTGATAAAATGTTTGATTTAGGGTTAAAACCAACACATACGATACCATTGCGAATATTTGCCCCTGCAGCTTTCCATCTCCTCCGTTTACTTCTCCTCAAACAATAATGTGCTGACTGAATCTGAAAGGTCCTTTTGGTCTTTTGGTAAAAGCATGGTAAGTGTTGTGGTTACTGTGCATTTACAATAAGTATCACATTAAAACTACCAATAGTGTGGTAAAAGCATGGTAAGTTTTGTGATTACGGTCTTTTTTACTAAACTTATCACAGTAAGACTAATGTTAATGTGGTAAAAGCATGGTAAGTGTTGTTTTTACTGTGCTTCTACTACAAATACAACTTTGGAACTAATTGTACTACTTTTAATCTGATATGAATATGATTAACTGATTGAAGGTCAATAGGCCTATTGCACATCACGTGACAGGCAGTGTTTAATCACCCTGTTTTGAATTAGAAAGCAATGAAACGCAAAGCCTCCGTGGAGATGACAGATATAATGCAGTGACTGAATGTAAGCTAATCTGATTAATATCGACAAACAGAAAAGACATTATATCACACATTATTAGGACAGCGTATTTACCAACATCTGACACAGGTGAACTGATGCCAAATATCGCGATGTGTTCGTAACGAGACTTCTTCAGCGCGATTTCCTACAGATAAAATATATTTTTATCAATATATTTAAACATCAATAAACAGCAAATCAATCCAGCTTCCCTGGCAATAAGACCGAAATAATAACATAAAAAAAAAAATACATAAACCATGATAAGATCTCGTGAATAAATGTTGATTAAAAAGCTTCTCTGCTGCAGCCCAACAGGCAGAAAGAGTCGTGCTGTGATCACGAAAGATGCTTCCCATTGAAATACATTAGTTTAAAAAACGTGCTGGTATTACGAAAATAACGAAATAAACGTGTCCGTGTCACGAATCAATAGATTAAATTACGAGACCATTTCACGAACTGCCGTGAGACTGAGTTGGATCTCCATAGAGGGACAGAAACCTCTCAGATTTTATAAAAAAATCTTCATTTGTGTTCCAAACATGAACAAAGTTCTTACGGATGTGGAATGACACAAGGGTCAGTAGGTTAATTAATAACAGATTTTTATTTCATTTTTGGGTGAACTAATACCCCTTAACTGTCACCTGCCCGTATACGGGCAACCTAAATTTACTTCACTATATTACTATTAAATCCTAATCTAGTCATGACAAACTATATATCGTTGGAAAGGTCTAAGACTCCTTAATAGATATTTCAGCATTGTTTTTTGTTACAATTTATGCAGGAACAGTAATAGATGAATTTATGACAAGAGTGCACCTCAAAAAATCTACATCATAACAGGCGTTTCTGGCGTTTGTCACAAAAAGTCGACGCACACACTTTTAATAATTTAAACTTTGGTTTTCATGCTAAAAGTTCATAATAAAACATTTAATCTAGTATTTGTCAATAAAAAAAAAATATAAAATAATATTATCCTCTAAAAAGTATAATATACATATTATCCTCTAAAATATAATATTATCTTTTTTATTGCCTTTTTTATTACATCACATATTTTAGTAGTTATCATAAATTAGGTATCATTTGAAAGCTTACGATCTCAGAATTCATCCTGTGAAAACTGTTTTGAAATTGGACATTGTGTTACCATAGAAACGGTACTCTAAATTATTTTACCAGGCTCCTCCCCTTTTGGGCGTCGTCATGTTTCATAATTTATGATCAAAATATTTTCTAATCTTGACAAAACCCATATTGTCAGAAAGGTCTGAGTCTCAAGGTTGCATATTTTGTGACAGAAGTGATATTTGGACAGAAATTTATTAATTTGTTATGGTAGAATGCATACAGTTAAATTCAATGGAATTCAATGACACCCGGTGGCTATTTTTGGTAATACGCCTAAACAAAATCTCATGGGAACTTCAATTTTTGTGATATCAACTTCAAATTTGGAACACAACTTGGTTAGATATATGGCGTTGATTTTATAGTAATTTTTTTGTAAAACATATTTTGTAAAATATATATTTTATATAAAAGAAAAATATTAAATAAATTATATTTTATTTAATGTATATTTAAACTTCCATAACTTTTTCATACTTACATTTTTTGAAGTGCTTTCACCTCAGTAATAATCTGCATTTCCCCCCCTTTAAAACAAGACCAAAACAAGACCTTGGGTCTATACTCCAAAGCATTCTTGAATTACAACCATTTAAGCTTGAATAGTGCATTTTAATGTCCATTCTCAAAAAAGGGGGGTGACCGCTAAGGGGATACAAATGTTTCCCCGTTTGCATTACAAGCACAGACTTTTTTTGCGACCTCTGAAAATAGAAAAACGTAAAGAAATCTTAAAACCTCTGCACATCATTTACATTTATTAATTTGTCTTGCTTAGATTTAAAATAAACACAAGTCAATGTTAAGTTTCACTGCTGTGGAAAAAGAAAAACAAACAAATGTTTGATGAATAAGGATTTTAGTAGGCCTACTTGTTCTGTTATTTTCTGTGTTGCCAAAAACACCTAAAAATCAATCAGATAGGGTCCAACAGGGCTAAAGGCACATCTTAAGAAAAATGTGCTTTTCACTACTCCCATAGTGTATGATTGCAGAAAAATATATATATGAAGAGTTCAGATGCAAAAGCCTCTAAATGCCATCTGAAATTTTCTTATAGAATGATCATTTTTATAAAGCTTGTGTATTTAAGTTCAGTAATTTCACTTAAATGACAATTAATAGGTAATCTTCATTGCCATTTAAGTGAAATTATTGAATTTAAATATACGAGCTTGATAAAAATGATCATTCTATAAGAAAATTTCAGATGGCATTTAGAGGCTTTTGCATCTGAACTCTTCATATACAGTACGGTTTTATTGAACATTGATGGAGCAACAGATTTTGTGCAAAAACAAATCATAAAAGTGGTTTATTTTGTTTAAAAAGTCGAATAAATGAGGTGGCAGGGTAGGCCTTTTACCCCACACACGGGGTAAAAGGCACACATTATTTATACTTGAGCTGAAATAATGTTTTGCATAATGTCTACATTAATACTTGTTCAAAATAATCACTTTAGCAAAGTTTGTAGTATTTTCTGTTTATTTTGACAAATAAAATAATTATTTTTGTTCAATGAATGTACGGTCATTAAAGGGGTCCTATGCCTTTTTACGAAGTCTTTATTTTGTTTTTATGGTGTAGAATATATTTTCATGCTTGATTGTTAAAAAAAACAACAACATCATTTTTCACATTATTACAGCTCCTCTCTCCCCATGCATAGTTTTCGAAGAAGCCCCTCCTTCTGAAATATGAAATGTGCTGTGATTGGTTAGCTAAATAAAGCTTAGAATTGGAATTGTTAATAGAAAACACAAAGACATACTTACAAGTTGTGATCTATAAACAACAGATTGTCCCGACTACATCTTTCAGGAGAAGCTTTTGTGCGTATAGCCAGCATTGTACTCTCATCTGGAAGCTATTCTCCGTAAAATGTGCAGCGCACAGAAAAACATTGAGGTTATAATGTTCAGGAACAGTGTTAAAATACATTTTAACCTCTCTAAGTTTTAAAAATACAGAAACAAATATTTTTTTTTTTAAGAAAATATTCTGAAAGCATTGAAGGAAAAGCAAAAGTTCTGTCTGTTAACATTTGTAAATGCACTGTGAACTAACATGAACAATGTTAAATGTTGTAAAATGCTCAATGTTAGTTCATGATAGTTAATGCATTAACTAATGTTAACAAATGAGACCTTAAAGTTAACAAATTAAACCTTAAAACCAAACATTTGAATCTGACACACACAGGAGAACATCTGTTCTGAATTCTGAAGATTTAATTTAGCTGGAATGGTGATTTGAGGTTTTTAACTTCAAACCAAATGCCTATAGAGTGAAACAGTCGGGTTCCAAAAGTAAAAATCCCATTCATTTTCTCCATATGGAAATTTTTTAAGAAACTGTTTAAACTGTTAATGACAGACCTGTGCTACAAGGTTGTTAACTGATGGTGTATAATATTAATAATAATAATAATAATAATAATAATAATAATTCTTTACATTTATATAGCGCTTTTCTAGGTACTCAAAGCGCTATTACATGGAAGGGAGAATCTCCTCAATGGAGCAGCAATGTGCAGCATCCACTTGGATGATGCGACGGCAGCCATATTGCGCCAGAACGCACACCACACACCAGCTTACTGGTGGAGAGGAGAGAGTGATGAAGCCAATCAGTATATGAGGATGATCAGGAGGCCATGATGGACAGAGGCCAAGGGGCAAATTTGGCCAGGATGCTGGGGCAGCCCGGTCTCACCCCAAAACGTCACATACTGACGGGTCTTGACCATACGGCAACATACGACGAAAAGGGTACCCCTATAACGTCAATATGAGACGCAGACATAAGCGCACCAGCAGCGCCTCCTAGCGGTACCCTAACACATACCTAAACCTACCCATAACCCGAATCGTCACACATGGACGTTAAAGGGGTACCCTTTTCGTCGTATGTTGCCGTATGGTCAAGACCCGTCAGTATGGGTTATACCCCTACTCTTTTTCGAAGGACATCCTGGGATTTTTAATGACCACAGAGAGTCAGGACCTCGGTTTAACGTCTCATCTGAAGGACGGTGCTCTTTGACAGTATAGTGTCCCTGTCACTATACTGGGGTGTTAGGACCCACACAGACTACAGGGTGAGCACCCCCTGCAGGCCTCACTAACACCTCTTCCAGCAGCAACCTGGTTTTCTCAGGAGGTCAGGAGCAGCAATGTGCAGCATCCACTTGGATGATGCGACGGCAGCCATATTGCGCCAGAACGCACACCACACATGAGCTTAATGGTGGAGAGGAGAGAGTGATGAAGCCAATCAGTATATGAGGATGATCAGGAGGCCATGATGGACAGAGGCAAATTTGGCCAGGATGCTGGGGTTATACCCCTACTCTTTTTCGAAGGACATCCTTGGATTTTTAATGACCACAGAGAGTCAGGACCTCAGTTTAACGTCTCATCTGAAGGACGGTGCTCTTTGACAGTATAGTGTCCCTGTCACTATACTGGGGTGTTAGGACCCACACAGACTACAGGGTGAGCACCCCCTGCAGGCCTCACTAACACCTCTTCCAGCAGCAACCTGGTTTTCTCAGGAGGTCTCCCATCCAGATACTAACCAGGCTCAGCCCTGCTTAGCTTCAGTGGGCAACCTTGGGCTACAGGGTGATATGGCTTCTGTATGCTTCTGTCAAGCCTTAAGTCCACATTATTTCAACTTAATTTTTTAAATACTTTTTTGTTGTTGTTGTTGCTTCAAATCAAAGTTTGTAATGTACACCATGTAGCTGGTTGCATTGGTTCATTATAAATCTTTAACAAAGACTTTTAAAAATCCCTGTGTGAAAATGAATGGGAAAAATTATTCTGGAACCCAGACTGCTGAAAAAGTGGACTTGTAGCACTCTAAAGCCCATCAGTGATTGTGTTATGTATGAGTGTTGCATAATTTAAAATCTATACCTGTTGTGACCAGCAGGAGCTGAAACTAGAGACTGTCAGTGCACAGTATTTTCATAGTAAACCTTGACTTTGAAGCCTAGTTAAACCTTCCACTCTTTCGCACACAGTGAATCTGAACTTGTTCAGTCTGTCACTCTGATCATGCTTGTCCCCCAAGGTGCTTCTTCTCTTTAATATATGATTCTGTATTCCCAGCATTTTCATATACAATTATAGTAGCTGAATGAAACTACCTCGTTAAACTTCTTTCAAACGTTTTCCACCTAAAACATATTACTTGTTTAAAAGTACCTCTCTGCTCAAGGTTTAAGTGTCTTTTTGTCACCCATATTAGAATATGGTGTTAGCGTAAGGCCTTCCTCCACTGCATTGTCTGATAATCCTTAACCTGCCAGTGTCTATCTGATTTAAATTGCCATGGATAATGTGATCATCTTGTCAGGGAGAAATCAGGCATTCAGCACTCCAGAGCAGAGGAGTAGGAGTGAGCACGGGGGAAGGGAAACGTCAGGCAGGTCTCAGGTGATCTCCGCAGAAGTGTTAACTCATGTAATAGAACAGGGCCATGCTCCTTCAGCCGTAACACAGCATACATAAATGGCCACATAAATCCTGCATTCATCAGAGTCAATGGACTCCCATCAAAGAGGCTTGGGCAGATGCATTACATTTTCCGGCTCATTTAAACATTTTGCTCTCTTTTTTTTCCCTTTCCGAATTAGACATGCTTTGTTGCCGGAGACACGTCCACATAGGAGGACTAAGTGTGATGGGTCTAATTTGAGCTGCTGAGATAGGTGTGATCATGTTGTGAAACAGTCCATCTGTCTCCCGTATACTCATTGATTGTTTTGGGGAGGAAGTGCTTCATTATAGTGTTGTGGCTAATGCTGTCCATGAGTTTGGTGGGGAAAAGTTAATAAATATAATGCTTCTACCCCTCCCCCCTAAAAAAAGTTCAGTTTAAGAGACCGTTAAATATGATTTGCCCCTGCTTGCCATAAATGAATAGCTGAGCCATAAACAGAAATCCAAACCATTATCTTGCCTCAATGACAGTTGAAGGAGGCTTCCTCATCAAAGCTTTTTAATTGGATCAAATTACGGGCAGCGAGAGCCTGAGCCCTTCTTGAGTTCATGAAGCCTAACTTTCAAATCACTTCTAATAAGACATCTGTCCTGCTTGACAAAGGCAAAATACAGTGACTTTGCCAACACTGGAACTGAAAAAATGCCTTCAAAGATTTGATGTCAATATTTGTTCCAGGTTTTATCCAAATCTGAACATAGTTGATCACAAGACAGATCATAGTCTACAGCTCTATTCAGAGGGGACTGGTTTTAAATGAGGAGGTGGAGTATGTAATAATTACCAGAGTTTCTCTGTGTGTTCTTCAAGACCCTGCGCTCCTTTACTCGTAAAGATCGCAGTGTCTTCCTTCACCTGTAAAACGCAATACTGCTCCTGTGTGAATTTACTTTGCCATTAATAAATGCAAAGTACTCATATATATATTTTTTTTTCTTTCTATCAAGGCACTTAAGGTTTTGGTTTTCTTTCCCTGCACCCAAATCCATTGTGTGTTACCATAAAGTTGCAATGAAACTGAAGTAGCGACAGATCTTTTATTATTATTTATTTTTTACTGTGCCACAGAAGAAAAAGAGTCATACAGGTTTGATCAACATGAGGGTGAGAAAATGACATGACTTCACTCATAGCTCAATTTTGACAAAATGTAGTTTCTTTTGCAAGGCTAGCACATGTGCTTGAATAAACAGCGTAACTGTAACGAAATCCACTGAGGGTGAGATGTAGAGAACCCAAATGCAACTTTAATTATCAAACATAAAACAAAGGCTGGAAACTGGTAACTCAAAACAAGAACAAGAACAAGAACCTGGACAAGAAACATTCATAACTTGAAACATTAATACAATACTCAACAAAGGCACAGGGCAAACATGAGGGCTTAAATACACAGATTAATTACAAGACAAGGGACACCTGTGAACAATGAACCAGACGATTAACCAATGACAAAACACATGACAGGATCACATGACAAACAGGGAATCACATGACAAGACACAGAAACATGACACTGACAAGAACAAGAAAACAAAACCCAAACCGTGACAGTAACAGAGTAAAAAACAAGTTGCATGAGTTAAAATATGTGGCGTGTTTGACCTATGTAAGGTCCTAAACTTCCACATATGGGTAACGGTGGGAGTATTTCTGCAGATGGTGTAGTGCTTTGTCGTTCAAAATAAAAAAAACTGCACGTGTGGCGACATGCTGTCATTGGATCTGTGCTGCTTTTGTGGTGAGCAATGGTACGGGGAGTTGAAAAGGAAGCCAGCATCCAAATGAGGCCAGTGCTCTGGTATCTCAGAGCTCAGCGGAGGGGACAGAGCCAGGGGTGAAGGAGATGTTCCTAAGCCGAGCGCCGCTGTGGTCATCATTCACACTTACCCTGCTGACAGTACACCACGGCAGGGCTACTTATCTCGTCCTTGCCACAGAGAGAAAGCGCGCTCTGCTAATGTCCTGCACAATTATCACATGCCACAAGTATTAAGGATGCGCTTTTCTTGCCAGTCCTTTGGGTGTAATTGCTGTTTAAAATCGGCAGTCACATATCTGTTTATGCTGAAGTGCCTTAAATGTGCCGTCTTTTTTCTTCATTTAAGGGTTTGGTTTAGAGATGATGATAAGGAAGTAATCTGCCTATGCAAAATGCAAGGAAGACCCATGCTGAGGTTGCTTCAAAAGCCTTGCCAATGGATCAGTGGAAGGGATGAAGTCCTCCATCTGTACTGGGAAGATATATCTGGAGTGACATTAGGCCTCTCCCAGAAAACCCTGGGATGCCTTCTTAACTGAATTGCCTGGTGCTACTCGACTCACTCGACGCAGCATGTATTATAATGAAAGCCAAGACACTGCACTTCCCATCTCGGGTAATGAAATTCAAAGGTTTCCATGGTTCTGTCTGGTGCCTTTCAATACGCTCCTTCGACTTTTTCCCGCATCAGTCAGAGAGCATTTACGTAAGTCTCTGAAATATTAATTTCTGATATAACTTTAATGATAATGATTGGATAAAGATGGCAAATGGGAAGAAGAATTTTGGGACTCACTTGCAGAAGTGTTAAAGAGAGGGCAGTGCAGTCTGCTGCTATACTGTACATCCGGCCTCTGTGGGATCTGAAGACAATCAAGGAGAGCTGGAAGACTAGCTTCATTGTAATAATAATGAAAACCCATAGACAGTGGGCTGTCATCAATTATAAATCATCGGGCTCATTCAACTTGGTAGTTTGGAGAGGCGGAGTTAGTAGAAATGAAAGAGAATGCACTTAATCATTTCTTCCCCAGCCCATTACATAGCATGAGCGCATTGCCAAAAGTTATTAGTGCACTGACACAAAGATATGCTCTGTTTATGGAAGACGAGTCACTGTATTTTATATCATAAAGTCCATTCTCCCAGCTGTGCCGTGGATTTGAGTGTTTCAAAACGCTCATCTAGCGTGAAGGGTCATTCCAGCGATATTAGAAGAAAGCTTATTACATTCCCACTGTTTCTGAGCCATACAAATATAATTGTTAGATCAATCAAGAAGGGGAAAGTTGTAGTCCATGCATACAATTTTACAGCCTATATAGCCAGCGTGACTTGAATTAATTCTTTAATTGAATTGATTTTTTTCTTTTCTTCTGGAAACACTATATTCCTCTTCCAATACAATCTCTGCTGAACACATCAGGAGCAATTTCACCATGTATATTTACTTTCTGTGAGGAAAAACCAACGGAGTGAAATTGGATATTTGACCTCCCCTTCTTACAGCTACTCTGAGGAAACAAGCCACTTCCTGTCATTTCCTCTTGTCACTCAGTCATTTGGTAATAGTTGATCAAACAGCAGGTTTGAAATTCAGAGACTAAAGTGTACTTACAGTATTTGGAGAGAACAGATGATGTGTGCGGCTAGTGTGACCTTTGAAATCGGTTTCATTAGTGCTAACAAGACATTGGAGCAGTCTAGGGTAAGCAGGGTAATCCGTTTGGCCCTTTTCTGCCACCTCTGCTCTGAATCTCAGAGTTTGTTCCAATGAACTCTTGATTCCCCGCAGTCAGAATGTGTCTGTGAAAATAGATTTACATTCACACCAGCCGACCATAAGCAGAGTTTGTCAGCTTTGTTCAAGGAAAGCTGTTATTTCGCCGGCAAAGAGCTCTGAAACAAAAGGGGAACAGCAGGCTGGTGAGAGCTACTGGTTTCAAACCATGAAATGAACAGGTCACGTTGTGTTCTGCTGCCGAAATTCAGCTTGTCAGTGTGATCCTTGATCCTTCGGTGCCATAAACATGTTGGAGTGCCGCTGTTGGTCTTTCATATGCGGTAACTATTATCCCATTGACAAAATGAGCATAGGCAGTTAGCCGCAGGAACAAAGTCCTGTAATGCTCAAAAGCACGGTCTGTAATGTCTGTAAAATAGAAGAGAGAACAACACACATAATGCAAATAATTATATACAGCAAATTAACCCATGCTGAGCATGCTCTTTTTAAAATTATGCATCAATTAAGAAAAAAATTAAATGGAAAATTCTGCAAAAAATAAATAAATAAATAATAATAATAATCCCAATAACTAGGGTTTGCAACAATTGTTCTTTTTCCCCCCAGAACAAAACCTCAGCAATACAAATATAGAGCGCTGGTAAGCTTGTTGTTGTGTTGCAGTTCAAAAAGAGAAGCAGGCGAAATTCAAATGAACTCTTTAGGGGGATGGAGGGGGATGGGGGGTGCACTGAGACTTTCAGCAGCTTTGAAGTTGCAAAGCAAACGCTCACATGTTTATTGTTGACACTCACCGCAAAGCAGTTCTGTGCAGTAGCTACAGGTCATGCGTCTACCCAAACAACAAGCATGAATAATAACACAGAGCACCATCTGGGGCACTTCAAAGCATGCTTTTCAGATAGACGTTAACAATGAGGTGTTTTGGGGTCACCTGTTGACGTTTTGTCTCAGTGAATTAACTGCCGTATATCCAGGTTTGGAATTGTGCTTTTGATTGAAGGAAACTTGAGTCCCTGTATTGGTACAAGTGTGTGGAGCCACCGATGTGTCATCTTGGTGTGATTTGCACCAGAGGAGTTATTCTGTTTTCCTGCAATGCTCTTTTGTATGCTGCAGACTAGCACTGCTTTGTGCCCTTGGTGGAATGAGAAGACATAAGGTGGCTTGCATTAGTATGATCTAGGCACTGACACATTCTGTTCCCACCGACTCTACCTGGGGGCTGATGCTCTCCTAGAGGCGAGCAAGTGACTGGGAAGCTCTCCAGTCAAAGTTGCCCCGTCTTGTGATTGTGAAAGCACAAAGTATCCCTGAGAAACCACCTTGCTCGCTGCTGCTTCAGGGAAAGGCAGACTTTGGAGGTGGCTGTTGTTACAAGTGCAGACAAGTGCTGTCTTTCTGAGTCGCGGTGTCCTTGAGAGCAAGGTTTGTTCTGCTGCCTTCATTGGCATGAATAGAGAATATAGAAATTTGGAAAAAGAAGATTTTAAGCAGAAATGTGGTTCCAAACATTCAGTATCTCATGCTCTTTGTGTTTTAAAGCTTGATATACTGTATGTCATTTTTTATTGTAGCAAAAATGTCATGTGTAAGAAATGTGTTGGGGATGGTTACTTTTTAAAGTAATGCATTACAATATCCCGTAACACATTAAAAATAGTTTTATTTTTGTATTATTTTGTCTGCTGCACCAGAAAACTCTTCCTTTGTTAGTATGTTCAGGTATTCAAGGGATAGTTCACCCAAAAATGTGAATTTATTCACCCTCATGTCGTTCCAAACCCGTAAAACTTGATCTTTCACCTCCATAGACAGCTACACAGCTGAAACTTTGACACTTCAAAAAGTTTATAAAGAGATCGTAAAACTATTCCATATGAACTGAGTGGTTTAGTTAAAATATTTTTAAAGGGGTCATCAGATGCAAAATTCACTTTTATATGGTGTTGCATATAAATGTGTCTTTGCAGTGTGTGGACACAACCACCATACAACAATAATAATAATAATAAATAAATAAAAAACATTCACTCCTTTTTTTTTAATCCTCAAAAAGCCTAATCATATTGCTCATGCTCCGCCCACGACCACTGACGTACTGACCTGTATTAGCATATTTTGGCCCTCTGCCATTTGTATGCTGTCAGTGTCGACACGCCCCATGGAAGAGAGAGGAGTGGGGTGAGCAGTTGCTCATTATCATTTAAAGAGACATGCTTCGAAACGGGTCGCTGTGAACAGAGCTGTTTTTGAGGAGGTAAAAGGGTGTTGTTTTACTCAAGAATTTTAACCAAAGTATGTTACAAACTTTACACGAAGACCGCAAAGAATCATACCAACTTGTGGAAAATGGGCATCCGATGACTCCTTTAAGGGACTTGATCACTTTATACGATGAACAGATTTAATTTAGGCTTTTATTCACATGTAAACATTGTTAAGCGAACATAAACAGAAGCTCAACCGAACCTGCTTGATGCACGAGAACAAACTTCTTGCGGAAACTCAAACCTGCTGCGTAACACGAGAATGAACCTCGTTGGTTCTTGTAGAAGCTCAAACATGCATGCATAACATGAGAGAATGAACCTCATTGGTTCTTGTAGAAGCTCAAACATGCATGCGTAACATGAGAGAAGGAATATCATTAGCCGCGTTTCCACTGTCGGGCCAGGGCCGGGCCGTGCTAGTGCGTGCCAGGGCCAGTCGCGTTTCCACTGTCACTTCCGGGGCTTGATCGGGGCTTACTCAGGGCCAGCGGCCAGGATTTCTGGCCCGTCGAATACCTTGGGCCAGAGCGGGCCAGCTCGGGCTAGAGGAGTGGTAACGAACAGAGGCGGTGTATACCTGAGTCGGGAGACGGCAGCGCCGGATGATTCTGTCAGCATTAAAGACTTTTAAAATAATTTAACTCGCGTTCATGTTTGAATGCCTTGTGTTTGTGATGCAAAAGACTATGCGCGCTAACCGTTACCATAGTAAACATAGTAAACGCTTGAAGATACGCATAGTAAAAAAAACATACGCTTGAAGAAATCCGACCAATCATAAAGGCTATCACAGTCATGTTTTTATTTTATCTGTCAGTAGCCTACGTCTCGTCTCTTTATACCGGACTATCATAAAATAAAGCAACTTTTTTTTCGGGAGCTTCCTCTGTGCAGAAACGAGGACGTTATAAAATACATCGTTGCTGAACTTGCTAAGCTAAGCATTCAGTGAACAACGCTTCAAGTTCGGGAAAAAATTAAAAAGTTGCGGGCGCATTACAAGGCGATTAAAACGCACAATGGACAAAGCGGTGCCCAGAGAAGGAACTTTCCATGGTTCGACTTGATGGACGGTGTGCTGGGTCACCGTCCATCTGTTAGTGGAGAGACAAGTCGGGACACTATGGCAGCCGCGGACGGTGAGTTAATACATGCTATCTTCTTAAAATCTAAGTTTTCTAACTTCCTGCCTGAATGAACATCATAATTCCAGCTGAAATGGGTGGGGTTGTATGACGTTTGATCCAGGAAGGCGTGTTAAGGGCGGGGTTTAGGGCAGCGCTGCAGGGCTAATGGCCCGGCAGTGGAAACGCAAGCCCGGTGCTTGAGGCCCGAGGCCACTGGCCCGGCTCGGCTCGCTGTTAGCCCTAGCCCGGCCCTGGCCCGACAGTGGAAACGCGGCTACTGGTTCTTGTAGAAGCTCAAACATGCATGCGTAACACGAGAGAATGAATCTCATTGGATGTCACACGCCAAGCAAACATGCTTTTACCACAACTGATGTGTGAGTTGATCTGTTCATCATATAAAGCGATCAGATAATCTCTTCAGAATTTTTTTAACTAAACCACTCAATTCATATGGATTAGTTTTACGATCTCTTTATAAACTTTTTGAAGCGTCAAAGTATCAGTTGAGTAGCCGTCTATGTAGGGACAGAAAGCTCTCAGATTTTATTATAAAGATCTTAATTTGTGTTCCGAAGATGAACAAATGTCTTATAGGTTTAGAACGACATATTGGAGAGTAGTTTATTTTTCCTACCCCACTGGCATATTTTTCCATTTTTAAGCATAACTTAAGTAGATTTAGCAAGATTTATACTCAAAACAAGAAGCACTCTTATTTATTTTCATCATCAGAAGTATTTAGTTTAGTTTTATGAAAAGTTTTATGGATTATTTTATGCTTGTGTGTGTTTTAAAAAATCTAGTACACATTTTCACAGGCATATTTTTCCATTTTTAAGCATAACTTAACTAGATTTTGCAAGATTTATACTCAAAACAAGAAGCACTCTAATTTATTTTCATCATCAGAAGCATTTAGTTTAGTTTTATGAAAAGTTTTATGGATTTTTTTTATGCTTGTGTGTGTTTAAAAAAAATCTAGTACACATTTTGCCTAATTTGTTAGTAAAACTATCTAAACAAAGGAAGACACAATATACATTTATATGAAAAAAAATCATTAAATCTTAAGACTTGTTTTCAGAGAAAATATCTAATTAAGGCAAGACACTGCAGGTCAGTTTGGAGAATTTGGGCTATTTGACTATAGCACTTCATCTGTTTATCACTTTATTCTATCTAGTTTTTTTCTCAATCTGAGCCAGAAATCTCTTCTGCACCTTTCCAGTTTTATTCCTTTCTAAGGTTTTTACAGAGGGGTTTGTTCAAATAGCATTCACCTGATTTTATTTCATTCCTAAAAACATGGCAAAAAAAAAAAAAAAAAAAAATATATATATATATATATATATATACAGTACCAGTCAGGAATTTGGAAACATTACTATTTTTAATGTTTTTGAAATAAGTCTCTTATGCTCATCAAGCCTGCAGTTAAAAAAAAAAAAAAAACAACCAAACAAAAAAACCAGTAATATTATGAAATATTATTACAATTTAAAATAATGGTTCTCTTTTTTAATATATTTTAAAATGTAATTTATTTTTGTGATGCAAATCTGAATTTTCATCAGCAAGTACTCCAGTCTTTGGTGTCTTATGATCCTTCAGAAATCATTCTAATATGATGATTTGATACTCAGTTATTATCAATGATGGAAACAGTTGTGCTGTTTAATATATTTTTTGGAATACTTTTTTCAGTATTCATTGATGAGTAAAACGTTAACAGCATTTATTCATTAAAACAGCATTTATTCAAAATAAAAACATTTCTAACAATATAAATCGTTACCATCACCTTTTATCAATTTAACGCATCCTTGTTGAATTAAAGTACTAATTTCTTAAAAAAAAAAAAAAAGTTATTGTTCCCAAACTTTTGAACGGTAGTGTATATTGTTACAAAAGATTTCTATTCGAAATAAATACAGTTCTTTTTAACTTTTTATTCATCAAATAATCCTGAAAAAAGTATCTCAGGTTATAAAAAAAATATTAAGCAGCACAACTGTTTCCAACATTGATCATAAATCATCATATGTGACCCTGGATCACAAAACCAGTCTTAAGTAGCACGGGTATATTTGTGGCAATAGCCAACAAAACATTGTATGGGTAAAAATTATCGATTTTTCTTTTATGCCAAAAATCATCAGGATATTAAGTAAAGATCATGATCCATGAAGATATTTAGTAAATTTCCCACCTTAAATATATATAAAAAATATTTTTGTGAGTGGATGCAGCACAATCGCCTATAGAAATGGACAACTTTAAAGGCGATTTTCTCAATATTTCGATTTTTCTGCACCCTCAGTTTCCAGATTTTCAAATAGTTGTATCTTGGCCAAATATTGTCATATCCTAACAAACCTAATATCAATGGAAAGATTATGTATTCAGCTTTCAGATGATGTAGAAATCTCAATTTAAAAAAAAATACACATAAGACTGATTTTGTGGTCCAGGGTCACATATTAGAATGATTTCTGAAGGATCATAAGACACCAAAGACTGGAGTACTTGCTGATGAAAATTCAGCTTTGCATCACAAAAATAAATTACATTTTAAAGTATATTAAAAAAGAGAACCATTATTTTAAATTGTAATAATATTTCATAATATTACTGTTTTTTTGTTTGTTTTGTTTTTAACTGCAGGCTTGATGAGCATAAGAGACTTCTTTCAAAAACATAAAAAATAGTAACGTTTCCAAACTTTTGACTGGTACTATATATATATATAGTACAGGTTAAAAAAAAAAAAATTTTAACCTGGCTCTAGTCGATGTTCAGATTTCTGTTCTGTAAAAATTATGCAAATTAGTGCAAATTTAATCAGATAAATCCACATTTGCATATTTAAACATAACATTCCTGAAAACTTGTAATACATTTTTTTTTGTGTGCAATTCTTAATCAATCAACTGGGGGAGTGGTAATATCTATTCATAAATTAAAAATAAATAAATAATCCAATTCACATGGGGTGTTTTGCCTTAATCGTATCTTAATCGTAACCTCATTTGGATTTTTTTTTTTTTCATGTTTAAAGCATTAGCTTCACTTTATTTTGCTAGATTTATGCTTATGACAAGAAAAACAAAACAATATGCCAAAAGGGTAAGAAAAATGCATGTACTGGCTTTTTCATGTAGCATTTAAGGAATCACAAATTCACAAGCACAAATGTAACACGTACTTGAATGTTTCAATTTTTACAGAAAATGTAACTGCTTAAACTACAACATTGAAAGTACAACTGGACTCCACTGAAGCACTCTGATTTATTTTCAACACCAGCATAAATCTTCAGGCCTAGACGGATAGTTCACTCAAAAATGAAAATACCGTCATCGTCACACATGCTCCTAACAGAAAAGGGGACAGACACTACAACATATTTTCTATATTTTCCAGTATGCACACTGGGGAACAGCAAGTGCACTATTCTGGTACAGACATGACAAAACAAACATAAAATATCAAAGTAGTTTTATGGTCAATGAGTGTCAAACATTTTCTGTTTCAGGACATGACTGGACCTTTTCCGTCTAGCTTTCTTCACATCAACTGTTTATTGGTGAATTTATTCAAAGTTCCCATTTTTCCAGGATGAAAAGGGTCAAAGGAAAAATATATATATATATATAATTTTGTGCCAATATGTAGAGGAGATTTGGTACATGCATTGGCCGTGCTTGCAGAGGACAGACTACTGTTGAAGCAAAACTGCTGTTGGGAGAGAATAATGCAAACTTAATTACCGCCAGCTAATAACTTCAGGCAATCAAAACCTACTCAGCTCTGAGACTCCATCTAATTGTCATGACAACTAAAACCTTTTGTCTTCCATTTAGTCTGAGGCTAAGCAGGACCTCCAGCCCTGTAAATTTCTTCTAACTGGTGTGACTCGTGTGATAAGAGTGGCTGTGATGACTGTGGCTCAGTGGCTTTATTCTGCTGCCTGTCTGTTCAGAATGACTAATTGCGGTGGAATGTGAACACGCTGGAGATGAAATGTGTATGGCTAATCCAATCATTTCCAGTAAAGCTGCAGGAAAATGAGGACTGAAGAGACACTCAGCGGTGGAAAAAGAAGGCGAACATGTGCCTTGGATCATTTCTTATAGAAAAACGTCTCGGTTACGTATGTAACCCTCGTTCCCTGAGTAGGGAACGGAGACGTTACGTCGGATGACGACGAATGGGGTTTCGCTTAGAAATCCTATCATCTTCGAGTATTAAAACACGAGCCAATGGCAAAGAAATGCCATGGGTCTGCGGAATTTGCATAGCGTAACTCCGCCCCACCCTGGGGGTATATAAGGAAGTACGCTGCAACATGCAGATATGTCTTCGCTGAGGAGCCGAGACTGAACTCAGGCGTTCCAGCGGTACAGCGGAAGTGGCAGGGAGACGTAACGTCTCCGTTCCCTACTCAGGGAACGAGGGTTACATACGTAACCGAGACGTTCCCTTTCGTTGTCACTCCGAGTTACGTCGGATGACGACGAATGGGGTTCCCGTATAATCACGCCACCTCTCGACTGTCTTCCAGTGCCCTGCGTAAGTCTGAGCTCCCTGTCGTGAGACTAGCACGGACGAAGGAGTCCTACTTAACACAGGAATACCAAGGTACACTGGGAAGCATATCCAGTGGAAATATGCAATCATGCCCAACCCGAAGGGGGGGACTTGGAATACACATATGACCCCGAAGGGCTGCATACGGAGTAATACTGGGGTGTCCAGCCGCAGGTGGAATATTTCAACCCCAGGGGTGGCAAGGCGGCTTGCCAAGGGAAAGACACATGCTCAAAGAGGCTTACAGTGGAATACACATGTGGGGGTCGCCCGAAGGGAACCATGCACATGGTGGCACCTAGCCAAGCGCGAAAGCTGCCCGTGGCATAACTCTGGCGTTGACGTCATCAGTGCTGGAGGAGACTCAGGGCTTATGAGGCTCACCTGAGGAAATATCGCACGTATCCCGTCCGTGGAGAGGAATGGCGAGCAAGCGAAGACACCTGAGCAGAATCTAGTACCGGCTAGTTGAAGCGAGTACATGAGAAGAAACTGGCTCTACTCGGAGATTGTAAAATCTCGCAAATGTGTTAGGTGTCGCCCAGCCTGCAGCTCTGCAGATGTCTGTTAGCGAGGCGCCATGCGCTAGAGCCCAAGAGGATGCCACACTCCGAGTGGAGTGGGCCGTCACACCAAGGGGGCACGGTCGACCTTGCTGCTGGTAAGCCAAAGCAATGGCGTCCACTATCCAGTGAGACAACCTTTGTTTGGAGAGAGCCTTTCCCTTCAGCTTCCCACCATGACAGACAAAGAGCTGGTCTGAGGTCCTGAAACACTGCGTTCTGTCTACGTAAGCACGAAGGGCGCGTACTGGACAGAGCAGTGCCAAGGCTGGGTCTGCCTCCTCCAAGGGCAGCGCTTGCAGGTTCACTACCTGATCTCGAAAGGGTGTGGTAGGAACCTTGGGCACATATCCAAGCCGGGGTCTCAGGATCACGTGAGAGTTAGCCGGCCCGAATTCCAGGCACGCTTCATCAACCGAAAATGCCTGCAGGTCCCCTACCCTCTTGATGGAGGCCAATGCAACCAGGAGCGCTGTCTTCATTGACAGGAACTTAAGCTCCACTGATTGCAAAGGCTCAAATGGAGCCCTCTGCAGGGCAGTCAGAACCACTGCGAGGTCCCAAGAGGGTACGAGGGGAGGGCGAGGAGGATTTAGTCTCCTCGCTCCCCTCAGGAACCTGATGATCAGGTCATGCTTCCCCAGAGACTTACCTTCAACTGCATCGTGATGTGCGGCAATGGCGGCAACATACACTTTCAGGGTGGAGGGAGACAGCCTTCGCTCCAACCCTTCTTGCAGGAAGGAAAGCACGACACTGATCGGGCATTTCGTGGGTTCTTGCTGTTTAGAAGAACACCAGTTGACGAAGAGGTTCCACTTCAACGCATAGACATGTCTCGTGGACGATGCTCTAGCGGAAGTGATGGTAGCCACCACCGCTGGTGGTAGGGTACTCAAACCTGCCTCGTCCCGTCCAGAAGCCACACGTGGAGGTTCCAAAGACCGGGACGAGGGTGCCAAAGGGTGCCCCGTCCCTGAGAAAGGAGGTCCTTCCTCAGAGGAATTGGCCAGGGAGGTGCTGTCGCAAGGAGTATGAGTTCTGAGAACCAGGTGTGGCTGGGCCAGTATGGGGCAACCAATATAACCTGCTCCTTGTCCTCCCTGATCTTGCGCAGGGTCCGCGCAAGAAGGCTCACTGGGGGAAACGCATACTTGCGTAGGTCCCTCGGCCAGCTGTGCGCCAGTGCATCCGTGCCGAGCGTGCCCTCGGTCAGGGAATAAAACAGGTCGCAATGGGACGAGTCGTGGGAGGCAAACAGGTCTACCTGTGCGTCGCCGAACTGATCCCAAATCAGCTGAACCGACCGGGGATGGAGTCGCCATTCTCCAGCGAGAGGCTGAACTCGAGACAGCTCGTCGGCCGCCTGGTTCAGGTGTCCCGGGATATAAATGGCTCGAAGCGACCTCAGATGCTTCTGACTCCATATAAGGAGGTGGCGGGCGAGTTGCGACATACGGCGGGAGCGTAGACCACCTTGATGGTTGATGTACGCTACTGTTGCGGTATTGTCTGATCGGACTAGTACGTGCTGACCCCTGAGCAACGCATGGAAACGGTGCAGGGCGAGACGTACAGCCAGCAACTCGAGGCAATTGACATGCCAAAGGCGCTGGGGTCCTGTCCAGGAGCCCGCGGCAGCATGACCATTGCACATGGCGCCCCAGCCCGTGGTGGAGGCATCTGTTGTGACAACAACATGCCGGGAAACTCGTTCTAAGGGCACTCCGGCCCGTAGAAAGCTGAGGTTCGACCACGGGGTGAAGGTCTGACGGCAGGCCGGAGTCACTGGGACCCGGAGCTTGCCGTGTTGCCATGCCCACCTCGGGACTCGATCGCGAAGCCAAAGCTGAAGCGGTCTCATATGAAGCAATCCGAGCGGCGTTACTGCGGCTGCGGATGCCATATGCCCCAGGAGCCTCTGAAAAAGTTTCAGTGGGACCGCACTCTTGCCCTCGAACTGGCGAAGACAAGTCAGCAGTGACTGCGCGCGCTCGCTCGTAAGCTGCGCGCACATGGCGACCGAGTCGATTTCCATACCGAGAAAAGAGATCCCCTGCACTGGGCAGAGTTTGCTCTTCTCCCAGTTGACCCGAAGGCCCAGACGAGCTAGGTGCCGGAGCACAAGATCCCTGTGTTCGCAAACCTGGTCTCGAGAGTGAGCTAGGATCAGCCAGTCGTCGAGATAGTTCAGGATGCGAACCCCGTGTTCCCGGAGGGGAACAAGGGCTGCCTCGACGACCTTCATAAAGACGCGAGGAGACAGGGCTAGCCCGAAAGGGAGAACCGCGTACTGGTATGCCCGTCCCTCGAAAGCAAACCGTAGAAACGGTCTGTGTCGAGGTAAAATGGAGACATGGAAGTAGGCGTCCTTCAGGTCGATCGCTGCAAACCAATCCTGTGGCCGCACACACTCGAAAATGCGTTTGGCCGTGAGCATCTTGAACGGCAGCCTGTGGAGGGAGCGGTTCAGGACGCGCAGGTCCAGGATCGGTCGTAACCCACCCGATTTCTTCGGAACAATGAAGTAAGGGCTGTAGAAGCCGGACCTCATTTCGGCTGGAGGGACAATCTCGATCGCACCCTTCGCCAGTAGGGTGGCGACCTCCGCTCTCATGACAGGGGCATTGCCACCGACCATAGTGAAGCGGACTCCGCTGTAGCGGGGAGGAGATCGCGCGAACTGAATCGCGTAGCCGAGCCTGATGGTTCTCGCGACCCAGCGGGACAATCTGGGAAGCTCTAGCCAGGCTTCCAGAAAGTGCACCAGCGGGGTCATACGAACCACAGACGTTCCGTCGGGGGTGCAGCGAGGCGGAATGACCGGCCCAGGCGTGGGTGGCATAGCGGCCCAGTGCGGGGGCACGGTCATTAGCCGCGTCCTGCCAGAGGAGGCCAGGGGAGGACCAGCGTCCCACAGGGGCGTGCTCTGGCAGGGGTCTGGCGACAGAGGGGGACGAGAGGAGCGTGGCCCGTGGGCGGCGCGTGCTCTCATCCGCACACTCCGTGTGCTCAGAGATGGGGTAGTGAGTTCTTTCTTTAACCATTTTAGGGTGCTGCCCGTCGTGGGACGAGCAGCGGGAATGGGAAAACCAAGGATTCTCCCCCGGCCCTCCACCGGGGGAAGGAGCGGCCCTGCAACCGGCTCCTGAACAGAACTCAACGCCATCTCTGAGCAGCCCGTCTCAGGAGCGCCGCTTAGCCTGGCGTTTAGCGGGGCACGGGGCGGGAGAGGGCTGTGGCGCCTTCCTACGGCTTCCTCTCCGACGCGACCCGGAAGCAGCGGACTGCTGGGGCCGATCGGGAGGGGGGGGAACCGTAGGAGGGCGCCCTCGGCGGCGAGCGGGCTGAGGCACCTGTGCCGACGGCTGCGCCGCCGGAGCAGCGGGCCGCCGGGGCAGGACGTGTTTTAAAGCCTCAGTCTGCTTCTGGGCAGTCGAGAACTGCTGGGCGAAGTCCTCGACTGCACCGCCGAACAGGCCAGCCTGGGATATGGGGGTGTCGAGGAACCGGGTCCGCTCGGCCTCCCGCATATCAGCCAGGTTTAGCCATAGGTGTCGCTCCTGGACCACCGAAGTGGCCATCACCTGACCCAGCGAGCGTGCGGTCACCTTCGTCGCTCGGAGAGCAAGGTCGGTGGCGGCACGCAACTCATCAAAGAGTGCTGGGTCAGACCTCCCCTCGTGCATGTCACGCAACATCTGGGCCTGGTAGACCTGCAGAGTCGCCATGGCATGCAGTGAGGAGGCCGCCAGCCCCGCAGCTCTGTAGGCCTTCGCCACAAGGGTGGAGGAGAACCTACAGGCCTTGGAGGGGTGCTTTGGGTCCCCGCGGGAAGAAGCACTCTGAGGACACAACTGCATCGCAACAGAGCGTTCAACCTGGGGAACCCCAGTGTACCCTTTGGCGGCCGCCTGATCAAGGGGAGGCAAGGCGGAGGCGGTCGCCGAGCGATCACGGGAAGACAATGGTGCCTTCCAGGACCTCGTGACCTCCTCATGCACATCCGGGAAAAAAGGCATTGGGGTTGGCCGCCGACGCGGATCAGCAGCCGCACCCAAAAACCAATCGTCCAGCCGCGAACGAACCGGCCCAGGTGGCGGGGACCACTCAAGACCGATCGCCGCGGCTGCCCGGGAAAGCATGGCCGTCATCTCGGGATCAGACTCGGACAATGCTGGGACACCCGAGGGTGGCAGCACAGCCGAATCCTCACTTCCCGAGGACTCCTGCCCACCTTGTGATGCAGCGATCGACATTGAGTCTTCCTCTGGAGCGCCGAATGAAACTCGCGGCAAGTCAGAGGACTGTACAGCGGTTTCCACGCGGACACTCGCGGGTTGCACGGGAACAGAGGGAAGTGTGGAGCGTGGAATAGTCGGCGCTTTGTTCCACACTGTAACCCTCAGATCACCCTGGCCGCCAGCCGAAGTACCAGCCCTCTCGGGACCAGTAGATCGGGGTGCGGATGAGGGGACTCTCACATTAAGATCATTGAGTCTCGATCTCAACCGTGCGATGGGCATGTTCCCGCAGTGGGAACATGACTCATCCACAAACGCTGCCTTGGCGTGATCGACACCCAGACACACAAGACAGCGATTGTGCCCATCAGAGTCAGATACAAATAGACCGCAACCAGAAGTGCACGGGCGAGGCATCTTTAAAAAGACGTGCCGCGTGCAATGCTCTTTTGTGAAAGGAGATTTCTCCGCAGAGTGTTGAAGCGACCAGGGAGAGAACACACAAACTCTGGCAAATCACTGCACAGATCAGCAGGGAATGTGCACTCGCTGGAACTCGCTGTCACACCAACACCTGGAGAGAGGCTCGTCTCGAAGAGATAAAGAGATGAACTCAGGATTTGGCTGTGGAGTGAAGTAGATCAACTTGGCTCCGAAGCGAAAACATATCTGCATGTTGCAGCGTACTTCCTTATATACCCCCAGGGTGGGGCGGAGTTACGCTATGCAAATTCCGCAGACCCATGGCATTTCTTTGCCATTGGCTCGTGTTTTAATACTCGAAGATGATAGGATTTCTAAGCGAAACCCCATTCGTCGTCATCCGACGTAACTCGGAGTGACAACGAAAGGGAACCCATTTTTTATCATTAGACTTACCTACTCATTTGCAAGGCATTAGTCTGCTCTTTAAATGCTCAGCAGGAATGACTCACCGCATGCTGCAGATGTTTAATGATGCCGTTGTTGAACTTCAGACTTTACTTCACTGGGCATTTATGGCACGTTGATCAACTTCCTGCTCTTTTTAAGAGACTTCTCAATACTTCTCACTTAAGTTTTGGCTGGTTAGCTTTGGCAGTCAGCCCTATAGACATATATACGCCAGAGATATGACGTTGAACGTGGCCGACTGAAAGGGAAGTGGATTTACTTATTGTATCGTTAATGAAAGTTATCATGAGCATTGTAATGTTCGATGCGGATGTCATAACTAATGTCAGTAGTTCGGGAAGATTTTAAAACGAGAGGTTCGTTCATAAGTCTGTAAGATCTTATCTTCAAACCAGACGGAACACAACGAAGAGGCTACATAAGGTCTATATGGCAGAACAGCCATTATGTGTAAAAAAAAAAAAAAAAAAAAAAAAGTATCTCTCCATTGATCTTTATTCAAAATTAGCCATGGATTCATAAATAAATACACTTTTATTTTTTTAAATTGCTAACATTTAATATTATAACATATTATGGTAGATGTAAGGTAACTTGTTCCTGAAAACTTGTCCCTGCCATGGAATAAAAATATAAAAAGGTAATTGCACATTTTTATCTCATAATTCATTTCTAAAAAAGTCAGAAATGTATGTTATAAACTCATAATTGTGAGAAATAAAGACGAATTTTGAAATAAAACTCTCAACAAGATTTCATAGAAATGGACTTTTATACAAAACAATACAATACAATACGTAAGGAATAATTGACGACAGGCCGTTGAATTATTAGAAAAATAATGCACACCCGAGGTGGTAATGCGGTCACGACGCGAAGCGGAGTGGCCGTTACACCTCGGGTGTGCATTATTTTTCTAATAATTCAACGGCCTGAAGTCAATTATTCCGCTTATACTACAGTTACCACACCTCGAAACATTGTTCAGATTATGTATTTCAAGACGTTTGTAAAGTTTTTGTCATTAAAACGCTCTTGTATGTAGGACTAATTTCTTACGCATCTAATCCCATGCCTCCGTTGCTAATTCCAAAACGTCATTTCAGAGTTAGTAACGGAGGTTTGAGCCGCTGATAGCAGACTAATGCTGGGGACACACGACTAGCTGACACATTCTCTGACTGTTTTCATCGACTGCAGCAGATTTTAAACACCGACTTTGAACAGACTGAACGCGCTGAACACGCGTTTGGGCATGATCAGTCATATAAGTATCAAATTACATTCATAACCGGCCTTAAAGTGTGTTCCCGGCTTTATGCAGTTATTAATGCAGTTATTAGAGAGAGATGTTGCAATAATGAGACAGAAAAGCATGTGCGTCAAAATTATTATTTATTAATTAATTCAATTCGTTTTAATGAATTCGTTAATTCTTTTTTTCTTTCTATGATTGACAGATGACAGTAGACTAGCCAAATAAATGAAACCCAAAGCCCTTTTAACAAGTAGGCCTATCAATAATTATTTATTTGTTAAATGATCTGCAATAAAAATCCGTGCTGCAGGACTATCCATTTATTTAGCCTATATTCAGTTTAATTTTCTATTGATTATAGATAGGACTTTATAGTTTATTTATTCAAATTAAACTGCATGTTTCTATTGATTGTGAAGCTAGACATTGAAAATTGCAGATCAAGCGCATGGGGCTAAATGCTTTTTCTTGTTATGATTTGTATCCGATTTTCCGTTATTACAGTTGACTACGCGAAGTGATATGGAACTGTAATGCGGTCAAGACCTGCCTGGAACTACTTTAGCCGTGCGTTTCCCTGAAAATAATGCACACCTTAGAACGTTCGTCAACCAATCAGATTCAAGCATTCAACGGCCCTGTAGTATAAAGTACAATACAATACAATACAATACAATACAATACAATACAATACAATACAATACAGTACAATACAATATAATACAGTACAATACAATATAATATCAGCCAATCAACATTTTTTCCTGCAGTTCCAGAGTGGTTTGTCTTTCTTACTCATCAAATGCATTTTTGCTAATTTAACCTTTTTTATTTTTGACTTTCTGTTACATTTGATTTTTAGACAAAAAAAAGCTACATGCATTCGTTACTCCTGGAAAACGATACATTACATTACATTTAATAATTTAGCAGACGCTTTTATCCAAAGCGACTTACAAATGAAGAGAGCAATAGAAACAGTCATGTCAACAATTGGGCAACAATATACAAATGTTGTGACCAGTCTCATCTAGACCAGCGTAGCAAGGATAAAAAAAATAAAAATAAATAATATAAAATAGTAAGTGTTTGTATTATTGAGTCAAATGTTGGCGAAAGAGATGCGTCTTTAATTCATTCTTGAAGATGGAGCTCGGGTTGAGATATGTTGGGACCCAATCAATGAGAGGAACAACATTTCACAACTGTATTCATCATCCTCTGTTAGAAGCATCTGTTGAAGGTGCGGATTTCTACATGGACATTTTGTTTTGCCGTTGCAGACATGTCAGACTCTACCTAGAAAAAAGTTCAAAGCATTTGGCAGTTTCTGAAAGCTTTGAGACATGAGGCTCTAAAGACAAAAGGGGATCAGAAACCACTTTAAAAAATGATGTCAGAAAAAAAAAATCAATACTTAGTGCAAAGAAACACAAACGTTGCTACATAGCAAAGCGAATGACCGCACAACCCTTTATACACTTCAAGCTACATGAAGCAGTGACCCAACATCATCATTAACTGTGAACAAACGTTTCGAATGACGTTACCAATTTGAAGCATAAGGCAAAATATATTGCCCATTTAATTACAAAGGAAAATATTTAATTTGCCCTCAAAAAAGAATTATATATGATTGCCTGTGCTCATTTTAATAAAGCTTAATCACGGCAGATTAGATGTGGTGTAGTAGGAAAATTTAATTTGTTCTCATCAACATTCATATCTGTGATAATATAATCATCTGAATTAAATATTACTGTGAATACTTATTAATGCTTTATAATAAGGTGGGCTGGTATGATGTTTATTTTACACTACCACTAGAAATGGCTTCAGACATCCGTGTATCAATATCTCTGTTTCTTTGATTTTATGTTATCAAACAGAAACATGTACTTCCTAACTCTATTTTCTCAGGTCCAAATCACCCTAACCACAATTACAGCTTGTACTTTTAACTGGAAAATTATATGTCTTACATGTGTGTGAACAAAGGGTTCCTTAATATGAAACTTTCAGGTTTTAATTTCAATTATTGATGAAGATATAACCAATTTATTTGAACACTCTATATTACAGTACACATACATAAATTATTTTTGGCTCCAGGACATAGAAAACAAACAAATCAAGGACAGATAAAAAAATAAAAAAAATAAAATAAAAAAAAAGAGCTTTTTGGCAGCAAACACTTATGGGTTTGGTTCATACAGGGATATAAAAGTACCCCATGTGTAAAATGAAACACTCTGCTGTATCTTTAACGCTGTGGGCCTAATTTTCTGCCAGAGGTCCTGGACATCTTGTTCAGATACATTGTCACAGTGTCTGGTGGTTCCCTGGGTTAAACACTAGAGGTCCTCAGTTTTCACGGTGCCTATGCATTTTCACTACAATTCCCATGATCCTGTCTGTCACTGATTGTTCATTGTCACTGATTGCTGTTTCTCGTCACCTTGTCAGCACTTGTGTATATATACCCTGTCTGTTTCAGTGTTTGTCACGGAGTCCTTGTCTTTTATCACACCACTTCCGTGTTCTGCCTTTTTGCCTGTTTTTGGATTGTTTTATGTTTTGGATTTCTTCTTTGGTTTTGACCCCTGCCTGGACTGGATTATGATGCACGGATTTCCCTTAATAAATTATACTGCTTTTGGATCTTCTCTCTGTTTCCCGTGTGATGGATCGTGACATACATGGCATCATGGATTCGATCAAATACCAACAGATAAAAAATCTAAACCTGACAGCCTGTGCTAGAAATTATATAACGGGCCATGTTTGGATCTTCCAACAGGACAGTGATCCAAAAACAAACATCAAAATCAAAACAAAAATGGGTCACTGAGCACAAAACCAAGCATCTGCAATGGCCATCCCAGTCCCTGACCTGAACCCTATATAAAATGAGTGGGCTGAACTGAAGAGAAGAAGCGCCAACAGGGATCTGGGAATCTGAAGGATCTGGAGAGATTCTGTATGGAGGAATGGTCTCTGATCTCTTGTCAGGTGTTATCCAAAATCAGGCATTATAGGAGAAAATTCAGAGCTGTTATCTTGGAAAAAGGAGGTTGCAAAAAGTATTTAATAAAAAGGGGCAAATAATTGTTCCCAATGTGTTTTGGAGAAAACGTTTATTTCATAATGTGATTTTCCCCCCACTTTCAATTCTTTTAAATAAAATATCAAAAAGATAAACAATGCAGATTTATTTTTTACAGCCATCTTTGATCATATTTACCAAAGGGGCAAATAATTCTGACCAGCACTGTATATGGACACTTTACTATCCCATGAGGCCACGGGAAAGGATTTGTGAATGGCTGTGAAGTGACACAACTGATGCTGTATGTCACATGAGAATGACAACATGGCGAATATAGTACGTCTGGATTGCATTCATACTTCACACATTCATACTATATACTGTGGAACATACTTTCTTAGCGTTTGTGAAGTAATTATTCAAAATAGAGAGTATATGATTTCGGACAAAGACTCCACTGGAGGGATTGATTATGAGTAAATAACTTTTTACTTATGATTTCAGGTTGACTCCTCATACAAGGTTGCTGTGTGTCTTCAGAAAAAAACGGAATCAATTGCACGAATCACTAATTTTATTATGCTTTCATGGTGTTTTTGCATCCTTTTTTAAAATGATGATTCTAGCTGCGTGGAAAAGAGCAAACAGCACATTATTAAAACATTCTCCTTTTGCGTTCCACAGAATACAGAAGGTAATGCAGGTTGGGAAACTACATGATGACAGAAATATCATTTTCATGTGAACTATTCCCATAACCTCACAACCTGACCTCATTTAAAGACATTATATCCTCAGCCGAGTTTGTTGATGCACTGAGGACTAGACGCACATCCCATTATCACCAATACCATCACCCTACAGGACGATCCCTTTATTGATAAAGAAAGCTATACTCAGTATTTCATCAGCACAGCCTCCATCAGTGAACTCCATTTAGGTGCGGTGTGAGATGATTGGGTCGCCCTGATGGGAGGTCACTGCTCTCTGTATAACTGCACTACGGAGAACTTACACAGTGGGGGGAAAAATATATAGTGGCGCCATTTATTTGCCATCCCCAGAAAAGGGCACCAGCGATCTGTGAAATCACTTTGTTCGTTTGAGATGGTTGCACATTCTGTCCATTTAGGTCTGATAATGACTTAGATTATATGCCTCCCTCTCTGGCTGCCTCTTTTTGGCATCTGCAGTTATTCAGACTGGAGCATCTCCACACCCTCCCATCTACATTTAATTCAGCTCCTGCCAAAAACCCTAACAGCCTCTGCCCCATACTAATCAAGAGAATGCATTAAAGATGGAAGTCAAGTCATTCCTTTGGTTGCGAAAGCGGATGTTTGTTTCCCGTGCCCCATGCAGTAATCTACCTGTCGAGATGTTGTTCCTCTGATTTGCATTTGACTTCTGTTTTAACGTGCATTGTTTTCTACCGCGGTGATTTTTAGTGTGATTATTAGGTTTTGTAGTATGCTTTACATTGGTGGTTCGTCTATCTAATGAGGGATTCGGCTTGAATAATCATCACTCTATCACATCACCAAAATAGCTACCATCGCTCAGAGTTGTCTTCTGATGGTAAACACCATGCATAATAGTGCCAGTGTCATTTCACACGTCACCTCAAGGTAAATCAACACTTCTTTAAGGAGATGTTTTTAGGTTTCCGCTAATACAATGCCATTTAGAATGTTGTCTCTTTTTGAGTGGCTTTTGCAAGTATCTCTAGTAATGGGATACCATAGTTCACCAAAAAAACTGAAATTCTGTCATCGGCCACGCACACACTGCAGCTAAATTTGGTTGCCACTTCTTGGTTCACTTTTTGGTGCTTACTCCAGTGAAATTACAGTAGTGACAACTGCATTAACTCAGGCAGTGACAGCCGCATTTACAGAAATTCTACAGTGTGTATGGAACTGAACTGAACAAGTTGTTAATTACATATTTAAACGCACACCAGAAATGTATCTCTCTTCTGTATGAGTGCGTTGCAAGAAAATCACAGGGTAGAGGCAAAGTCTTCTCTGTAAGAGGTACGAGCATTGACTCATTTGTGTTGCCAGATCTTCCTAGAAAAACCAGCGAACAAGAGCAAGCCCATAGAGAAATCCAAATGCTTTATATTGCAAACAAGACCAAAATATCATGACCTGCACCTGCCTACTTTATTAACTCCATAAACGGATCACTTTATGAGCCACATTCAAACGACATGCTCAAAAAAGTTTTAAATAAATAGACATGGCAACTCTTAAAGTGCGAGCTCTGCGAAGCGTTGCAAATGGCTGACATGACGTCCCTTTAGACAGTGGTTTAGTTAAAATTGCAGAAAATAATGAGTCTGTGTTCGCTGTATTAATTTGGACAAAACTAGCAGATACCAAACACGTAAGACGCCAGAATGTGGCAATGGTCACCACGCTGTCTATCATCACAATTTCAGGAATGATTGTTATTTAAATACGCTTGTCACTCTTGAAACTTTACAGTGTGTAAGTGGCCATCATTTAATCAACGTCATGTCATTACGAACCTGTATGACTTTGTCTTCTGTGAAACACAAAGGAAGATATTCAGCAGAATGTCAAAGCTGCTCTTATATAGAGTGAAAGTGGCACTGTTCAGTTTTATTGTATGGAGTAGTGTGGGCATTCTGCTAAATAACTCGTTTTGTGTTCCAAACACAAGAAAGTCTTATAAAATTTGATTAGAATTTGCATCAGATGCAATTTTCTGTTTGGTTACCGGGTTGTTGAATGTGTCTGTGTGCCATGAACAGGTGGGCTGAGGATGAGGTGCAACTAGCTGTAATATGAACCATCATTGCAAAGTGACAAATCTGGATTTCCATTGCTCAAAGACTTGATTTATTTCAGATTACACTTTGAAATCATTTGGAGAGTGCCTGTTGAATGCTTTATACAGATTTGATGATTTGAGCACACCCAATCATTTCAGGCTTCAGGACACTATATTACATATGAAAGGTCTCTTTTCATTTCTGCCCATCCATCTGTTTTTGCTTTGGATTGTTTGTAGCAGGAAATAACTTCAAATTGGTGGTCCACATACTGTAGTTGTTTTTACATCAAACAATGGTAATTTGTCAGGCTGGATCACATGGATTACTATGCTTAAGCAAGTTCCTAGAATACATCAAATGCTTCTGGATAGACTCCCTGAGACCTGTAAAATGTTGCGACAAAACAAGATCGGAAAGGGGCCGATACTTAAAAACCGCATAGAGTAATGTCTTAAAGTTTTTCAAGAAGATTTCAAAGTGCCATTCCTTAAGGGTCTCTGCTCAGCTAAGCCCTTGCCTCTGTGTACTCGCACAGAGAAATAATGAAGTCCAAAAATGGTCGAAATGGCCTTCAACAAGCAGTTCTACTTTCAGGGTTGAGTATCTGACACTGCTTTGAACCTACATGGAATATTAAGGCATGCATCTGGAACTGACAAATACACATTTGAATTCCACACTTGGATAACAACTTCAGCTCACAATAAGGGGATTTTTCCTGCTCCCTTTTTGTTCTCTTTGGCAAAAGCTGAGACGAACCCAATTAACCCGTGTTAGAGAGAGAGAGAGCAACTAGCAGCGGTGCCCTTATCCAACACTCAGGAGATCAGTCTTTACTACTGAATACACTAGGATGCCTCACGCTTTCCTAATTGAAACCTTTGGGACTGGCTTTTTAAGTTTTGAGAAAACCATGAATAACTGTAAGCACTGAGCATGTACAACCAAAGGTTTCCTTCTATGTGAAACGTACACACAAAAAATGCTTTTTTTTCTCTTGTTATGAAATGGCAAGTTATGTCAAGAGCCAAACAACATGTTTTGCACCTCTTTATTAACTTGTAAAGAATCTACACATTAGGTTTATTAACCTGTATTTATTGTGGATTATTTGTGCTTTCTTTCACTTTCAGTTTTTTTCATGTTTTAGAGGATGAGGATGTCACACAAGCTGGCAATACACACACACTACCATTCAAAAGTAAGGTTTATTTTGAAAGAAATTAACTTTTTATTTAGCAAGGATTCATTATGCATTTTGATCAATTTAAAGACATTTATAATGTCTATTTCAAATAAGTTCTATTCACCAAATAATCCTTAAAATGTGTCACTGTTTCCACAAAAAAATTAAGCAGCACTGTTTTAAACATTGATTTAATAACATTATTATTCAATAACATAACATTGAATAATAAGAAAATCGATAATAATAAGAAATTTACTGGAGTAATGACTGCTGAAATTCAGCTTTTCAATCACAGGAATAAATTACACTTAAAAAAATAGATTAAAAGATAAAACAGTTATTTTATTGTAACACCATTTCACAATATTACTGTTTTTATATATTTTATCAAACAATTGCAGCCATGGTGAGCATAAGAGACTTCTTTCAGAAACCTAAAAAAAAAAAAATCTTATCGACCCCAAACTTTTGAACTTTATAATAATTTATCCAGTTTTTTTTTTTTCATATAAGAAAACAGATAATAATGATAGGACAACATCATATTACTATTACTATAATTTCAGTGTTTAAAAAAAATAAATAAAAATACTCTTGACTTTCAAGGCACCACATCCCACACATTTGATCTGTTCACCCACGGCCATGAAACTGTTGTATTAGTACGTGAAACAGGTGCATTTAAGGCAAAGGGGCTTCTTTGTTCTTAAGATGAGGCCTAAGGGTGTAAGTTTGACTGGAAAGTCGATAGAGGCATATTGCAAGGAGGCAGAAGACAAACCAGAGATTATCATTTTTAGTGACTTAAAGCAGTGAGTATAACTTAAAGCAGTGAGTCACAGGACCTTGATGATCATATTCAAATTGTTGGTGTTAAGAAAATGCCATTGCGTGGATGTCTGCAGTCAAAATAACAATATTTCCTCAAATCACAATTCTCCTTTTACATTGCTTTGTCTGCACCACGATATTAAATATGATTCATATTACCTATATATCTCCCTTAAATTTTGTCTTTAAAAACAGTATTTATTACATTACATTTAATTTGTTCCTGTCGTCTGTGGCAGACCCGCTCATAGGCTCTTTTGGCACGATATAGTGCAGTGTTGGTTTTGGGTTTTCTGAAATTCGTGTCCCTACCATCCCTATGATTATGCCCATAGCAGTAAATTGAGGGGCTTGCAGATTTTTGGAAGATTGGCTAGATCAATGACCCAACTCATTATGAACGCAGCACACTTTAAGAAAGACCCCCAAAAAATCCATTAAGGCACTGTGGGATTAAGAGAAAGAACATTTGTCAAATTAAGTGCAACCTGTGCTATTGATTCCTGCTAACCAAGGTAAATGAAAGGGAATTAATTAAAGCGGATTAAGGGATAAACGAGGGCACGGCAGAGGCATTTCCTTAGGCGCTTTTAATGACCCACAGGGCAGATGAAAGGACTTTTGGTTCACTTTATTTGTGTCTGCTGGATAATACTCCACAGAAAGTGTTTCATTGTTGTTATGTATGACGGGCCGTTGGAAAGTTGGCATGAAAAGAATAGTGAGTGGAGAGCAATGACTGCATTTTTAAATTCAGGTCAAGTGTTTTGGGTGAGAAGAGTAGCGATCGGCACAGCTGTAATTGCACTTCTCTGGGGCTGGGGTCATTTGTCCGCTGACAATGGATTACTGGTCCTTACTGTTTGTGATTAAGCCTACAAAAAGCCGGGCAATTCCACATGGGGCTCCTGGCTCTAGCCTCCTTAGAGGAAACAGCTGTTCGGTCCTTCTGTCTTCAGGAGGAATATGAATCATTGTATCCCTTAACAAGTTCCCTTTGTCACTTAAGCTACCACAAATTATTTTTTAAACACCGCTACTCCAGAGTCCATGTGTTCAAGTGTCAATGTCAATCACAGCATATACACATAACTTCTCATTACAGGTAGGGGAGAGCAAGGTAATATTTGTCAGTGGGTAAACTGTGTACTTTACAAATCGATTGTGATTAGTATGCTTTAGATCCAAATCCAGGAAATCCATTTTAACACAGTTGTCATGTATTTTCCTAAAAAGTTGTGTATTGAAGAAGGAACGATCCATAGATCGATAGATAGATTACCATGTTAAAATATTCTGAATATTAAACTTTTTCCTGACTGGTTTAATATTTTTAAGAATATGTAAGAAGATGTGAGCAATATGAAGTAAACTAATCCTTTTGAATAGGACAATGCGTAATCAATTATTTAATTAAATTTGAGTGTTAATATTTGTCTTGTATAAACAATGTGTATGTTCATAAATTTTTTTTTTTTAAAGAATTAGCAAGAATGACAAGAATGCATAAATTCAACAAAAGTCACAGTAAAGACTTTAACTTCGCTACAAAATGTATTTCAAATAAATGCTGTTCTTTTGAATATTCTGTACATCAAGCATCCTGATAAAAGTGTCATGGTTTCCACAAAATATTAAGCAGCACAACTGTTTTCAATGTTGATAAAAATCTGAAATTTTTCTTTAGTATAAACTCAGCATATTAGAATGATTTCTAAAGGATCATGTGACAATGAAGACTGGAGTAATGATGATGAAAATTCAGCTTTACACTCACAGGAATAAATTACATTTCAAAATATATAAACATAGAAAACAGTTATTTTCAGTTTTCATATAATTTCTGTTTTTACTGTTTATTTTTATCAAATGAATGCAACCTTAGTGAGACCATAAGAGGCTTCTTTAAAAAAACAAAAATTATTACCAAGCCAAACTTTTCAAAGGTAGTATATATCCAGTATATATCTATGTATTAGTTTCTCTTTCTCAGTTTTTCTTCATTACAGGATAAATTAAGTAAAAAAGAAGCACAGCTTACCCCACTCTCCACTACTGTCAAGACTGTGAGTAAATGTTCAGCTTGAAGTCTTCAAGAGAGTGTAACTTCACCGGTGATAGTCCGAAATGGGAGTACCAGCGATGTTTTATTATCGTACAGGTTCACTCCCTTAAATGCGCACTAGAGAGACAGCACTATGACCCAATAAAGCTCTCAGCTCTGGTGCAACTCCTTGAAAAACAATATCTGTTCTCCTTTTTTAAAGCAACTGAAGTGCCCACAAATCATTTCCCAATGTGTGAAAAAAAAAAAAAAATCAATGAAGATTTCTGCAAATTGAGTTTGCAGCCTGCTTGACAAACTTTATGCTCAGCATCCATTGGAGCAAAAAATCTAAATCGAGTTGTCAACAGGCGTTCTATCATGGTGGAATGCGGGTTTGAGAGCGTTTTACAAATTCTCTGTAATCGCTCCTATGCACACCAGATGTGAAGAGGAGGGTATGGACGTGAACTTAAAATCTTCACTTCTCCCAGGAAATAGTCCATATTCCACTTTACATTAAGACATCCCAGTGAGACAGAGAGAGTATTCTCGTTCATACATACCCTTTTTATTGCACATTGACTGAACGGCCTGCAGAGGGAAAACACAGCCTGTTGTATTGGCTGTCATCTGAGATCTCGAAATTAAACTCAGAGTGTGAGTGCAAAAAAATATGGTTTTATAGGGAATTAAGCAGCCTGAGAGAGTCTGTGCAGATTAACTGTCTTATTTGGCAGCAAGAAACATGGTTCCTGGGCATTCCCCCATTTTCAATTTGTCAACTCGAATGCAGGATGTTCCTCCAGAGCTTGTTGTATCTCCATAAATTTGCAACTCATTTGCACTTGCCGATTTTGACAGAGACCCCTGGACAGCGACACTTAAACCGGCCATTATTTATTTTATCTCATTTGGTGTGATTTAAGGCCGGACCTGGCCAGTAATTAAGCTATGTCAGCGTGGAGACGTGTAGTCGGTATGGGTGCTCATTGATTTACAGTAGATTACCATCTTTAGGGGAGGATCGGGTGAGAGCCATGATTCACTCGCATTTTCTCTTTTGCCTCAGGCAGTATACGTCAGTCGGCCTTCCACGACTGACCCTTCTCTTTGTCAGCCGCTCTTTATTGCTACACGCATCGGATGTGCTTACGGTGCCGTCCACGTATCAGTGTGTTGCAGAGTTCTATTTGCATAACTCATTTCCAGGAATGCGGTTGTCCATTGCTGTGCTTGACAAAAAGGCAATATGAAAGAAGGGCGGCGACAAAATATTAATAAAGTAGATGAGGCAAACTACATTGTGGCAAAAGTCAAGTGTCATTTAACGATGAACAATGACATATTCTCTCGCTCACTGCTCCGAAGGGAATAACAAAACATTACTGAATGTACTCCTGAGCAGGAGGATGGGGAGGGAGGAGAACTCGTGCAGTGAGAGTCAAACATTACATGACGCACTTGTCTGTCTGTAAGCAGCTTTTTTTTCCCCTGTGTAAGTCAGAGAGACTGTATACATATTTAACCTTTAAACCCAACCCTAACAGCTGACGATATTGCCACATTCTTCATAAATAAAACAACCACCATCAGCGGCCAATTTACCAATCCACAAACTGACACACACGTTACCAGCTAACACACACATTCTACCCTCCTTCTCTCTGCTTTCAGAAGCAGAAGTCTCCAAACTCCTTTTTTCCAATCGCCCTATTACCTGTCCGCTTGATCCTATTCCCACTAATCTACTTCAAGCCAATTCTTCCTCAGTTGTACCCGAACTCACGCACATCATCAACACCTCTCTTCACACTAGTACTTTTCCCACAGCATATAAGCAGGCTCGGGTAAACCCACTGCTTAAGAAATCCACGCTAAATCCAGCACATCTGGAAACTTACAGACCACTTACAGAAATTGCAAAACACTTGAATGAGTTGTTTTCAACCAGATCTCTTCCTTTCTTACACAGAACAACATCCTGGACAACAGCCAGTCTGGTTTCAAAAGCGGACACTCAACTGAGACTGCCCTGCTCTCAGTAATTTAAGCTCTGAGACTGGCAAGAGCAGCTTCCAAATCCTCAGTTCTCATCCTTTTGGATCTGTCTGCTGCCTTTGACACATTTAACCACCAGATCCTCCTGTCAATCCTAAAGATGAAGGGCATCTCGGGAACCGCACTCCAATGGTTCAAGTCTTACCTCTCAGGTAGGTCCTTTAGGGTGTCGTGGAGGAGTGAGGTGTCTAAGACCCAACATCTAGCTACTGGAGTGCCCCAGGGCTCAGTGCTTAGACCACTTATCTTCCATCTACATGACATCACTAGGATCTGTGATTCAGAAACATGGCTTTTCCTATCACTGCTACGCTGATGACACACAACTCTACCTCTCATTCCAGCCTGATGATCCGACGGTAGCTGCACACATCTCAGCCTGCCTGACAGACATTTCTGGCCAACCCAACAATTTATCACAACTTCTCCATTCAGCTAGGTTCGTCATCCATAACTCCATCAAGGTCAGCCAGGAACCTAGGAGTTGCAATTGAACTCCACAGACCACATTGCTAGAACTGTCCTGCAGATTTGCCTTGTACAACATTAGGAGGATCAGGCTCTTCCTATCAGAGCATGCTACACAACTCCTTGCCCAAGCGCTTGTTCTATCCAGACTGGACTATTGTAATGCTCTCCTGGCTGTTCTTCCAGCTTCCACTGTCAAACCTCTGCAACTGTTCAAAAATGATCGGTCTTTAACCCTTTCACACGTAAGTTTAAAATATTCTGGCTGACCCCCCAGCGTGAGTTTTTCAAGGCGACTGTTATTTAGAATGCGTCACTTTATAGTTTCCATGGTGACGCGTCATTGCTTGTCATGTGACACACCGCAGCAACAACAGAGCTGAATGAATGAGGATCTGCTTTTATGTCATTTTTCCTTTTTTATTCAAAATATTCACAAATTTGTTTGATATGGCATGAAATATCTGATATTCCAATTGTCAAATATATGCAAGTGGAAGTGTTTTGTTGTTTAAACACCTTTATAACAATCGCGTTAGTTGAGCTGTATGCGCGATGGGCGCCGCCATCTTAGTTTGTGCCGCAGAGAATCGGATCTGTTGTATTTACAACACGTGAATTCATCCACTTCTCCCGAAATACATAAAAGTAAGTGGCAGGTGAACTGGGAGAAGAATAGAGTAAACTTTAAAGTTACTTACACAATGTGTATCTGATATGAATAAAACTAATTTTAATGAAAAGGATTATTATTGCCTCTTCCTTTGACATCAGTGTGTATTTTACAAACTCTAAATGTATTGTTTTTTAAGTACTTATATGTCTGAAACCTAAAATAAACATTATGTGGTTGAAAACACTGAAAAGTTGTGATATATGACAGCTCTAGCGCGCCTGTCTCTGGCTCAGCGCCAGCCAACGCGCGAAAGCACATTTGAATTTAGCAGTTGATCACGTGATGCACTGACCATTCTAATCACACCAGTGTGATCGTACGCTCCAGGGACCAGCCTAGACTGATCACACCGGTGTGATCGTACGTGCGAAAGGGTTAACGAGCCGAAGAGAGCATACGTCACTCCTCTCCTCACAAAATTGCTGTGGTTGCCAGTTGCTGCAGCAAATTCAAGTCACTAACATTTGCCTACAGAACAACCACTGGCTCTGCTCCGTTTTACCCAAACTCATTACTTCAGACTAAACTTGCGCTCTGCAAAAGAACGTAGTCTTGTGGTGCCATCTCAAAGAGGCACAAAATCTCTTTCTCTGACCTTTACCTGGTCTGTTCCCTGATGGTGGAATGACCTGCCTAACTCAACCAGAGCTGTAGTCCATAGCCTTTTTCAAGAAACGTCCGAATACGCATCTTTTTCGGCAGCACTTGATCCAGTAATACTAACAATTTCTCTTCCATTCTATTTATAAAAAAAATATATATAAAAAAACAAAAAAAAAAACAAACATGTACTGTGTTAGATTCAACTGAGAAGGGTCATTGCACTTGCATATTGTTGTCCTATTATTAGTTTAACTGCTTCTATTGTTCTCATTTGTAAGTCGCTTTGGATAAAAGCGTCTGCTAAATGAAGAAATGCAAATGTAAATGTAAACCAGGGCTTACAAAATATTGTTTTTAGAAAAATATACTGTATATAAAATGTATATAGGGTACAATGGGGCTAAAGGCACACCAGGGTAATAGGTGCATTTAACTTTATTTTCTTTTAAACCACTAGATGGCAAACACATTCAGCTCAGCGAAATAATGCTTTGATGTCCCTAGAGTGTGTATGTGAATTCCTCACAGATATTTTTTGATAGCATGTTAAAAAATGAGCCGTTTTTGTGTGTGTCCCTTTAAATGCAAACAATCTGCTGCTGCTCCCGCCACATGGGTGGAGTTTCAAAAGCTCATGTGTTAGCATCTTTGATTACCTCACACAGACACGCACTGAAAATGTAAAAAACGTTGAGCCCTTTATGTTCAAACCAGAGTCGGGTAAAGATGGAGAGACCCAAGAAGAAGTGACAACATGTAGAATGCAACAGGACATTTCTGAATGGTTAGTTGATGAAAATTTGGAAATTTGGCTGATCCTTGACATGACAGCAACGCAAAGTTGATTCTGTGCTAATTTGATTAATATTGTTCTGTAAAATGTGTCGATAAAATCAATAAAATGAATGTCTGTATTTTGAGACAAATGCCTTGTTAATGATTTTCAGGTTTGTTCAAGGTAATTAAAGCAACAGTTTTTCTATAACGTGAGAATATGTAAAAGTATGGTCTTTGGGGTAAAAGGCCATGTTGGGTCGAAAGGCACAATAATTGACATTATTTGACATGACATGGTTAGATTCAGATGGTAAATTAATTATTTTATTTATCAAAAATAAACTGAAAATAGTACAACTTTGCTAAAGTGATTGTTTTGAACAAGTATTAAGTTAGACATTAAGTCTTTTTATCAATAATGTTTTTTCACCCTGTGTTGCCACCTGGCCCACCTTATATTTATAGTGTGGCCTATGTCTTGTTTACATATTATATTATAAAAATGTTATTAGTAATACAATTATTGACATATTAATGATATATAATCTCTGAATAAAATTCACCTATTATAATATAATGTGCTTTTTGTGTTATAATTTGTATAAAATTATTATATTAGAATACAGTTTTTCAGAAGTCTTTTATGCTCAACAAAATGCCTCGGTTACGACTATGAAGAGGAACCAGGTAAGTGCCAGGTGAGATGGTGACCCGTCCACAGGCACCGAGCGACAATCCATGACTTCTTCCCAGCATGTGAGGGAAGCATCCGTCGTAAGCGTTAAGTGACGACAATGAGCTCCCAGCACAGGACCCTGGGATAAGAACCAAGGCTTCTTCCACATTACTAGGGCAGTTAAGCATCGCCGCGTGACCCTGATCATGCGAAAGGGGTTGCCCCTTGGGGAAAACCCTTTGGTCCTGAGCCACCACTGCAAGGGTCTCATGTACTCATGTCTCATGAAACGGTTTCACAGTGAGTGACTGGCCTAGCTTTATTCTTTTCACAGCCGACAGGATGTACTCTATGCGTGCAGATGAGAGGTATGCCTGCATCGACACTGAGTCCCAAACCACGCCTAGAAAAGTGGTCCTCTGTAGTGGAGAAAGCACACTCTTTTTGGCGTTTAGCCGTAACCCCAACTCTTTCATGTGGGCGTGAACGACATCTCGATGCCGAACCACCAACTGATGCGACTGAGCCAGATGTAGCCAATCGTCGATGTAGTTCATGGTGCGAATACCCTGCAGAAGCAGAGGCACCAGAGCTGCATCTACACATTTCATGAAAGTGCGGGGTGATAGTGCTAGGCCGAATGGAATAACTCGATATTGGTCTCACTTGCCCCTGAAAGTAAACCTCAGGAACTTCCTGTCATATGGATGGATGGATATATGGAAGTGACAAACTAGTCCTCGTATCTGATCTTTGGCATGATTTGTCTCAAGGTTAACATTTAGAACTTGTTCATCACTCGCAGATCCAAAATGGGACGCAACCCCCCATCCTTGTCTGGAACTATGAAATACCGACTGTAGAACCCGGTTTTCCTGTTGGAGGGGGTTACATGTTCTATGGCCTCTTTCTCCAGCAGGGTTTTCACTTCTTGTTCCATTAGCAGAACCTGCTCTGGGCCCATCATGGTGAATAGGACCCCCATAAACCTGGGCAGGCGAGACCCGAACTATATTTGATAATCCTTTTCTATGGTCTGCAGGACCCAACGAGAAACATTTGGCAGTAGCTTCCATGCTGCCAAAAATTCTACTAGAGGTACCAGCCTCTCGAGACTGGCTTCTGTTTTTTTGTTGCGCAATCAGCACGACGCCCTGTAATGGCGAACCGACAGGGAACGACTGAACTGACCGCTCTGGGACCCTCCAGAACACACGAGGTGGCGGGGTTAGCATAACGGTCCCCTGAGGGCACAGAATAATGAAGTGTTAACTGCTTCACTTCGGGAGACTGCCCTCGTTGGCCTGACCCCTCGGGCGTCAGGACATTTTCCCCACAGCCTTTTTGGAAATAATGACGGTCCTCAGATCCGTCTTACCCCTTAAAGGCTGCGGTTGAGAGCGCCAGCCCAAACCCCAGTCCTTTAGTGGGGGCTCGGGAGCAGACGCTCTGCTACTGTTGAGATATATTTGGCAGGAGTTCCCACGCTGCCAAAAAAATCTACTAAGAGAACCAGTCTCTCAAGACTGGTCTAGGTGTTCCTCGAGCGGCCAACCGAACTGACTGCTCCGAGACCCTCATCAGAGGGGTGAACATCCCAGACCCAGGGGTGAGACCATTGCACCCCGTAGCATACAAGATGATGGGGTTGGCAGAACGGCCCCTGAGGGCACCGAAGGGAGATGGGCACCGTATAATGAGGTGTTATTCTTTTCCCCCCAGGAATTTCACCATTTATTTCTTCAGAATTAAACGCAGCCAAAGATCAACCAGACAAGTAAACACGGTCTGGATGAAAAGCTGATTAGTATATTAATACCGACATCTAACTCCTCAGAGATCAGATAAGTACGTATTTAATTTTCTCAAAAATTAAATGCAGCCAAATATCAGCCAGACAAAACAGTCTAGGTGAAAGGCTGAATACAGTGTGTTAATACAGACATCAACTCAGATGAGTATTTAACATTTAATTTCTTCACAATTAAATGCAGCCAGAAATCAATTAGATAGAGAACTCAGATAGAGAACTTGGTCTGGGTGAAAGGTTGAATATATTATTTTCATACATACTACTTTCAAAGCCAGACAAATATTTCATTTAATTTCTCAAAATTAAATTCATATTATAATCTCAAACACAAAAAGAACCATAAATAATAGTCTTCAAACACATCATTAGTTTGCACACAATCATAAGAGAAAGATAGAAAGGGAAATTCCCATCTGCTCAGTTCCTTGTGTATTTCCAACGCATTCTCATCCTTGGGCGTCATAATACTGACGCTTTTGACATTTCGTCTACATCGAACGTACATGGCACCCTTTAGCGTCAATATGACACGCACAGAGCTTTGTTCGGTTATGGGTAGGTTTAGGTGTAGTGTAGGGTTAGACCGCTAGGAGGCGCCTTCTGGCCCATTTCTATCTGCGTCTCATATTGACGCTAAAGGGTGCCATGTGCGTTCGATGTAGACGAAATGTCAAAAGCGTCAATATATGACGCCCTAGGATGAGAACGGGCTGGTATTTCGGACCCATGATCTACATGTTGCCTCGGAAAACGCAAGATCTGAACCACTAGATTCTTATTGCAGAGATGCAGACCCGTAATCTACATGCTGCCTCGGCACAAGCAAGATCCGAGATCGAGTCACAGAATCTTTATTGCAGAGCCGCAGGGCAGGACATCTACCCCTTTTCCACCAAGGCATGGTGCCTACTTGCGAACCAGTTGTTTGTGTTTCGACAGCCAAAGAACCGGTTCTCGGCCAGGAAAATTGGTTCCAAAGCGGCACCAACTCTTTGCTGGACTAGAACCGTTCTTTTACCACGTCATGCTTACGTCGGGGGCTGGGGGTGGGGTTACCCAGACAGCATGGTAACATTGATACAATGTTGAGTTTTGATCTTGATTTTGTCGACCTTCCAAAATTGATTTTGGTTGAGATAGAAATTTCAATGTTTAAAGTGTGTTGGATCAGCAGAACACTAGTGGGTGTTTCTCAATCAGTGGGGCGTTTTCAAACCACAATGGGCATTTTCAACCACTTTACCCGATTTGCTCTAATCCACTGGGGGCTTGGTTTAGGGGTGGGCCTTCATGATTTTAGCAAGTCTGTTGAAAAACGGTTGAAAAACATTTATTGAAGTGAAATTGGCCACTGATTGGTAAACGCCGATTTTGGTTTTGCATGTGCACTTCTCAGTAGTCTAATGGTTTCTCATTACAGAGAAAACATAGGTGCATCCTATACCAAAGTCTTATTTGTTGAAGCACCTGACATACTTACATGACTTCTCTAGCACAGTTTCAAACAATGGTGAATCTACCTTATTTCTCTGTTCCTTTTTTTTTGCGTGCTTATTTGGGTTTAATTTGTGTTGTTACTCACTGTAATTAGATAGATTAAAAAAGTTATTAAAGTGTTTGAATAAAACATCTATTTTTCAACATTCTTAAAAAATGCACCTTGCTTTAGTAAAGTTTATTAGGAATTTCCTGAATAAAGTTCTAACGTCATTTAACAGATTTCTTGAAGTGCAGGAGACATGAACATGAGCAAGAATGTTACATTGCAAACATAGCCCATGTCTTGCATCCATCAGTGCTTGCATGCAGAGCACATTGCTCCTTTTATAGGAGTGAAGGCAGATGAAGATTTTCTTTCTTCTGCTACACACAAAAGTAGATAGAGTGAAGAATGTTGGTAACCAGACAGTTGATGGTAGCCATTGACTTCCATGGTATTTATTTCCTACAATGGAAATCAATGGCCACCGTCAACTTTCTGGTTACCAACATTCTTTAAAATATCTTATTTTGTGTTCAACAGAAGAAAGAAACTCATACAGGTTTGGAACAGCTTGAGGGTGTGTAAATGTTGACAGAATTTTCATTTCGGCTGAACTATCCCTTTAAAGATATTTTTTCATTGAAAAAACCTAAGCTCTTTTATTCTACAAGATAAGCTTGTAACTTGAAGGCTATGTAGTTTCACAGAAAATGAACTGAGATATAATTAATGGCTATAGCTCAGAGGTGTTTGTTCCTCTTCCTGAAGAGTTTAGCTCCAACACACCTGCCTGGAAGTTTTCATTAGCCGTTTCTCAAAATGCGTTTTTGTCTGTACTTGTGTTCTTGTGGACTTGTGAAACGTCATCAGTCGCTGCCCAAGTACTGTTCCAATTCAAAGTTCTCATCTAGCCAAGTCCAGTTCAAATCCCCGGATGTGTTCTTGATCCGCCCGTTTTATCGAGGATGCATCTAGAGGTGACTTGTGCGGACTTGAGACAGCCAGGTATCCCAGAATGCATCTCACACCAACCAGCAAGCGTCAATAGCAGAGGAGAAACCCCGCGTAATTTAAAAATACTGCTGTAATTGTGTCACGAAATGTAGTTTTAAGAGTATTTCGGGCGAGAATGTAGTTGTTTAAAGCTCAAATCTTTGGTTTATTTATAAAGATAGTGCCTATTTGAAAATTTGATCTGACGTTTTCAGAGTTGTGAGAACCAGGCAATCGGACGCTCTGTGCATGTACCCCGCCGAGAACGTACTCGGTTACTAACGTAACCTCGGTTCTCTCTAGAAGAGGGAACGAGTACTGCGTAAGATATCTTACGCTAGGGGAAAATCCTTTTCCGCGAGATATTGAAGCCAAAAATTATCCTTAATTTTGTAATAATGCAAAACGCGTTGCAGCAGCAATGCAGACATAGGCGAGACAGCTCGCGCGCCTATTGGCTGCTCTGCGGCAACTGCAGCAGCCTATCGAGCGAGGCCTGGCGTGACGCCAGACCCAATCAGGGCACTTCGCGCCCGCTGCGTCACGTCCCGCCGAAATGGGCGTGGTCTAGGCCTATAAATATCGCTCGCAGGCAGCTATTATCTGGTTTTTCATCATCGAAGCAACCAGAGCGTGTGCATGCACGGCAAGATACGCAGTACTCGTTCCCTCTTCTAGAGAGAACCGAGGTTACGTTAGTAACCGAGTACGTTCTCTTACGAGAGGTCTCTCGTACTGCGTAAGATATCTTACGCTAGGGGACCCAATGTAAAACGCCGTGCATGCTGAGATCTGACACCAAAGACCCAAGGGCGAAAGCCCGGGGTACATATAGTGCACAATCACTCAGTGAACTCACAGAGAGTCCGGGAAGAAGGAGGGGTGCAGCCTCACTTTTCCACATAAAGTAGCGTCGAAGGGACGCGAATTTCATCATACAGACAGGGCGGGGTACGGCCTGAACTGATGGGAAAAAATGTGGGTCTTACACAGTTTGCCCAGCTTTAAACTGTCGAACATCGAGCTGTGCTCAGCAAACGCAGCATTCTGAGCTGAACGCATCAGGTCAGATAATACTGGTAGTTTAGACCGACAGCAGCCTGGCCTGCAGGGCGGGAACCTCTAGGTTATAAAACCTTATAAATGTAGACGGGGAGGCCCAGCCTGCCGCCATACAAATATCTTGCAAGGCAATCCCACTTGACCAGGCCCACGAAGAGGCCATGCCTCTCGTGGAATGCGCTCTGACACCCAAAGGGCACTGCATGCCCTTGGAGGCGTATGCCAGCGCTATAGCATCAACTATCCATCTGGATAGGCTCTGTTTCGACGCGGCTAGTCCCTTAGAACGTCCGCTAAACGAAACAAAGAGCTGTTCCGTCTGTCTGAAAACAGACGAGCGAGACACATAAGCTCGTAATGCCCTGACTGGGCAAAGGAGGCTCGCGTCTCTTTCCTCATCAGGGACCGGTAGGGCTGACAGAGAGATAATCTGCGCCCTAAACGGTGTGTTGAGGGATTTTGGAACATAACCGTGCATAGGTTTGAGTATAACTTTTGAGTCATTGGGCCCAAACTCCATGCACGCCGCGCTCACAGAGAGCGCGTGCAGATCCCCTATGCGCTTCACTGAAGCGAGAGCCAGCAAAAACACTGTTTTGAAAGACAGGTGTTTTAAATCGATTGACTGCAAAGGCTCAAATGGCGCACCTTTCATGGCTTCCAGAACCGTAGAAAGGTCCCATACGGGGACTGAGGGAGGTCTGGGAGGATTCAGTCTCTTAGCTCCTCTAAGGAAGCGGATGACTAAATCGTTCCTTCCTATTGACTGACCAAGCGTTGTTTCTGAGAACGCTGCTATAGCCGCCACATAAACTTTGAGCGTGGAGGGGGCCCTGCCCCCATCCAACAGCTCTTGTAGGAAGGAAAGCACCTCCGTCACATCACAGTTTGTGGGTGACACACCACGGGCTGTGCACCAGCCCAAAAACACTGACCATTTCGAAGAATAGAGTCGTCTTGTAGACGGAGCTCTAGCCTGCGTGATCGTGTTTAATACTCCTTTAGGGAGTCCAACATGTACCCGTTGATGGCCCAGACATGAAGGGACCATAGTTCCGGGTGAGGATGCCAGATCGAGCCGCGGGCCTGTGAGAGGAGATCTCTCCTCACTGGTACTGGCCACGGGGCAGTACTTGCTAACTGCATCACGGCTGGGAACCAAGGTTGGTTTTTCCAGAACGGTGCTACCAGCAGTACTGAGCATCCTTCTTCCCTGATCCGTTCTATCACCTGAGGCAGGAGAGAGACGGGGGGAAAAGCATAGAGCGGGCGGCGGGGCCACACATAGGACAGCGCGCTCCTGCTCTTGGAGAAAAATTCTTGACAGTGAGCGTTTTCTTGAGACGCAAACAGGTCCACTTTCGCTCTGCCGAATTTCTTCCACAGCAGTTGGACTGTCTGTGGGTGTAGGGACCATTCGCCTGCCGGAACATTGTTCCTGGACAGTCTGTCTGGTCCTATATTCATGATCCCTGGCACGTGCGCTGCTCTGAGCGAGCGCAGGTTGCACTGAGCCCATACTAGGAGGCGTTCTGCCAGCCTGTACAGTTTCTCGGATCTGATGCCGCCCTGGCGATTTATGTAGGACACCACAGACATGTTGTCCGAACGGACCAAGACGTGGTGACCTTTTATTTGGGGACAAAAACGCATCAGCGCGTTGTCTACTGCCAGCATTTCGAGGCAGTTTATGTGCAGGAGCTTCTCCCGTTCTGACCACTGGCCGAAGAACGGTCTGCCCTCGAGCAGCGCTCCCCATCCCGAGGTGGACGCGTCCGTGGACACCACTTTCACCCTCGAGGAAGTCCCCAGGCTTACACCTGATTGGTACCAGTCGTTCGCTTTCCAGGGTTTCAGAGCTGTAACGCATTTCTGATTGACCCTGAGGCGAAGCAAACCGGGTGCCCACGCTTCGCGTGGGACTCGCGCTTTCAGCCAAAACTGCAGCGGGCGCATGCGTAGCAGACCAAGCTGGAGCACTGACGATGCTGAGGCCATGAGACCTAGCATCTTCTGAAATCTTTTGAGCGGGACAGACGCGCCGCAGCGAAAAGAGTTCGCTGTGCGTCGAATGTCTACCGCGCGCTGTTGTGATAGTCGCGCTATCATGGATAGTGAGTCCAGTTCTGTGCCCAGGAAAGATATTTTCTGACTGGGTGACAGGGAGCTCTTCGCCCAATTGACACTCAGACCCAAATCCTCGAGGTGATCGAGTAAAATGGTCGTGTGTTCTATGAGCACTGCGCGAGATTGCGCTAGAATCAGCCAATCGTCCAAATAGTTCAGCACTCGCATGCCTCTCATTCTGAGGGGTGCGAGCGCCGCGTCCATGCACTTCGTAAATATACGGGGTGCTAGGGACAAACCGAACGGCAGGACTGTGTACTGATATGCCTGGCCCTCGAAGGCGAATCTCAAATATCGCCTGTGACGTGACGCTATCTGTATTTGAAAATACGCGTCTTTCAGATCTATTGACACAAACCAATCTCCTTGGCGAATCTGCACAAGGATTTGCCTGGTCGTGAGCATCCTGAACTGTCGCTTCACAAGCACTTTGTTCAGCTGCCTTAGATCTAGTATGGGTCTGAGACCCCCGTCTTTTTTCGGTACCAGGAAGTATCTGCTGTATAGCCCTCCCTCGCTCTGATCTTGAGAGAGAGGTTCTATGGCCCCTTTGCTCAATAGTTTCGTCACTTCGGCTCGAAGTAGATGTGCTACTTCTGTTTTTACCGTGGTCTCGACGCGCGCCACATAGCGGCGAGGGCGTCGGCGAAACTGCAGCGAATAGCCTCTTTCTATAATGTTCAGCACCCACTTCGAAACCCCGGGTAGCTTTGCCCATGCGTCTGCATGGATAGCTAGGGGTCGAATACGAAGCGCGCTCCGCTCGCTCAGCGATGGAGAAGCTTCGGTGTGCTGTAACACAAGCGTGTCGCTCGTGACATTTGAGGCATGGGGCGCGCTGATGACAGCGGGCAGATTGCCCGCGCTCGACTCCTCTACGGTGGTTAACCGCGAGGGGGAGGGCTGGGCGGTTCCCGTGGGAACTGTCATGTCTATGTGTGGATGTGGGCGCGGGACAGCGGGCACATTTATCACACTGAAAGCATCGTTCGCTTGCGTGAAGCGAGTGCACGTTGGTTTCGTTTTTACAGAAACCGTGAGACATGCATAACGTGGTGTTAGTGGGCACTGGGTAGTGGGCACGTTCACCATGTTTGAAGCGCAACCGATCTGAGTCGGTTTTATGTGCCCGAGCCCTGTGTGACAGGCTGTGCTTATGTGTAGGGATGGGCACTGGGCAGTGGGCATTCTTACTACACACGAAACACCATCGGCCGTGGCCGGGACACCAGAAAATACACTCTTTTGGGGATTTATCTGGGTAGCCGTGAAAACGGCATTTGTGTGCAGGCAAGCGGGTGACAGAACCGACTTGTTGGCTGCAGAAAACACTGGAACAGTCACATTTTCTGGAACTGGACGAGCGAATAGCTTTGGTGTGAGTCCGGCCGCAGCGGGACTGGAACACCGTCGTTTTCCTAGCTGTGCTAGGACGACTTCGGGGCCTCGGGCTTCACCGTGATCCTAGGTCGCGAGCTGCGTCCTGCGGGGCGGCGACCGGATGAGCGGGAGCGCGGTCTCGCGCTTCTGGCCTGGCGGCGCTGTGAAGTGGAGGCAGTGGACGGTGGCTGTGGCTGTGAGCTCTGAGCAGACGGTTTCGCACGGCCTGCTGCAGAGCTGGAGCGCTTCGGGAGGAAGTGCTTCATGGCCTGAGACGCTTTCTGTACCTCTGCGAATCTCTCCGCGAAATCTTTGACGGAGGATCCAAAGAGGCCTGTGGCGGAAAGCGGGGCGTCGAGGAACGCGGTGCGTTCAGACTCGGCCATTTCCGAGAGCGTCAGCCAGAGATGTCTCTCAGACACGGTGAGAGAAGCCATAGTCCGTCCAATGGCTTGCGCTGCGGACTTAGTAGCACGAAGAGCGAGGTCCGTGGCACTCCTTAAGTCCGGCACACAGATCGCGTCAGGTCCTTCCTCATCCAGCTTACGGAGGAGATCGGCCTGGAAGATCTGGAGCGTTGCCATGGTGTGCAACGCTGACGCAGCTTGCCCGGCGGCGGAGAAAGCGCGGTGGAGCAAGCTCGACGTCGTGCGGCAAGCTTTAGAGGGCAGGGCCGGCTTAGCGCGCCGTCCAGCGGAGGGCGGGCATAAGTGGGCCGCTATCGCCTCTTCAACCGGCGGCAGCGAGAGGTATCCTCTGTTCTTGGCATCGTCAACGGCGGAGAATGCCAAAGAAACAGCAGGACGCACTCTAGCAGAATAGGGGGCGCTCCAGGACTTGGCGACTTCTTCGTGTAACTCAGGAAGAAAAGGCGCCGGTCTGGACACAGGCGAAGCGCGCTCCCCAGGCAGGAAAAATCCATCCAGCCGGTTGTGAGCGGGCTGCTCAGGCGAAGACCACTCGAGGCCGAGGCTCGCCGCGGCCTGTGCGAGTACTCGCATGAGTTCCGTCTCAATAGAAGCTCTCTTGCCTGACGAAGTGCGGGCAGGGGGTGCGGGGTCCTCAGAGCCCGCCCAATCCTCACTGCCTGACGCCAGGATAGAGCAGGAATCATCCTCTCCCAGCAGGGCTTCCTCATCCGCGATATCAACGGAAGCGGCGGCAGACGGCGGCCGCTGTCCGTCAGGAAGCGAAACAGAAGAAGCCGGGGAAGCAAGCGGGCGAACCGGCGAGCTTTGGCGGCTGAGGGAGGGTTCCGGGGCCCGCTGGGCACGGCGCTTTTTACGGCGCGACGCCGCGGCGGGCGGGGGAGCAGTCTCGGTGAAGACGGCTAGGCGAGTCCTCAGAGTCGCCATTGCCATCAGCTCGCAGTGAGGGCATCCGCCGTCAGCGAGCGCGAGAGCTGCATGTTCCTCACCCAGGCAGGAAACGCAGATCACGTGGCGGTCCCCGTCGCTGAGTGTGGCTCTGCACGAGCCGCAGGAAGGCATCTTTAAAAAGACGCTAGCTCTTTTAGAAATGTGTGTCGCGGCGGCGACACACACACACAGAAATACAGTGCAAATAAAAGAGAAGGATATAAGCGCCGGAAAGCGCAGCAGGAAGGCAGGAAGGCGGCGCGGCCAGCGACTTCAGTGACTCGTCCCGCTGAAGGTGCTCTCTCTCGACGGCGCGGCTTCTAATCCAGCTCCAGCGATGCGTGTGCTTCGCTTGAAGGATGAAAAATCAGATAATAGCTGCCTGCGAGCGATATTTATAGGCCTAGACCACGCCCATTTCGGCGGGACGTGACGCAGCGGGCGCGAAGTGCCCTGATTGGGTCTGGCGTCACGCCAGGCCTCGCTCGATAGGCTGCTGCAGTTGCCGCAGAGCAGCCAATAGGCGCGCGAGCTGTCTCGCCTATGTCTGCATTGCTGCTGCAACGCGTTTTGCATTATTACAAAATTAAGGATAATTTTTGGCTTCAATATCTCGCGGAAAAGGATTTTCCCCTAGCGTAAGATATCTTACGCAGTACGAGAGACCTCTCGTAAGAGAACAGCCTTTCCTCAGCTAGTGCTGCTGACGTTTGCCACTGGCTCGGATGTCTCTAGTCTAATGGTTTAACATGAGATATACTGTAAATCGTCTTGTGTATATCTAACGGGCGATTTATTTATGTATTTATTTGTCTCATTAATCTATCATTTGTTTCCTGGCAAAACATTTTAGCTGAGGGCAAAGTGAAGTTTCATCGCTTTATTTAGTCTTTTTAACTTTAACGTTGTAGCCTATGAGCTGACTTAATTATGTTTGACTGAATTGTTTTCTTTATTATTGTATAGCTTCTTCTACCTTTTAGGCTACTTATACTTTTATAATGGCAATTATTTATCATTAAAACTGACATTTCACAAAAAAGGTTATGTCATTTTATTTTACGTATTTAAAACATATCAAATATTTTATTATACATGTTGCCTACATTCTCTTCACTGTATGTACATATATATAATCAAATAAAATGACACAACCCTGTCTCTTTTTGCTAAATGTTAGTTTTAATGATCAATATTATAATGTTTTTTTTTATGTATCATATTTTTAAAATGAAAACAAAAAAGAGTCAGGGTTGTGTTTTATATTTCGTGTTGTTGTAATATGCAGTGAAGACAATCAATTGCGTTGCCTGAACCACATTTGTGTGGCCATTATGTTTAAGATTTTTTTTAAATGAAAATGAAAAGAGGCAGAGTGGTGGTTTATAACATATTTTGTTTTATTTGTAGCCTAGATATACATAAAGAGATAACCAGAGTAGCCAGAGCGAGCCGAGTGACGCTATCAAGTCCGCCACTGTTCCATTTGCAGAATTATCGGACTTGCGTCCTCCCGTCCTCCCGTCCTCCCGTCCTCCCGTCCTCCCGTCCTCCCGTCCTCGGGAGTTCGTTCTCCTGAGTCGAACTTGTCAAGTCCGAACTACCAAGGATTCAAGTCCGAAGTTTGCGTACTTGGTATTGAGAAACGGCTAGTGATCCTAATGACCTTGATTAGCTGTCTCAGGTGTGTTTAATTAGGGCTAGAGATACAATTAGACATTTGTGTTCAGCAATTATTATTATTTTTTTTTTTAAAGTGAAGTGAATCATATTGTTAGTAGCCTATATTAACATTCTTGAATGTGACTGTATGTATGACAACTGAATTGACTTGTTCTTGAGTAACATCATGCTTTCTTTTTCAGATTTCAGAGAACCCAAAGGAAAAGAGGCAGTAGTCTGATGTAGCCTAAGACAGATTTTTAAAAACCAGAACCATTGGACCACCTATAGTTATGACATCATTCTGAAGCCAATTTTATTTTTAAAGGTTGAAATACTTTTGTCCTATTTCTCCCCCTTTCTTTTTTGAAGAATCATCTTTTAATACATGTTTGTCACTGATTGATTGAATAAAATAAATTGACTCAACTGCTGGAAAGGTGTCATTTATATTTTGAAAGGTTTTCGGCAAATTTTGAAATGGTCAGGAATTTGTTGACACACCATTGAAGTGTAGTTGAAATATTTATGTTTCAACATTAACTTGGTACATCAGATGGAAACATTTTTTGACATTCCTTTTCAGTTGTATTTTCAGTTTTTCAACAAAATGTATTTAGAATCAACATCACATTGTAACATTGATCAAAACATATTACCAAAGATTAATTTTGTTAATTTCAGTGTTGATTCAACAGCAGTGATGTAGATTCAACATCATAGTGTAACGTTGATTCAACAATATTACCATTGATTATTTTTGTTAATTTCAATATTGATTCAGCATCGGTGATGTGGAATCAATCATAGTGTAATGTTGCATTACATTACATAGCATTACAATTTTTTGTTCAACATAGTTTCAACATTATCTGAGGGTGCAAAAGTGATGTTGATAAAAAATAACTTTGTAATGTTGAATCAATACTATTACCATTGATTTTTGGTAGAAATCTCAACATTGCTTCACCATTAACTGAGGGTGCAAGAGTGATGCTAAAGCAACATCATTTTGTATCGTTAATTCAATGTAATTAGCGTTGACGCATCAACACTGACCCGACATTTCAATGATTACATGCTATCTGGGTATATTGTCGACCTTCTTCTCGAACGTAACCTCCGTCTATAGTAATCCAGACGGGCAGCACAAATGTGTTCTAAACGTCTTCTTCTGACCCCAATATAGGATCGCAAAGCCAGGAGAAACATTTGCAGAAAGATGATGTAGTCCGCCATTGTAATTGTTATGCTTGAAGTTGGCGCAAGCGTTTCTGGGAAAGCTAAGACGTATGGCAACATACACAGTGACGTAACGACGTTGTTCGCTGGGCTCTCTAGTTAGTGGAAAAACAAACAGGTTCTGAGAAGGTTCGCAAGTTGAACCAACTTTGAACCAGCACCAGTTCCGAACCAGTTATTTTTTGGTGGCAAAGGGGTATTAGGGGGCTGGGGGCCTCTGGGCTTGAGTTTATGTTTAGGCCCTTACACTACAAACATCATTATGGAGTAGCACAAATTACACCAAAATTAAAATACGCTTTGAGGTTCCTAGAACAATTAATATGCAACATGCCTACAGTCAAAGTTTAGTGGTAGGCGGCTAATATTAAATAGTAATTATAATACAATATAATGCAGAGTGTGCTCTCTCGGTTGAAAGAAGATCAAAACTATAATAAAGCCAAGAGAAAACAGTTTTTTTTTTTTTATTCATTGTCAGTCCTCTTATGTCAGATTCTTACATTTAGTCAACAAATTCAATCAGAATGCAGATACACGGTGTATGGCTATTATGACCAAATAATAGGAAGTCGGTATCAATAAAATCCATTTTTGGATTGACAGGCTGTTTAGACATGGCATGTATGGATTTACACAGCAAATTATAATTGCATACATTATGTTAAAAGATTAATGTTTAAAATGTAAAAATGTTAATGTAGAAATATGAAATGATTGAAAAAAAAAGAAGAAGAAGAAATAAGTCTACTTTTTAAAGGGGTCATGGACTGGATTATTTTATAATGTTTCCTGGGGTGCCCTTATAATGTTAGTATGATTTTAACATCAAAAATTGTCATAATTTATAAGTAAAAGGCATTTTTCCTTGCCTGATTTTAGCAAACTACTCCGTGAGCGTGGAAAGACGCGTGTACTCTAGTATATTGGATTTTGTTTTCAAGCGATCAAGTCACTACTTTGGGCTGATTATAGCCCTCGCTCGCACATGTCCAGACATTGGAAATACGGCTAATAATTTCTGGATATCTGGCATACAAGTTAAACGAACAAAACAAACGAATGAAAACGGGTAAGGGAGGGGGCCCCCTACTGTGCGGGGCCCATGGGCTGCAGCCCAGTCAAGCCCAATGGTAAGTCCGGCCATGCAGACCCGTGATCTAAGCGCTGCCTTGGCAAACGTGAGATCCGGGCCAAATAATCTTTATTGACTTTCTTCCCTCGAGAAGAAAGCCAACAGGAGCAGAACTAAAACTCTCGATATTGCATACAGTATGTTACACGTCGGGAATTTATGATGTAAGGATGGATTCCTGCAGTGGTTCAAGCTGCAAGACTGCCGAATGACTAAAGGAACGTTATTAGCAAGATGGTAGAAATCTGCACATTTCTTGTCTATTCCACCCACTGCCACTTATACCAACGATGGAAATAAGCGCAGTTACAATAGCTTAATATGTGGAAGAGCGTTGCTATAGAGAGTGACAATATTGTATTGCTATTTGTAGCACTTCAAAGTCAATACAAAATCAAAACTAGTTAGCACATTAGTTGTAATTGAAAATGTTTAATGACAAAATATGGTTATGGTTACACTTAAAATAGTTACAAAATAGATGTATGAGATGATAACTTATTATTATTAAATTATTAATTGTACCCAGCAGAGAGAGAGAGAGAGAGAGAGAGAGAGAGAGAGAGAGAGAGAGAGAGAGAGAGAGAGAGAGAGAGAGAGAGAGAGAGAGAGAGAGTATAAATATATTTATACAGTATATTTGTGGAAACAGTGATTTAAAAAAAAAAAATCTATCTATTGTTGTAAATGGCTTTACTTTCAATCTCAAACAATTTAATGCATCCCTTCTGAATAAAAGTATTAAAACAATCTTACTGACCCCAAACTTTTATAAAGCAGTGTTTTTTAATGGACAAATATGTTTTTTACAGACTGATGTTGCAGTTACAGCATCTACCAGCAGGGGCTAACAAGGCCATGCTAACCAGCCAAATCTCAAACTTTTGTTGGATTTAATGAATGATCTGGCTATACAGTAAGTAATATAGCTAGTATATTTAATAATATATGTAGGAACATGACCATGAAGTTAGAATAATAAGATCTTTAATACATAATGAATAACACAAGCAACGTGATTCCTAGCACTACCTCCATAAATGATTACCCAGTTGTTGTTGTGAAAATAAAATAATGGTTTGAGATACAGAGAAACCATTTTTGTGTGCTGCGCATGAATGCATCTGTTTATCTTCTAGTCATTTGGAGACCCGTCAATTGCTCCGCTATTTGTAGCTTTCTCTCAGTTAATAGTCTTGGCCGCCAACGCCCATGCACCACACAAAGACGTCAATACATCGATGCATGGAGGATCTGCTGAAAAAGTTCGTTGGTTCTCTCTTTGTGCCTCCTCTGAGGTGTTTTGCACAGAGTCCAGCCCCTGCTCCCTCTGCACAGATGCCTGCCAAAACACTGTTTGCACCAAGTTTCATGCTTATGGTCTGCTGCTCCCTGCCTGCTGCAGCTTGCTCTAGGGTGGTTCATTCTTTTTATGTTGAAAATTTGTCCTCTCCATCCCTGCTAATGTGGTTGCAGTCCAAGACGTTTTTATTTGCTGGGAGTGAGTCTTAGAGACGTAGCGGCAGCACCCGGAGGGAGGGGTGTCCTCGGTTCTCCAGAAGCCCTGCTGATGATGTTTGTGTTGTCTTGTCGGTTGCTGTCTCTTCCTTCCCCTCAAGCTGTAAGATGTAAGAATACTGCTTTTATCTGAAAATTTAGGCTACGTCTACACTAATCCGGATAGACTTGTAAACACATCTTTTTTTCTATGCTTTGGTCTTCCGCTTTGGCTTTCCCAAGTGGATAAATTTGAAAATGACATTTTCATGTTGTAGTGTGGACTGTGAAACCTGAGGTAATCTAAAACGATGATGCTTGTTGAGTCAAAATCTGCTAAGGGGTAATTAAATGTAACAAATCATGTAAAAATGCATCATCTTTTATTGGGAAATCCAACAACATTTTATCGAACTTTGATAATCGCCTTAATCGTTTAAACAACTGAGAAGATAGTGATCAAAATCACAAGTTTATAATGTATATTACATTAGCAAATGAGAGACAAATTAGATGACTACAGGGACTCATCTCAAGATCACTCATTTAACAGTTCATCTATTGCCAAAATTATGAAAAAAATATGTAAAGAGTAGAAAATTATTGAAAATATTTAAATCAGGAATTTCAGAATCAGAAGGCGTAGTTCGTGCATAAAAAATGTCTGTCAAAACCAAAACATGTTGAACGACGCTCCACCAACCCAGCAACGTTTTTCAATCAGATTGGCGTTTATTCTTTAGTTTTTTTGGTTAGCGTGAAGTATTTCACTCAGTTCCGAACATGCCGATTCAATTTCAGTTGATTCATTCTGCATGTTGAAGCCGCTCAGGCTGCCATTTTCCCCCTCTTCTCGTAAGGTGATGATGCATTAAAAACATCTGGTAGTGTGGGTTTTCCAGGAAATGCGTGCACTCGCTGGACCTCTGCTTCTCGTAAATACTACTGTGTATTGTGCATGTTATTTTTTGACAGAAATCGATGTCTGATATTTAAATGATGGGGATTTGAAAACAGATGGGCTGAAAGGTAATACATATTTATTAAAATTGCTGTCCTGCGGCAAAATATGAGGGCAAAAGCGTTTTAGACCAGACATGGAATGGCGATTTTAAATGTGTGACCAGGACGAACCAGTAAGTATATAATGACTGAATAATGATTGTTTACTATTTTGTTTTTTTTTATAGCTGCTTTACAACAGAGTAGGCACATCATTTGTTTGCATCAGTGAATCTGTATTTTCCTGTTTATCCCTGTAATGTTGCTTTGAAACAATCTGTATTGTATAAAGCACTATATAAATAAAGGTGACTTGACTTGACTTGATGTGGTGTGAAATTTTGCTAATAAAACATTTGTACCAGAAAAATAGCAGAAGAACTTTATTCTATCAGTATCATCTCAACGAGTTATGGTGTTATTATGTTTTACGCATGCAAAGTAAGATGATTTAAGCATTTGCCGATGTTTCAGTATGGACAAGAAACTTTTTGGAAAATGTTAGTCTGGACAGAGAGTATTTTGAAACTAAAATGAGTTATTTGAGCAAAAACGTGGCACACATCACGTGCACAAATGTACATCGTAACACGTATGATTAACCAGACCTCCATATGGCCATATTTTACCGGAGTTACTGGTTTAGGATTCACATTGGTTATGTGCTGGAAATTACTCAGAGGGATTTGTTTTGCATGTAAGTTTGGCAGGACATTCGCTGACCGGGGAGGATTTATTTAGTTAATAATATGGAGCCAGATATAAACTCCCAAGTTCTTTAATGGTCACTTTGGTTGAGTTTAACAACTCATCGTAAAGGCAATCTCTCCGATGACACCTGTCTCCCATTACCTCGCATAGAAATGGCCAGACTGTTTCGGTTTCCCAGACAGCTTTTTAAGAAGCCTTTGCTGAATCTGCACGGGTCCTGCAAGCAGGCGGCTTTAAGCTTTCGTCATGCCACCAGACAAGTGTCAGGGATGCTACGATAGCTGGCAGGTTGTCTATGAGGCTTGAGTGGATGCGCATCTCATTCGGCTATATGGCTTTTCAGCCCTTTCTCTTCTCAAACCCGTAAATCCATCACAGCGCACAATCCAGTAAACACTGTTCTTCCCTCTGCCTCCACGCTCTCTCTCAACGATTCACCCCGGGGAATTGTCTTCAGATTTGTGTCAATCATTCTGTCTGTCTAAGCTGGCCAGTTAATCCTAACGCTTCACGACAACAAAATCCATTCTTCAGAGTCTCTCCACAAGTTGCTCTGTTGTGATTTACTTCTCTCGCACGTGCAGTTAGACTATCTGATGGTTCGGACAAAGAATTCATGCTAAAACATTATTATTAACTATTCATTTCCATACAAAATCTGATTCTCTGGCCCGGTTTCACAGACAGGGCTTAGACTAAGCCAGGATTAGGCCTTAGTTCAATTAGGACATTTAAGTAGCTTTTATAAACCTGCCTTAGAAAAAAAACATTACTGGTGTTTATCGTGAGACAAAACAATGGCACTGACATACTTACAATCAAGCGTAGCGTTAGTTCTGGCAGGTCACGTTAGTCAAGCTCGCATCAGCTGACTCTCAGCTGATCCACATCTACCTATAGGAATATCACCGTATACATATGTTACATATTCATGTATTTGTGATTTGTTTGTTTTGGTTATGATCTGTCTGTCCTCTAGGGGGCGAGAATGTTGTGTCTTTGTTTTCATTAGGGACTGATTGCCGGCACCTGTGGATCTTGTATGTTTGGCATAAGAAGTCCAAGCGGCTAAACCTGTGTGGCGGGCGGGGTGTTTGGCGGTGGTTCTGTGTGCTCTCCTGTTGTGTCTAACCCCGGTTCATTTTCCTACCGTTATGTCTATATCATTTTGTTAATAAACCCCTATTGTACGAGCTGTGTTGTCTATGTCCTCTCTTGTGTTATGGCTGCGGTCGTAACAATATATAAGCTCCTTCAGTATTATCAGCAGCTATCGTGTTTCTCATGAGCTAATTACTCTCCTCCATCCCCAGCTCCTCCTCTCGTCAGTCAGGATTTGGCATTCTGATTCCCATTGAATCAGAATAAATTCTCGAATTATGTTGTACTTAAAATCTTGAATTAAATATATTTGCAAATTTTCATGTTGGTTCTGTTCTGTTTACCCCAAGGGGGGTTATTGCTGCTCTCCCTGCTCTTATCCATGCTAGGCTGCATGGATGCCCAGGGAGTTCTCGCCCAGAACAGAACCATACAACCAATCTAAACTGTATGCTAATTGTCAATCGTATTTGACGGTAGTGGTCCTGACAGAACTAAAAATAAAATTCACTGATGCATATTGGATGGAAATGATGATGCATTTATTTATTTGAAAAACTTTGCAGTTAATTCACTTCAAGTTTAATTAAAATAATGCAATTGACAACCCTATTTTTATATTATTTAACTGTATTTATACCCCTTTAGAATTAAAATCTCTGCATTAAATTACAATTATTTAAAAATCAATCAATCAATCAATCAATCAATCAATCAATCAATCAATCAATCAATCAATCAATCAATCAATCAATCTATAAAACACATGTATACACATGGTTTGGCATGGTATACATGGGACTGCCATTAGACAAAAGCTAATCCAAACATAAGTTCACCCCCCAAATCTGAAGTTTGATGAAGTTTACGTACAATATATTTTAATTTGACGTTTGTGATATATTTTTGCAACATGGATTTGAGCAGCATTTCATGATTGGCTATTTACAATCTTAGGTTGCTCATTAAATGTGAGACTTTGTCAGGATATGATTAATTATGCCACAACACAAGACTTCTGTTTGTGTCAAGTTGATGTATACTCTGTTTTTCTTCCCTAATGAACAAGGGAAGCGGAAGCTCTGCACGAGCATTACTGCATTACTGCTTTTAATCTGGCATCAAGCCCTTTCCAAATAAAAACACAAAACTGTATGAATCTCTAAATAAATGTCTGGAGAAAAACAATCGCTGCCCACACAACGACTCAAGAGTTTATTAACACTAATGGAAAACTTAATACCCGTAGATCAGTGTAGCCAATACTGAAAGACTCTGTGGCAAATATACATGCTGTAGTAGTTTCTTTCAAGCTGTTAAAGTTACATCTTGTTTGATTTATACTGCACGGTTTATTACAGTATATCCCAGAGTGAAATAAAGGAGCAGTATATAGTACTGTAAAGGTAACTCCCCACAGAGAGGGGAGAGAAAACTATTTTGTGGCCATTCTTTCAGCTCACACCTGACTGTGTTCCTATTTGTCTGATGGACAGTGCTGCAGATTTTTCTGGCCGTCTTTAACTTCTGCAACTGTACTGTAAATAAAGCGATGGTTTTAAAAATTGCTGTTTTGACCCTGGAGGAATGAAAGTGCTACTTTGGGAACAGCATATAGTGCTTCCATTTTTCAAACCTCGCCATCTAACTGTCAGAGCAAAACGGCCCATTTTACCCCCCAAATCCCTCAAATCTACATTCAACTCATGGATTCTTATATAGCTGTAATGTTATTTAAAATACTACAAACTGTAATTTACATTTGCAAAAGTTTATGATTGCAATACAGACAACCACAATTTCCGGAAAAGTTGCACCTGGTCAAAATTGCATTGAAAGGAAGAAAAAAGAAAAAGAAAAAAAACACACACACACACACACACACACACACACACACACACACACACACACACACACACACACACACACACACACACACACACACACACACACACACACACACACACACACACACACACACACACACACACACACACACACACACACACACACACACACACACACACACACACACACACACACACACACACACACACACACACACACACACACACACACACACACACACACACACACACACACACACACACACACACACACGTTGCATCAGTGTACAAGTCACATTTAATTATTACATTCAGAAATAATGCATTTTAGTTCCCCTCACTTCACAACATATCCTTTAGATAAAATGTGTACTGTATACATTATGGCATACATTATAGTGGCATTAATTATTAACAACATTTATAATAAACGGCAAGTTTAAAAATGAATTAATCTGAAGCAAATTTTTTTTTTAAATAAATAAAAATAAACTGTGTGAGCGGAGTGCACTGTTCTCATTCGGCACAAATCTTTGTGCACTTTGCTTATTTTTGCATGCATTAATTTCATTATATATATGGTATGTTATTATGTTAAGTTATATGTTATTATGTTATTTTATTCTATAAGTTGCCCAGGTTCCAGGTTCCAAGGTCCATGGAAATGGCTTGACCGCAGTATTCATTCCAGTATTTCCTATTGAAACAGCACGTTTGGGGAGAACATCCAATATTTCTTTTTTTTTTTTATTGTGAGAATAGACAATAGACTTTAGTTGGTTTTCTACTTACAACTCAGTGTCAGGTGGTATCAAAGGGAGCGATTTCTCCTGAAAATATTTGATTGGACAGAAATCTATAGTGCAGGATGAGTCATCAATCCCCCCCCCCCCAAGAAAAGATTTTTTTATTTTTATTTCTGCTACAGGTTAACTGTGGTAACTTTTAGGAGTGCACTAGCATATGACCTCAAATATATCAAACATGGGCTACTTACAACTATTTTTCAAGAATTTTTAAAAACATAAATTCATACACTTTCATCACAAGTGGAGTACAGTTCCTCAGTATCCTCAGGAATTTTTTTAAATGGTCACAGGTTAGTTAATTGCCTTTCGGATCCAAACTAAGTAGTTTTCAGACTAGAGGAAGAGTACAAGTGAAAGAAAGTGGAAGGGGAGGAGGGAGAGCAAGGCCACAGAGAACATCCGTCTCTCACGAGGCCTGTGCTGTTGTAGTTGAACATGTCATTGTCCTCTTCTATAGAATGCTGGAAGGTATATGGCAGAAATATACATGAGCAGGAAAATCTTCCCTTACCAACAGAAGTGGATTGTGATTTTACCTTAGAGACTTGTCTGAAGTTCATAAGGGGACAATATGGTGATTCTGAATAAATACATTTCTTCATAGAAAGAGCATTTTCTCTTATTGTATGTGGTTGAATATTTGAGCAGTTTTTTATATTGTATTTGGTTTTCAAAAACAGTTTTTCAGGAAATGTTTCATGTAGTTCTACCAGAAAGACTCGGGAGATAAAATGATGTAACGAACATACATTTATTGACAGCCCAGCAAGCATTATTATAAAGTTCTTTGGCGTAGTCCATAGTTCGTAATCCGAGGGTAGCGGGTCTGCATCTGCTGCCTGAAGACGAAGGCAGGGGCGCAGCCGACCCCCCTGGGAGGTATGGACAGGACCATCCTGGTGGTGGTGGGGAGGGTGGAGGTTGTTGTCGCGTCGGCATCTGCGAACTCAAACATGTGTAAGTTCCGATCTTTTATACAGAAAGTATAATGACGTGATAGGATAGAAATGAAGGTAATAAGTGACGTAGTAATTAAGTCTTCCTGGCAGAACTTAAGCTATAAAGCTTTCATTTCTTTCAAATCCAAACTTATTGTTTCCTCAGTAGTGAACATACTTCTTATTCAGATGACTCACCATCTTCCTATGCAAGCAGTACTCTAAGCACAAAAGCTAACATGTAAAAACATTTTTAAGGAATTTATTGTATTATTTTTACTTTACTCATACTAATCTATATAATTTACAGAAGCATTAAGATTGCAAAGTTCCTTTGATAGAAGACATTACTGTTATAGTAGCCATAGTTATACTGTGTTTACATATCTAAAAAAGTATGTCCAAAGTATGAATGTGTATGTGTGTAGTATGAATGCAATCCGGACATACTACATTCAGCATGTTGTCATTGTCATGTGACCTACTAGCCACATTTGCATCACTTCACTGCCATTCATAAACCCTCTTCCATTTCCTCATGGGATAGTAAAGTGTCCATCGTATGCACACTTCAGAATCTCTCCGGAAGTAGCCTAATCTTTTATGAGTCCTGTAAATTCAGACATAGCATACTTCTCTTGTCACTGTCATTTTCACCTATATAGTAGGGAAGTATGCGGTTTCAAATGATTTGTTGACAAAATCTATTGGTTAAATAATAGAATTTAGTTTTTAAATACACACAAAAAAATGTGTTATGTGGCACTGTTCTTTTTACCCAAATATTTTTTGGAACACAATAAATAATTGTGTTTAATAAGTAACACACATATATTTCTTTTACCACCAAAACACTATTGTATTGCGTTTAATTAACTGAACCTGTGTCATTTTCCACTATACTTAATTATCAATAGTTCAACTAATGTAAAGGGTTTAATTTCGCGATAAAAAAAACAACAAAAAAACAATGACGATTTCCAACGTATTGGATGAAGACCGCGTGTGAAAAAGGTGGCAAGGCGCATGGCGTCAGAGCTAGAAGTATCAGCTAGGTAATAAAATATAAAGTTAATCTAAAGGCAAAGTCTTTAATTTCTGTTAATATTTCGAAAAGTCTTTTCTAGGATGCTTTTAACATAAATGCTTGAAATGTGTTTTTGAGATTTTGTTGTTATTTTTTTCAGAAATGTGCTTCAGGAAATGTCTTAGTGATTGAGGAAAACTGTAATATGGACACACACGTAGCTGGGACTGTGGAGTTTGACCATGGCAATGGGGGATAATGATGTCAGATGGAGCAACAAAGGGTCAGCGCAATCATGAGTAGCCGTGCTCAGTAAGCAGCCACTTCTGTCAGGCTCATTACCTTCAATGACCGCCGTCCAAAGGGGATATCAACTTTGTGTTATCCACCATTGCAATCGTAGAGATGTGCAAGCATTTTGTCTGAGAGTTTATATATGTTTGTGCCAGTGTTCTGACACTTATAGTTGATTGTTTTACTTATCCATGCTCTGAATTTTACAGGTACCTGCCCTTTGTGTTTAATGTGAGGAAAATTACAGCTCACCCTAATCATCAGTGGTTGACATTGAAAGCCTGGTACTCTATTCTCTACACAAACCTTTTATTAAACAAAAGAATTATTGCAAAACATCAAATAAGAAAAAACTAAACAAAAAAACAGCATTTCTCATATAGCTTATTCCTTATTTTGGCCCCTGGCACATTTTTCTTCATATATAATGCATGGCTGAAATATATACAAGGCATATTTCATCTTTAAAATCATAACATGGTGAATCAAACTAAGCTGAACAAATGGAATGGATTTCACTGATAATGTAAGCACGGGAGGCCACAACTAATAGTAATGGTGGGAAACTAGGCTATTTGTCCTACCATCCCTGTTGACAGCAGCCTAATATTTGCAAAAGAACTCGAGCGAGAGAGAAAAACATGGAGCATATTGTTTTAGTATTTGTCTGCATCAGTGTATAGCCTTTCCCTTCCATCAGTGCTTGGCATCATGGTTTAAAATCAGGATATCTGGTCTGTTTTATTGTTAATATAACTGATTAAGCAAAATGCTATGAGATGCAAATCTCCATTTTAGTTGTCATTTGTTGTTTTACTTTAAGCAACAATTTTGTCTAGTCACACAGCAATTTAGTTCTACTATCAAGCAGCAATTGGCAGTAACTCAATTAAAATGTTTTTAATAATTATACGAGCTGAATTATACGAGTTAAAGCAGACCTCAATTAGCCTTTGTGGTAAAACTAGACTATTTCTATAACAGTTGCGTGCTCCAATCTGACCCAAAATCTGGCCAACATCAGCACCCGAATCTGTGCTACATCTCTGAGCAAGAAAAATGTTGGGTGACGCGGGGTCAGGGACTGACAGTTCCATTCGCTGGTTTACAGGTACCTAAACAACAAGGCGGCCGAGCCACAATAACACACCACAATATATTTTCCTGACATTCGGTCGCAACACATTTCCCAAGACTCCAAGAATATGAGAGGAAACCTGCACGAAAACACATCCTCAAAGCCCTTCCCTCTCCATTTGTTTCCTTGTAAATAAGCGAGAGATTGTATGCCTCTTATGCAGAAACGGACAAAAAAGCCAAGCAGGCGTTCAGAGAGGTATTGACATGAGGAGAAATGAGAGAGTGACTGTGGACGCAGAGCATCATTTAACAGTGCCTGGGGCGCTGGCTTGTCTTGCTTCTTCCCGTGGAAGGCCTCTGCCATTGCTCTGGATGCTTGCTGTTTCATTATGATGAGGCTATGGGCTAAACGTAGCCAAGCATATCAAATATCCTCGAAGCTTGTACTAAATAAATCATTTTATTCATTCCATTACTGGTATGGAAGATGTGTTTGCCCAGTAAAGCATCATGGGACAGAAGCAAACAAGAAGCTTTGGCGCTTCTCTTAAAAGACATACGTGCTCAGACCAAATGGGGACACAAACCATCGGTCAACCTTATGTGATGCATCCAGGGCCTGACGTTAAAGGATTAGTTCTCTTCAGAAGTAAAATTTCCTGATAATTTACCCACTTCCACGTCATCCAAGATATTCATGTCTTTCTTTCTTCAGTCGAAAAGAAATTAAGGTTTTTGAGGAAAACGTTTCATGATTTTTCTTCAGTGGACTTTAACGGGAACCAATGGGTTGAAGGTCCAAATTACAGTTTCACTGCAGCTTCAAAGGGCTCTTCATGATCCCAGCTGAGGAATAAGGGTCTTATTTATTGAAATGATCTGTCATTTTCAAAAAAAAAATAAATAAATAAAAATAAATATAACTTTTAATCACAAATGCTCATCTTGCACGTCCACGACTTCACGCATTATGTAATCAAGTTGAAAAAGGTCAGGTGGTAACCTGACATAGGCGTAAAATGTAGGGTATAGTCGAAAAACCTACATTTTCTCCTCCAACTTCAAAATCATCCGACATTGTTGTTTTACCTTTTATTTATTTAAAAAAAAATTTGTAAAGGCCGTTTGACTAAGTCTTTGCACGTTCGCTTTGTAAACACTAGGTCTTTACTTCCGCCAACGTGACCTTTCAACGTGATTACGTAATGTGTGGCGCATCACAGCAAGTGCAAGACGAGCATTTGTGGTTAAAAATGATGTTTTGTTTTGTTTTGGTAGAAAATGACCGATCATTTCGCTAGATAAGACCCTTATTCCTCGGCTGGGATCGTGTAGAGCCCTTTGAAGTTGCATTGAAACTGCAATTTGGACCTTAAACCTGTTGATAACCATTGAAGTCCACTATATAGAGAAAAATCCTGGAATGTTTTCCTCAAAAACCTTTTTTTCAACTGAAGAAAGAGAGACATGAATATCTTGGCTGACGTGGGGGTGAGTATATTATCAGGAAATTTTAATTCTGAAGTGAACTAATCCTTTAACACTCGACAACCCACCAAATGCGGGTGGATTTCAAAAGTGGCGTGTAACACAGTCACTCCTACTAGCCACTTTGGCGGGTTGAATTTTAATGTATTTATATACATTTTTCAATTGTAATCTTTTAAAAAAGCATCTGAAATAATAAACTAAGTGCAATGTAGTGTTGACAAAAAGAAAGATTTTTCGATACATATCGGCACTGAAATATCGGAAACACTTCCAAAACTCATTTTCCGCAGAACAGATACACGATACCAGCTGCGCTTTCTCACTCTCTCATCTCTCTGAAAGCGAGTTGACACACAAACCCGCCTCCCCTCACTTGTTTCATTTGCTCCGGATGAATATTGTTGGTGTTATAGGGCTTGGATTTTCAGCACGGGATTGCACATATCATTCATCATTTTACTCATTCCCATAGATTTTGTTTATTTTTTTGCTGCTTATAGCACTTAAACAGTTCAATACACACAAAATAATGTCAAAATGTTGGTCTTGGCAAGAATTTACGTAAACACAGTCAGTTATGTTTTAAGTGAACATAAACCGTTGAGAACGGTATGGCATGTGTAACAGTATAATGGATCCATGTGTCAGGTCTTAAAGTGACAGCAGCCTAATATACCTGCTGCCAAATTATGAGATAGTATAAAAAAAAATTGCATGGCAGTTTTTCCCCATGGTATCGATGTCAAAATTGTGGCGAGTGAAAATGTTGAATGGCTAGTAACTTTGGAAAATCACTAGCCACATGTCAAGTCCTGGATGCATCTCATTTTGATGTAGTGCGGTTGATAATTACATTGCAGAAAATAACAGACTAAGTGCAAAGCAGCACGTCTAGAAATAAATGCTGATACTTTTAACTCCTGTTTTCAGCAAATTTCTTCCTGTGTGAGCCTTAGGCAGCCAAAATGATTATTATTAGTGCAATCATGTTGATTTGAAACTGTCCTGCTAAGATAATTCCTCTAAATAAGACAATATGTTTCAAAATCAGATCACAGAGTGAAAGAGGAAGGCATTATGATGTTTTGTTTGACGCTTGTGGCTGAATTTACTGGAGCTCAGGTGGTGTTTCTCAGCGCACTGTATTTTGTGAACCTGTAGTAATGTGGGACTTGTCTGGTGAATTTCTAGTCATCGGTTTATAGTTCCCTTGCCCGCATCCACAGTAGCTGTAAAACCGATTTTTTTTTCTTTATGCTATTTTAGAGATTTCTATCAATATTTCTGACACACAAGGACAGGGAGAGAGATGCTTTTTCAGGAGTCTCTAAAAAAATTTGAGTCTCATTTGGAAGAAAATCTCTCTAGAACGTGAACTTGTGTCGCATAAACAGCTGGTATTTTAGCAGATTTCACAAACACGTAGGCGTGATGCAGTTTGTTAGTGGGCTAAGGGTGTATTTACCTGACAACAACAGACTTTCTTGCTAGAACAATCTGAAAGATGACTGTCTTCTTGGGGAAATCTGGATAGGGAGAGGAAAAGCGCTGGGAGGTTCGAAGGCCTCGTCTCTGGGACTGACAGCTTGAATCAGTGTCTGCTAAGGGAAAATATCACAGGGCTCTTTTCTCAAAAGATAATTTGCTTTTGTTGAGGAACTAAACCCATCTTACTACCCCTGTGTGTTCGATGGTGAAAATTGAATAGTTTTATTTTTCTTCTGATCAAAGAAACAAAACTCCACTAGGGCCGATGACAACATACAATGGAAATTGCTTTCTCAGTTTAAGTTGTGTATCCCTATCTTTTCCCTGGAGATTATGAGAAGAGCCCTCTTAAGTAAAGATTGTCTCTCTCTCCTACAAAATTACCCTCTTTCCCACTTACAGTAACAAAAAAAAAAAATATATAAACATTTCTAGGGGAAATCAATAGTAACAATCAAACCAGACTGCTTCGTCGTTTATCTTCATTTTAAAATCAATTTACACTTCGCAGAGACAACCTCCAACTGTGAAACTCTGCATCAGGCATGTTTTGAGGTCAATAATGCGTTCAAACAAGGAAAAGTAGAATTACTTAGGCTTATTAAAATTAGTGGTCTCAGGATTTAATTGTTGAATTAATTTACACCTCATAATTTGTGTTTTTAGTGCATGTGTAAAAACAGGAGAGGATGACTGTGAGAAGCAGTTCTACACCTTGTCACTGTGAAATTTAATGGGTCTCTGATCTGCGACTTACAAGACATTTAGCAAGTGGGTAGTTAATTTTAAAGTATTTGAACATATAAGGATTCAGCATGACTGAGCGTATCGTGTATTGACAAGGTCAATGAGAAAATTGACCTTCACAATAGTCAAGTCACCTTCATTTATATAGCGCTTTTTACAATACAGATGGTTCCAAAGCAGCTTTACTGCAATAATAGGAAATTAATGCAACACAGATTGTTTTGGCTGTACAGCAGCTCTAGAAGAAAGTCATTGGGCCCTATTTTAACGATCTGAAACGCAAGTATCAAGCGCGAAACGCAAGTAACTTTGTGGGCGGGTCTTGGGCGCTGTCGCTATTATACCGACGCAAATCTAAAATGGGTTGGTCTGAAGTAGCTTCATTATTCATAGGTGTTGTTTGGGCGTAACGTGAAATAAACCAATCAGAGCGACATCTCACATTCCCTTTAAGAGCAGGCGCGCTTGTTCCATGGCGGCTTGCTATTATAACGGCGGATTTGCCAGGCGCACGCCAGGAGCGGTTCACAGCCGAGGAGACCGACGTTCTCGTCAGGGCCGTAAAATACAGAGAGGTGACATTGTATGGGGATGGGAGAAATCCACCCAAATTAGCTTCGGTTAAACAGGCATATAATAATTTGGGTAAATGTGTAAACTAGATTTATGCCTATTTTTTCACATCTTCATGGACACAACATTGATTTCCCTCGTGTGTTAATCTTTTTCCTTGTAATAATGTATGGTTTTCTAAAAATGAGAACTGCTGCGTCTGTGTGTAGATGAGATAAGCAAAGTTTATGCGTGTTGTGCACACACTACATTGATTATGGCCAAGCACGCGCTCTTAAAATAGCATATGAATATCATGCATTCCGCATCAGTGGCGGAATTGTTTTCTAAACCTGCAAAATAGCACCAGGGTACGTTTGCGCAGGAACACGCCTCCTCTTTGCGCTGAACCGCCCCCCGGGAGCGCAAATGCATTTCCTAGTTTACCAACGTGCGTCTGTGGAGGGAAAAGTCCGCTGTGCGCTGGTGCAAAATAGGAATGATACATGCGTCGGTGTACAAAGTCAATTGCGCTGGGTGCAAGATAGGGCCCATTGTCTATCTTAAGTAAGTTTTTAATTGATTAATTTCCGTTGTAAAAATCAGTAGCTAGTGTAGTTGACACGGTCTCATGCTGACACTTCAGGGCTGCGTTGTGGTCGTGTCTAGGCACAGGTACTTCATCTGATCTGGATACGGCCTGGATATGCCATTCTTCTTATGATGTAACGAGTACATCAGGTGTTATGGGAAGTGTTCCCAGTTCCAGCTGACCCAATTTATGCAGCCTAATAATCATTTTAAATGATTTGAATTATAGAAATTGATAATGTTGTAGCAGATTGACTGGGTTTTTCTGGGGGATGGCAACTTTTTAAATCTTAAAGTCATTCCTACGGAGGATTCAGCTTGTTACTTTTTAACAGATGAATCCTGTTGAACAAAAGGCAATAATATAACAATAAACCAATTTGCATTGCATGAATGTTTTGTATTCATTTCACTCTCCTGCCTTAACACAAAGAAAAACAACAATTCAAACAACCATTTAATAAGAAAATAATTCTCAATCAAAAAAAGAATATATATTCAACAAATTCCTGGTGACATCAGTTCAAATAGTTTAACCCAAAATACTTTAACACTTTTTCTAGATCTACAGTACCTCTCCTACATCTGATTCATTCAGCCAAGTTTTCACTGACCATTAAACAATACGACTGATATAACACACTTATTATGCAAACCCAGTTCTATAACCAATTTACACAGTTCAAACACTCCTGTGGACGTCACAACCATTTTTTGGTGACAACTTCCAGTTCGTCATAATGCCAGGTTAAAAAGATGTGTTATTAGTCTAGATTTAAACTGACAGAGTGTGTATGTATAACGAATCCACTGGATATTGCAGAACCCAAGTACAGTTTATTTAAATCCAAACATGATCAAAATACAAAAAGACTTGACAAACACTCACCACACGGTAGTTACACGAAGAATACAAAAAGGACACATAAGGGCTTAAAAACACAAGGACTAATGACTAAGACACCTGAAAGCAATGAACACAGAATCAATGAGAACATAGGACACCTGAAAAGGGGAGCACATGGCAGGAATCACATGACAAGACAGGAAAATGAATACAAAAGACATGAAACATGACACAAAAAACAAAACAACCCATGACATATCCCCGTCTATGGGCGGCTCCAGACATCCAACAAAAAACAAGACTAGACAAGATAAAGTCCAGGAGCGAGGGAGGGCCAAGCCAGTGTAGGGGAACAAGACTAGTGGCCTTAAAAAGGGACCTACTGCCCTCCCCCACCAAAATGTTCTTGGGCGGAGCTATGGGGTCGTGGCCTGGAGCGGATCTTGAATCCGTCATGCTCTGGCATGGCGGCCATGACGTGGAGAGGCTCCGGCTCGGCAGCCGAAGACTCTGGCTTGGCGGGCTCACGGGCTGGAGCCAATGTGTGTGCTGCCCACACACTCAAAATAGCCATGGCTACGATAATCAGTGCTGCATCGTCCATAGCTGACTCGGGCATGGTAGCCATTTTGGCAGAGGGCTCTGGAACGGTAGCCATCTTGGCAGAGGACTCTGGAATGGCGGCCATCTTGGGACGAGGCTCTTGACGTGAAGAAGCTCATACTTGGCAAACATGACGTGAAGAGACTCAGACAAATATTAGTTCTCTGCCTCCCCCACTGTGAAACTTGAACCACATAGAAACAAAAGAAAGTCAATATACTGACATAGTGTACAAGGGTGTTCTACAGAGGGCATGAGTTCAGCAAGATCATAATCCAATCCATAACGAAAACATGTTTTTAGTTGAATCTCATCCCAGGGCAGATAATCCATGAAACAAAAAAATACTTGACATAGCTCTTCCTACTTGACGAAGTTGAAGCAAACAAACTGCTGGGTTCATGGTTGGTCAAGTATTCTGTAACAAATCCACTGGAGGTGAGTTGCAGAACCAAAGTGCAGTTTATGTACATCCAAACATGATCAAAATACAAAACAAAGACTTGACTAAGCATCACTTGACTTGACATAAACACTCACCACACGGTGGTTACACAAACAATACTTGACAAGGACACATCGCAAACATGAGGGCTTAAATACACACAATGACTAAAGACTAACAAGACACACTTGAAAGCAATGAACACAAAGAACCAATAGGCTTGTTCGACTTCATGCAGCTCTGCGCAGACCAATCGGTGGCTGACTTGAAGCTTGAACATGCTGGTTAGAAATTTTGATACAACTTGATACGACTTGATACAGCGCCGACGCCATGTGACTATGACGTATGCCATCAAAGTACCTCGAGAGCGATTCGAGAGCAGCCGGCTGATTCATTCTGCGCAGCTTCTCCAGAGCGGCTGCATGAGCTCTGGGGCACGTTCAAGTTCAAAACGGTGCGCAACGTTTTGCTACGGTTTCCGGGTTGAACATCATGTTTCCTGGAAACGGCGTGCACCGGTGTGCAACGGGGTTTGAGATACGTTTTCTCTTGTTTGGTGGGTGTGTCAGAACTGCAGTCCAATCAGCAGCAACATGTATATAAAGCACGCGGTGTTAAAGTGAACTCGCACAATGGGTTCAAGTAAAGTAATTTACAAATGTGTTCGATGCAGCTCGGTATACGCAACAACTGAGGATATTAGAAGACATGTTTGTCGTAAGTTTTATTGTAAAAATATAGGATATCAACATAATGATGTAGTTGTTTATATTTTTAGCTTCATTGCAAGTGTATGACATTTGGTATAGAAATAAACAATGGTAATTAAGTGCTTTTCCTAAAAATGAGAAAGAAAATACAGGGTATTAAAACTACAAATAAAGTCAGTATGTGAGGCTAAATAGATGCGTTTTAGTGTGAATTAGGTAAGATGTGTGCTTCCATTTCATTTTCAGCAATCCCTTCACTCGATTGGGATGTTCTCTTTTGTTCTGGGCGGCAAGTGCAGTAACTGTAACATCGGGCATATTTTGTAGTATTAAACACATATTTATACCGACTTCATCAGGCTCCGAAAATTCTTCACAAAGAACACAAAGAATGGCTTTCTCAGCTGCCATAGTTGCAACTCTAGCGTCATCAGAACAGTGTGTTCAACGCATCACCGTTTCTGTTGTGCAACGTTTTGTCGGGGCTGAACGCAGCCCTGATGATGACACAACGGTTCCACGATTGGCAGAATCTACCTCATGACAACGATCACGTGTGTTTCGTGTTTATTCAAACACCTTCAGTTCCACTAGTGCTCACAAATCTGGTACTTAATTGTACTTAATCTGGTATAATTCTTGTACAAACAGACGCTGTTGCAGACATAAAGTATTAAATGGAAACGTATTTGAAACGTGTGTATTTGACAAATATTGCATTTATTTCACTTTAGCTGTGGTAAAGTATGCAAACACCACATGAACGATCACTTCGGTAAGCAGAAAGTGTCCGACTTCACGTCTCCGTTTTCAGCTCCTCCCTGCCTGCATGCGGCAACTCTCGCCGATCGGTTACATCCAGCCGCAGCCCATGTCGAACACACCTGATGAGAAGATTGGACACCTGACAAGGGGAGCACATGGCATGATCACATGAGGGCCAGGGAATCATGACAAGACAGGAAAATTAATACAAAAGACATGAAACATGAACATGACACAAAAGCCAAAACAACTTTGTGTGCTTTGTAAGTAATCAGCAAGATTTGAAAATGTATACAATGTTTAATAGGGAGCCAATGCAGTGTTGACAGAACCGGGCTAATATGGTCATACTTTCTGGTTCTAGTAAGAACTCTAGCTGCTGGGTTTTGGTCCAGCTGGAATTTGTTTATTAAGGGTACAGGGCAACCACCCATGCAGTAGACCATTACAATAATCTAGCCTTGAGGTCATGAACGCATTAACTAACTGTTCCGCATTTGGCATTGAAAGCATATGTCGTAATTTAGATATATTTTTAAGACGGAAGAATGCGGTTTTACATATGCTAGAAATGTGGCTTTCAAATGAAAGATTGGTATCAAAGAGCACACCCTGATTTCTAACTGACGACGAAGACTTGACAATAATTAGATTGTCTAATAATTAGAAAGAATCTCAGTTTTTTTATTTTTCAGAATTAATTAGTAGGAAATTACTAGTCATCCAATGGTTTTTAATTAGCTATGCATTCCGTACATAGACAATACAGCAACCTTAGCATAAATATTTTTAGGACTTTCCACAAATGGGGTATAAAAACATAATCATAGCTTTGTTTTTATAGTTTTTGATAAACTTATATTTCCCCCCAAAAAAGAAAAAAAAATATTTGTTTGTCCGTTTTTCACACTATGTGGTAACAGGGTTGTCGTCAACACAACAACATTTAAAAAAATTGAGAAGATGGCATTGCGATTTACTTTTCTTCCAGTTTGTGCTGTAGAAAAGGTCCAAATTAATACTTTTTTAGGTAACATAACCAGCTCCATTTCAGCAGATGGATAATCTTGTGGTACTAAAAAGAGCTAATTGTAAAAATCCACTAGTGAATCACTAGCAAAATCCCAGTAACTACACCAAAGAGATCCGTTTTTATTTTATTTTTATTTTTTATTTGTTTATCCTGATCAGCTTACTTTAACACATAAGCTTTAAAATATGCATCATGGGAAGAGAAATGGTATAGCCTGTTTTTAGTCCTACAAAAACATCCAGTGCTTGCTTACATTAACATGAAATGCCAGGAGAAGGTTGAATGTGAGCCTCCAGAGGCAAAAACCTATACGCTCTTCCTTACATTATTTACACAGCCAACAACAGGTGATTACTGTCTACCAGCAGTTAACGGAGCCAAAGATAAAAGCAAACAAGAGCTAAATCCGGTTTCATTAGTTGCACACCATCACATCTCAACGTTTAATGTGCTACAGAGAGTTAACATAATCTGTGGGACCTCTCTGATGGATAACCTGCTGTTCTCCTCAGCCTTAGGCATCTGCATTACAGTGTCAGCGGGGAGGCCGACATGAGCGACGCCATTCTCCCACTGTATATTACAAGCCAGCTGGTGGAATAGTGTAGCGATTACCGTTTCTCACAGTGCGATACTGCTCCAAACTGAAGTTGAGTCTTAAGTCTAGGTTTGCAGGTTGACAGACACTTATTCTACTCGACACAGACGTCTCATTAGTCTAGTTTAATTTTGGAGTCGTGATTGCTTCATAAGAAATGTGATGTAAACATATGATATTTTATCAATATTTCTCTAAATGTGTAAGCCTTTGGACTAAAAAGCCTTGATTGTTTTGTGCATTCCTGTGATCACAAATAAATGCACTGTAACCCATAATACTCAAAATAATTAATTGGTTTAAGTAGCTTAAACTTAAATTGGTTCAATCAAATTAACTTTAATGAGTATTTAGAACTTTCTTTTTCTTTTGAGGTCACAAAACTGACAGATTTTAATGTTTTGCTATGCTATAATTTTCTGTTATGTGGCTTTTTTGAGGTTACCATCATGGTGACAAGTGGAGCATGAGCTTGGTTTGAGAACATATGGTATGCTCTATATTGTTGTACTCATTGATATGCTATGCTAATGCAATTAAATAATTGTGTTATCTACCAGCAAGTTAGCATTTGTTGAATTAGCTAGCTAAAGCTAGTCAGGTTTTCACTTCTAAAAATATTTAAATTGAGATTACATGATTTTAAAATAAATGCATGAATTAAGATTACTCAAATATTTCAAGTTAAGATCAATTAAACTGCCAGTTCTACTAATGTAAACATTGAATTTCTTAACTTAAAAATGTTGATGCAACTGACTACTCGGGTTTAAAGTGTGGAAGCAGGTGCAACTGAATAAGATGGGTTCTCATTTTATGTGAAATGGTAAATACCGGTTTGATTCAGTGCACTCCTGACACAAATTAATAAATTACTGTCACTGTAAAATTCTTTAGTGTGAAACACTGGTCAAATATCGATGCTGGAATCTTTAGTCTTTTAAGTAAAGATGAAATGTTTGCTTCTGTCATGCTCATTTTGCTATCTAACAAGTCAGTCAGCCTGTGAAAGGTGGGGTTGTCTGTCGTCGTTCTATGGAGGCGTGTTTTAGGGTAGCACTATGAGGCTATTGGCCAGACAGGGGGAACGCAGCTTGATTTGGCCTTGCTGCTCGAGGTCCGAGGCTATTGGCCCGACCTGGCACGTTGTTAGCCCTGGCTCGCACTGGCCCGACAGTTGAAAAGCGGCTGTTATAAGACGCCTAAGTAACATCTCACAGCAAGAACTGGCAAAACTGGTGCAGTCCATAAGGAGGAGAGGCACTGTAGAATTAAATCAGCTGGTGGCCACACCAGATAATGACTGCTACTTTTGATATTGTTCAGGGACTCATAATTCCATTTCTGTTCATCAAATGTATTTTGATGATTCATCTTTTATGTTCATACAAATACTTACGCACACAATGAATACAGTCAGTCACAGGCGATACGTGGGACATATGCAGTAATAGAAACGCTGTTTGCTAACCGCCCCAACAGGAAAAAGAGCAGAAGAAGAACAGCGTATGTGTGAATGACTTGAGCGCTTGAAAACAAGACCTCTAGTCCGTCGAATACATCTTTCTGTGCTCACGGACAAAGGAGGATATTTGAATGGCTCGTGCAATCAACTGTGCTCAAAACGGAGAAAATTAAGTATATGAGGGTTGGGCTTAAGCTTTGAATGTTTAAATATAGTTTAAGTGGAGCAAAGTTTTATTTTTCATTATTTCTATTTATTTTGTACTTTTATGACACACGATGCTTTTCAGTTTTGTAGCTGATTGTGACCAAATACCTTTCATTTTTATCAGCCCTGCAAAAAAATATGACCAATGCAAGAGTGCATTCTGTTTACTGCTTAGTGCTGTAAGGCTGTACTGTACCAACTATCTCTGGGGGGACTAAATGCCATTATAGGTGGAACAAACTGTAATTTGCACTACTGTCTGTTCAAAATAAAATAAAATAAAGGAAACTTAGCATTGTGGATTTGTTGCTCTTTCTGGTAACACTTTAGTTTAGGGTTCAAATCTCACTATTAAAGGTATAGTGGAGGATTTTCTTTTTCCGGGTGGATCATCAAGACTATTGGTCCTCCTAATTGTCAATCATTCTGGTGATATGTTTACGTAAGGCCGTCGTACGTGCTCGTCCTTTCTGCGCATGCGCACTTTCAGGTGTATATGTGTGGTGAGCTATGGTTTCAGCCATTCATTGAAGCTCACCGTTCTCACCGGGTTTTTTCAAAATGTCTGAGGGTCGCAAGAGAAAAAGTGTCTAAGAATTGTATGACAAGAAGAGAAAGGCCTCTGAAGAAAGAAACAAGACCAGTGTTTTTGGGAGAATATTTCACACGCTGGCGTGCGCTAAAAGCACAGGTTGGGCTTCCCACTGATGCCTCAGTCGCGAAGCTTCTACTCGACAGGTAAAGTTTGGCATGCTATTTGGAGAAATCCATTTAAAATCACTGCTAGTAAAAGTTAATGTAAGCTATGATTAGCGATGCTAGCGTTTAATAGGTGTTCCCTCTCGGGAGCAGGTAGAGTGTTGCGCATGTGCATTTTTTCAAAAAGTGGAGAGGGCGGTTCTTTTCTAAAATTCGTGAAAATCCTCCGCTATACCTTTAACTAGTTGCTTATTAGCATGCATATTATAGGATATTGGCTGTTTATTAGTACTTATATGAATTATTCTGCATGAACTTATTTTACATACCTTAATCCTACCCAATACCTAAACTTAACAACCTTACTAACCAATAAGCAGTAAATAGGGGCTTATTGAGGCAAAAGTCATAGTTAAAAGTCAGTTAATACTGAAAATTGGACCCTAAAATGTGAATATTTTTCCTAAAGTGTGACCATTTTTCCATATATGTGACCCTGGACCACAAAACCAGTTACTTGGGTCAATTTTTTGAAATTGAGATTTATAGATCACCTGAAAGCTGAATAAATGAGCTTTCCATTGATGTATGGTTTGTTATGATAGGACAATATTTGGTCGAGATACAACTATTGAAAATCTGGAATCTGAGGGTGCAAAAAATTCGAAACATTGAGAAAATCTCCTTTAAAGTTGTTCATTTATGTTGGCGATTGTGCAGCATTCACTCACAAAAATAAATGTTTTATATATTTACGGTAGAAAATTTACAAAATATCTTCATGGAACATGATCTTTACTTAATATCCTAATGATTTTTGGCATAAAAGAAAAATCGATAATTTTGACCCATACAATGTATTGTTGGCTATTGCCACAAATATACCCGTGCGACTCGAGACTGGTTTTGTGATCCAGAGTCACATATACGTAATCTTAGAAAGAATAGTCTATTGATTACTGTTTCTCACATGGTCTAAGAGTGCGAGACAGCTATCACTGAGTCTTCACATTCGGTTCACAGGTTGACAATCACTTCTACTTGACACATACAGATGTCTCATCAATCTAGTTTTATACTGGGGCTATAATTGCTTCATAGTTGCATTTCTTCAGCCATCTCCAGAGATATAGCGCTTTTTCCATGACAGCGCAACGTTCTCGGGTTTCGTATCGGATGGCGCTCTAAAGATGTGCCGCTGTCATGCCAGATGTGTCTGAAATGACCAGGTGTCACAAAGCGCACAGAACTAACGCAAATATAGCTCAGTGGAAGCGCTGAAAGACACCATCATACATATCGGGAAGCAGACGTGTGTGTGTGGATATAGTTGCCTGCATATTGTTGACAGCATTAGTGCTTTATAATTAAATATCCAACATTACACACTAAGTGAAATCCAGAGCTGGATTCATAACATGAAACCCAAGAGTGTTGCCACTTGACCATCATAGGCATGCCTGTTCAATATATTTTTTTTCAGGGAGAAGTGATTGATTGTTTAGTAGTGTTACGGACGTGGTGAAGCTGAACACACAACCATAGTAAAGTATTGGTCAGGGATACGAGAAAGCAGAACTGAGATGGAAACCATGGCAACTCTCTGTGCTGTGTTGCTCAGCTCCCCTGGCCCTGCCCGAGAGGAGAAGAGAGGAGGAGAGGAGACAGATACCTGTAGAAGCCTAATCCCATTCAACACCTGCATATAAAGAAGCCCTCGCTTTTGACGTGATATGAAAATACACGGGGGATTGACAAGATACATTTTTGATGGACTGCTGTTTTCCTGCACTGCCATATCACACGCTGCACACACCAGAAATAACAAACAGTACTGGCTACCTTCCTTCTGATTCTGCTAGTAAAACATTTGAGCAAGGAAATTTGAATTAGTCTTGCTTCTCTTTATTTCCTCTTCCTCAGCTCGAATGCCGCTTGCCAGATGATTGATAGAAGCTGTCAGGGCTGTAATCACTTGTTTAGTTTGGCTTCAGTCATGGGTTTTGCATACGGGCACTTGAGGTGATGATCTAAAGGAGAAACGTGAAAGATGCCGTACTGTTCATTTCACATTGACATTAAGCAGCAATGGCCGAGTATAATTTCCCCTGATATTATAGTCATTTACATTTAAATGACATATCTATCTATCTGTCTATCAGTCTACATCTATATGTCCATCCGTCCATCTACATCTATATGTCCATCCGTCCGTCTACATATGTTTGTCCATCTATGTCTATAATATCCATCCATCCATCCATCCATCCATCCATCCATCCATCCATCCATCCATCCATCCATCCATCCATCCATCCATCCATCCATCCATCCATCCATCCATCCATCCATCCATCCATCCATCCATCCATCCATCCATCCATCCATCCATCCATCCATCCATCCATCCATCCATCCATCAGTGTAGTTTGTAAGACGGGGTAAACTGAAATTATATTGTACATTCATTCATTCATACACTACATATTGTGATGTCAAGATTGATTTGATTTGATTGGTTGGTTGATTGATTGATTGATTGATTGGATGCACCAATTATAGTTCAGATTTTGCCTATAGACAAGAAAACACATTTTAACTACTATATATGTCTTTTTTTTTAAATATAAGTGCAAGACAGGCTAGTTGCTCGGTTTTTGTTCGATGTGAAAGGAAACATGGGGGTAGTGTGGGTAGATGATGACAGAATTTTCCTGTGTAAAGAAAATGATCTGTTTACTGTTGAAGGTGTGACTTCGTGACCAAATTTATAAATGTGAATGTGTTATTTTTGCCACATACATTCAACTGAACTTTGTCTTGACAACATTTGACTTACTTTCTTCCATAGAACCCAAAAGGAGATGTTAGACAGGATGTCTACACTGCTCACAATAAATGTGAATGGTGACCAGGGTCTGTAAAGCTTCGAATATGGGGGAAAAACCCCACACATTGACTTATGCTACACTATCACAAGTCTTCTATGGACATTTTCAAATTTGGCACATTTCAAATGGTTAAAAGAAACATGAAATAATTAACAATTCGAACCAGTGATGTGCGATTATATTAAATATACACAAACATGAAATTAGAATTCTTGAGAATAACATAAAATTGAATAGAACGCATATTATATATATATATATATATATATATATATATATATATATATATATATATATATATATATATATATATAATGGAGGTGATATATATATATATATATATATATATATATATATATAAGTAAGTGACCAGAGGCTTTCAAACTTCTAATATGACAAAACAGCACCATCAAATATCATACATTTATATATGTATCACATTTATATAAGGTCACTTACTTTACGGAAAAGTGCAGTGTGAACATTTTTCCTAATATTTCCTTTTGACTTACACATAATAAAGAAAATCATATGGTTTTAAAGCAATGTGAGGGTGACAGAACTTTCATTATGGATGAACTATTCCTTTAATGATATTCACTCATCAGCCTACATGGTATCACAATGTTCTTCAGTCATAAGTTCACCTCACGGTTCTTTCATATACTCTCTAAAGACAACAGAGCAGGACCCAGCCATGAGTTCAAGGATAATAGCTGAATTCATAATAGCATGCTGGTATACTGGTGTTGTAGTCCTCAGTTCTAGTCTGCTGCCACGCTGTTGTATGCAGTCCATACTTCCCTTGTGAAATAAAAATGTGTTTAATTGTTTTGAATGTGCACTAGTAGTAACAAATCTTAAAATAATATTTTTAAAAACCTACTTGCATAAATGATAATAGCCATGAAATAAAATGACGCTTAAATACAGTATTTAGAGTACACTTTCATGACTATAGTATATGTTTCTTTACACAGTTAACACACTTAAAAAAAAAATAAAAAAATAATTGTAATAATGTCAAATTAAGTTTCACTTTAAGGTACATTACTGGTCAAAAGTTTGGAATACATTTTTATAAATATTTATATTTATATTTATGTTTTTGGAAGATATCTCTTATGTTCAGCAAGGCTGCATTTATTTGATAAAAACACAGTAAAATCAGTAATATTGTGAAATATTATTACAATTTTAAATTACGGTTTTATATTTTAATATTTAAGATGTCATTTATTCCTGTGATGGCAAAGCTAAATTTTCAGCATCATTTTTCCAGTCTTCACTGTCACATGATCCCTAAAAAAACATTTTAAAATGTATTACAACAAAAAACAGTTACTTTAAATTGTAATACAATTTCACATTATTACTGTTTTATTGTATTTTGATTAAAATAAATGCAGCCTTGGTGAGCAGAGGACTTCTTTTAAAAACATTTAAAAAATCGTATTTATTCCAAAACTTTTGACCGGTAGTGTACATTTTAAATCATTATCATTTTAATAATCTTTGTTGTGCTATTGAAAAAGTACAATTATTTTAATGTGTTGACTAACATACTAAACCACATGTAAAAAAGTACTTAATAAGTTTAACAGTAGAGTGTAATTTAATTTTATATTAAATATATATTTTAAATGCACTAAATTGCAACTTCATCATTACAAATGTGTAATTACAGATACATAACATATATACGCAAGTTTCAGTAAATGACAAAAGTATAATTTAGTTTACCATACATGATTGTCAGCACATTTGGAAGTAAACTTTAAACATATTTTAAGGGCATTAGAACTAATTACATGTACTTACTGGGTCAAAAACACTTAAATTCAGTTAATTGCATTTCATATAAATTGTCATTTAATTGCTAATAACATGCAGTTGAGTGTCGGAAAACATTCAGTTCACACAAATATATTCTTTAAATGATATAATTTCCGTAATAAGTACTCTTTTGTATAGTTTTTCACAAGGTGTGTGATAGCCTAGCTTTCCACTTAACCATTATTCTCCATGCAGTGTGCTGCAAACCCTGCATTGTCTTCCACAGTAGTGTCTAGCAGTGGGGAGCTTGGGTTATGTTGATGTAAATGTCAGCTCATGTCACTCTCGCCTTATACTACACGCTACCGAACATTCGAATAAATGTACCTTTCCACTGAAGCTCTCATCACTCATACACATGAAATAATAAGGCCATTTTAAGCCATTAGAGGAGGTTTTATGATTCACTGACTGAAAGAAATGGCGGCCATTTTATGTATAGTGCTCTCTTTTCCTGTTGGTGTTGTGTGTAGCACAGACTGCATGTTCTGAGACAGTGTCAATTCCAGGTGCTGTATTCATAGAGAGTTGCAACTGAGGGCCATCGCGCATTAGGTATGCTGTGTGTGTTTGTAAGCGCGTGGGCATGTCTGTGCGAGCATGTGCGTGCCTGTGAATGCCGGCTGCATGCTCATATCCCCCCCCCCCCCCCATTTGAATTTTAATTTGATTTTGATAACCATTTTGCAGTAATTATTTATCACTGATGTAATTTTACAGTCTGTCAAGTTATTCACTAACACACCTTGAATAATACAAGTTGAAACAGAATCAGCCCATATTTTCTCTTTCCTTTTGATGTAACATTTGATAGTTTCAGACTTCACAGACAATAATTAACAAGTTAAACATGCTCAGACGTATTTAATTATATGCTGTACCATTTTTGCATAAATTATGACTGTTGAATTCAAGCTGAAAATATTAGCATCATAATTGTTATGCAGTTATGCAGGTGAAATTGTATTCACACTTTTTGAGAGAGAGAGAGATGGAGATAAAAAAATTTCCATGTATCACAAACATGTTTCATGTTCTACATGTAGTCTGTAAGAAATGTAATTAAACTGCTTTAGAAAATGTGTCTTGCTCAGGAAAAAATAGCACAACAAAAATCCACGGAGAGAAAAACGGATCAAATTAAAGTTCCACAGTGAACCATTTTCACATTCAGCAAAATAAATGTCAGAGCTTATCTTTGATATCTTAAACTCTGCCCTCCATCTTTGAACCTGCAGCAATTTTATTTGGAGCTATCTTTATAAAATAAATAGTTACAGTGTAAGTCGGCAGCACATCAAATATGAACCGTTTTCCCTGGTTCTGCAGGAAACAAGTGAAACGGCAAATCTGATTAACATCTTTCGCAATTCAATTCACAACGTGGTCGCTGGGCAATGAGGTAGTGTCTGCAAATATCGCCAATGTGCCAAAACATTAATTTACAATTTAGCAGGAGTTCAATCTTTGTCCCAAATCTCACATGCCACTATGCCACCGGAGGATGATGGGAGAGAGGAGATGCCACTTCAGAAAAATAACTGTTTATGTGCAAGAAAGAGGCACTGAATAAAAATAACCACTAGAAAAAGAATAAAAGAGCGCCAATTAAAATGACACGTTAAAGCAGAGGCTTGAGGCTATGAGGAGCAGGAACGCCGGCTAGCTTTAATGGTGAAACCAAAACAAAGAGGAGTGTTTTAATGAGCGTCTCTTTTCAAAGGAACACATTGTCGGTGCCTCTCTCACTCGTGTGGCTGGCGCACGCAATTCGTTACGCCAGGCTTGTTTGAACTTGAGCACTCGAGTGGCAACCGGTCGCTGATCCTGTGTGTAAATCACAGAACCCAATAGCACAAACATCAGTAGATAACCATAAACACATTAGCCATGCTAAGTGTGACATTTGCTGCTGAGCCACAAATGCAAATCATCAGAATGCTAGTGCGGCATGGGCGTTACTTTATTCTACACACAGTGCCGGGGACAATGTCGCTTGATAGATAATAAAAACAGGATACTTATCTTTTGCTGTTTAAATAAATCAGATCTACAATAGAGCAACTGCTCATTTCCAACAAATATGTAAACAATAACATCCAAAATTCCTTAGAGAATATGTAAGAATTGTCATGTATTAATCACTTTTTTATTGCCAATATTGTAAACAGCTTAAATGAAACTTAAAAAAACAAGACTGACTTCCTGCAGTTCATTTAACAGCCACCGGTGTCACTAATCACAAGGGTTTCTGAATTCCACAAATAGCCCCTTTTAAATGTACAATATGTAATTTTTTTCGCCACTAGGGGTAGCTAACCTCTTACAATAACAAAGGCGTAGTTTGATGATGCAACATTTGCCAAGAATTATGGATCTTGTCGTCAACGTCAAGCCGACCGATCTAATAATGTTTATGGATGAGTGAATACATCGATGTTTTTATCATGACTGTGATATGAAGCAGGTCGGGATTGCTAAGAGACAGCTATCAGCTCCACACGCGACGCGAGTCCCTCGGATATAAAAGGAATATGGACATTTCATTCTACCGAACTACACGCAGAATTACTACTCACAGGTCAGTTTATTAGACAAATGAAACTTGTGAGGTAACGCAGCGCTGTTTCACTTGGTCTAACATTACACTATCACACTAAACTGCATTTGAATGTGTTGAAATTTATGTTATTCTATGTGTTAGTTTGTCTGTATGAGACTATCAGTAAGCTAGATCAACATTAGAATAACATACAGATCATATTCTAACATTTTATCATTGTTGAACTATATAACATTGATTAGTTTTATGTAAATGTGCTCACCTGTTTAATAAAGTACATGTAGGAGCGGTCGAAGTCTCGGATGTGGAGCTCTCGTTTATATACTGTCTATGGGAGCTCTCGACATCTCGAAAACATCGCGCTGATATTGATTCTCGTTTTAGTTCTCCTTTTTTATCCAAAGTCTGCTTGCCATGGTCTATAATGTTTGAACGAAACAACAACAGTGTGCAGATAGACATTACGAACTACACAGTTGTCCACGTCTGTCGCCTTGGTTACTATCAGAGGGCTCTGGTTACTATGGCAGTACGAGCGGAAACCAGGGAGAACGCGGATATGACGCCATTGACGGCGACAAAACGGAAATAAAGAAACGGTCCGTGTCTTCGAATTAAATTACAAATTTCTCCTGGTTTGAAAGTTGTTGGAAACAGTCGAGATAATGTAAGTACACACACACAAAAAATATATATATAACATAGATATAGTGATTTTTGCTATACATATTGTACCTTTAAATTCAAAGTGAATTGCTGTTTCCATGTCATTTTACTTCAGTAATGTGACATAAGTGCAAAGTGATGTTCAATGAGGAATTTTTTTTAAATGTAGCCAGAACTAATGTATTTTTGCTAAATTAATGCTTAGCAATTAGCTATTAGTACCAAATTTGATTAAAAACTGGTGTTTTTTTCTTTTGCACTGATGAATTATTCACAATAAAGCTGCCTATTCAGTATCTTCAACAAACAACAGACCAAAAGCCATTCATTTCCAATGGACGGCAGTAGGGGAGCTGCAGGGAGTTTCAATCATGTGTGTAGGTGGAATTTTCAGATCCGATTTGGGCTTTAGATGCATTGAAACATTTGAACTTTTGCAGCTTGGTCATATACGACTGCCGGACTAGATGGGATGTATTCCAATCAAAACTATGTGTAGTGAAGGACAAAGTGAAAATTAGCAACATGTTTCTACTACAATTGTCACATTGCGTTGTTCTGTTCTTGAGATTATTTTGTGAAGTTTTGAGCTTGCACAGATCCTGTTTCATCTCTGTTACAAGGTGGTTGCAGCAGAGATGAAACAGGATCTGAGGACAGCAGCTTTATTCAAAAACAAACTCAAAACTTCACAAAATAATCTCAAGAACAAGAACAACTAAGTCAACGCATTTCTGTAAAATGGGCAGTTATGAGTAATTATTTTATAGGCAAATTTTTAAATGATAATGTAGCCTACATTAATTACCCCTAAAAAAACATACTATGCTTTTCTTTCAGACATATTGGCAGTCATTTTGTGTGGGTGTGGATATATCCATAGATTCATTAATCATTTACCATGATGAATAAGCAGAGTGTGACGGCTGTTTCACAACCAATTTGAATGTTCAGTGCGACTGCCATTTGGATGAAATGCGACAATCGTGGCCCTGCCGGCTCTAGGGTGCGTATCGAGGGTGCATAACGACAGAAGGGGGCACCCTTCTGAAACCTAAAATGACTAAATGAGACACCCTATGGTCTCATGGACTTAACAGACATGCAAGCGCAGCAGCCATTGTACGTCCACAAGACTCAAAGTGCAAATGAAGTGTGCCATTTGGGACAAGGCCTGTATGTGAATGTCGGAGGCAGTGGAAAGATGACTTAAAACCTAAACATTTTAAACATGTTAAAGTAAATAGAGTAATTTCTGATTTTATGCTGACTTGTCATAATGCAACTTGTTTTAATAAACCAAAATTGCAGGTGTATACAGTGGACAGGACTAGGCACAAATCTGTTTGCATTTTGTTTAGTGATGCCACACTGGGACAGGCAGGGAACTGTGGAAAAAGCGATCAAGATATGGATCATGGTTCTGAAAGCTGTGAACAGTGACTCTGTTGCTTTCCGTCATTGTTGACAACCGCAGCAACCACTCAATAAAACATTAAAAATGACAAATCCCAGCACGGGATCACCACTTATTATAACACACACACACACAAAAAAATCCTGCTTAACAATTGGAGGATTCTCCGGCACGAGAACCAGCGCTGATCTGGTGGAAATTGGATAACAGACCGGTTGATTACTCTTGAATTAGGCTAACTGAATGTTTAAATGTTTAATTTGTACTTCTAAAATGTTAGTTACATGAGTTTAAATGTAGGCAATATTGTATACATGTTAAAACAGTGTAAAATATGCTGTGTTGATGTAACGTTAACGTTACTCATCGACAATAAAGGCCAATGTCATGTATACCGGTGGTTGTATGGAATACTATTTTGCAAAGGTTTAGAGAAAATAAAAAAGTTAATATTACTCATAAAAACAGTTAATATTACTCATAAATATAGTTTTTTTTAAATGTTTTCCCCCAATTATTTCTACTAAATTTTATTTGTTAATGTACCAGATGCAGTTACTCAGATCTACTTACATTTTTTACTTACATTTACTCAATTCATACAGTGTATTGTAATTGATTTCACTGCTTTAAAATGTAATCAATATTTTTAAGTGGAAAAATGTTTCACCCAAAAAATTAAGTAAATCATAGTAAAACTTTTTAGAGTGTTGTCTGTGTCAAAAATGTGTAGCATGTCCCCAGCATAAATCTTTAATCGTGTTGCACGGCGTATATGCTCTCCTGCTTGTACAGAGAGCGAAGCACGTCTGCTGCCTTTGCTATCTGCCCTTTCCAACGGGGTCTTCACAACATAGTCCCTCACAACCCAAGGGCATGGGAAGAATTATATTCTCACTTGCTTCTGCCCAAGTTTTCTGCTGTGATTCAGCTCTTATGTGCTGCTTGCTTCCACACTTCTGAAAGATTTTCATCATTATGAAAATAGGCATTGTTTCAATCTTTTATTTTCTCTGCACACTCAGCACTGTTCATTGACTGTGGCACATAGTGAATCAATACTGTTTATTATTAATGGCTGTCTTCACAATGCTGCTGAGGATTATTTCATATGAAGCGGTTTCCTGGAGTCTGCGCTCAATAATTCAAGGCTCATTTCTAATAGGTGGTCAGCTCAAACGTCAATGGAACGCGCGCACACACACACACACACATACACACACTTGCACAAAGCATTGAGATACGTATATGGCGTGTTCATTAGGCCCCACACTAAACTAACAAGGACTGCAGATGTTCAAGCAGACATCAAAACCAAATCTCTCTGATCTCTAATGAAACATCCTGTGGTTAAAATCTCCAGCACGGATATTCGTCACTGCCTAATATTTGGAGAAGGAAGGCTTGACCTCGGCTTGTGGATGATTCATTTGTGACAGTCATGGATTTAAGCCTGGTCATTGTAATACATTGTTGATCTGTTTGAAATGCAATTAGAGCTTCAGAGTCTTTTTTTATATTTAACCACAGCACATTATCTGTGGGGAAATTAAAAAGGGCCACATTTAATTGCCTTTGCTTTCTTGTTTGTTCCTCTAACTAACCAATTAATGCTTGTAATCATTCTCATTAACCCTAAAATGCATTGACCTATGACTATTTTTATTTTATTTATTTTTTTCACATCAAGTGATCCTTTCATTTAGCATTCCTCAAGGTGTCTTTGATCACATGAACAAAACGTTTTAATATTTCATTTTTATTAGAGTTACGTGTGTTTTAAACTTTATTTAATGAATTAGCTAACATGAACTAACAGTGAACAATCTATTCTTACAGCCTTTAGTAATAGTTGTTGGTAAAAAAAAATGTCAATAGGTTCACCGTGCATTAACTGTTGTTAACAGATGTTTAGTAAATGTTGAAAATAAGATTAATAAATGCTGAGGATATATGGTTCATTGTTACAGAAGTTATGTTTCCCAATGTTAACAAATTAGACCTTATTGCAAATATTGTTACAAAATATAAATCAAATATATAATCAACTTTTAAACGTTGTGTATAAATATCAAGCGTAGCGTTAGTTCAGGTCACGTTAGTCAAGCTCGCATCAGCTGACTCTCAGCTGATCCACATCTACCTATAGGAATACAACGCCCATCACCGTATACATATATAAGCTCCTTCAGTATTATCAGCAGCTATCGCGTTTCTCAGGAGCTAATAACCCTCCTCCATCCCCAGCTCCTCCTCTCGTCAGTCAGGATTTGGCATTCTGATTCCCCTTGAATCAGAATACATTCTCAAATTATGTTGTACTTTAAAATCTTGAATTAAATATATTTGCAAACATTCATGTTGGTTATGTTCTGTTTACCCTAAGGGGGGTTATTGCTGCTCTCCCTGCTCTTATCCATGCTAGGCTGCATGGATGCGCAGGGAGTTCTCGCCCAGAACAGAACCATACCACCAATCTAAACTGTATGCTAATTGTCAATCGTATTTGACCGTAGTGGTCCTGAGAAATATGTATTTCATTATATTACTAGTGTATATTCCCATGTGTTCTTCCCAAGGGTTAGGTGGCGGCCTACTGTTAGTCTGTAGTAATAATAGTTTTAGAAAAAGAAAAAAAAAGTCCTATGTGGTATGTCTATGTCCTCATTTATAAGTAAACATGTACATGTGTATCTAACCTCAGGTTTCTCCAGTGGGAGTGTTGCAGTAATAAGTACTCTGTAAATCACTTTAGATAAAAGCATCTACTTGCTAAGTAGAAATCTGATCATGAACAGTATTTACCTTTGCCTTTATAATTACATAAAGTGATTGCCGATGGAAACTAATGTAAACAGATGGCAACTTATTGTAAAGTGTAATCTTTTTGTTTGTTTGTTTGTTTTGAGTCTTACATTGACTTTTTCATTCAAAATCTGTCACATCCACCTGCCTACCCACACATACTCAATCTAAATGATCCTTGTTAATTTTCATAGACAAAGCAAAAAATAAAAAAATAATTGTAGGTAAATGAAGCTATGTGTTCTAGTGTTAAGTATCCTATTAAAAGGCTCTATTCTGAATTCTTTATTCTAAAAAGTACACAAGAGAGCACTTGGTATCTGCTACAATTACAGTCGGTTCATTTTCCCTGACACAGAACGCCTCAAAGGAAACCTGTTAAATGGTGCAGCACATGCTAATTCTCTATAATAGACACACCCTGCGCAAAACAAATGAGAGAAGATTGCTTTTGTGAATATGCGATATTTGGAGTGCAACGTGTTTTCAGCTTGAATGCTTCAGTAGCAACCTGACACGGACTCTGTTTGTAAATCTTCCGATAGGAAAAAACATCCTAGAATAACCATCAACATGGCCGAGGAGATGTTTTATCATACAAAATAGCTTTGTGTGGACAGCTAGTGCTTGGGAGAGCCATGAAAAGAGCTTGACAATATAACTTTTTGCATAGCCATTTTTATTCTTATATCGTTTGACATATTTGTTTCCACATAGCCTTTTTACAGTCATTTTAATGTTTTTTTTCTTTTTTTTTTTTCTGTTTGCAATGTGACAAAGAGCTGTTGACATATGCTGAAAACGTTCACAAGAATACATGATCCCAGGTTGAGTAGGGGAGTTTTGGCCATCAGCACAGTAGATCTAAAGCGGAACAACAGAGATTGTCATTGATTGGCTCAGAGCAGTATAATTTCATTATCTTGGTAAAATCAATGGCAGTCTCTTCAGATTACTTACGTGCTAAGAAAAAATAAATACATGGTCATGGATTCATTCTGTGGTTGACACTTGCCCGTCTGGTTGAGCTGGGAGCCAAGAGTAAATCACTTGTGAGCAGGTGCTGCTATTTTAAATTTTTTTATAAAATTTTTGAGGCAGTGTGCTAAGTTACGTTGCAAATGATTTGTAGCTCTGAACCCATGCCATATTTGACTAGTAGTGTTCAATGCCTGCCAATGGCTAGAGTTGTTGGCCATATCAAAAAATGGAAGGTCAAAACCTGGACAATATTTTACTAAAATGTTTAATTACAGTGGAACAAACATACCAACAAATAGATACAAATGCAAACAAACAAAAATGAATAAATGAGGCATATTAACCTATGACCAGATTCTTAAGGAATACCTCAAGAGCAAGAGTACCTACTGATGTACATGCTAATATTGAGTACATTTCATTTTGGAGACAATCTATTTTTGCACCGCGCGCGATAATAGTTCATAAAGACAGTCAACTATGTCCAGATAGATAGATAGAAAGAAAGACATAACTTAGATACAACTTCAATTGCCTGTAGGCTTAATTAATGGGTTAAAATAATTTGCATATGGTTTGTTTAAATGTGAAAGGCACATGGTTGTTTTCTATTTGCTTGCTGGTGGTGTAAAAGGCGTAGTGGGCACATCTTCATGATGAGGTCCCAACATCAAGAGGCACAAATCAATTTGTGTTCTGACAGTTTGAAGAATAGCAGCTGGCTGTGACCTTAAAATTACCTCAGGTCTGTTCTTCTGCAATCGATCTGCAGTTATCTCTGTAGAATATTTAATTGGCTATGCACATTCCCAGCAGAGAGCTGCATGTGTAAAATCCTTAATTTTAAGAGAGGTTCCAGCCACAAGATCATTAAATGCTATGGAGGCTTTTTTTTTTCGATCAACAATACTGATAACTGACAGCTGTGTGCATACATATTATTAATTCAGTGTGAGAATAATGGTTCAGTATTTACTGACCCCTTGTACAAAACCAATATCATTTTGTGCCAAACGTACTCTGCTCTAATTTTGGGCTTTGGGGTCTTGTGTGAGCACCTGAATAATTTAAATGCAAAACCATTTGATGAAGTGCCATGGGTCATTATAGCACATGGTGCAATGGCACTCAGGACTGGAGCAAACAAATGGGGAAACAATATCAACGGACTCAGAATATTCAGCTGGTTTAAACTCGCTGTGCTGTCGCCTGTCTTGCATTATGTTTGCATTATCTGTCTTTGACTAGATCCCACAGTCTATAGAGACCACATGCTTTGATTTTTTGCATTCATTTGTAATCTGTTAAACATTTGTTATGAATGTTTAAAGAATTGAAAACCTAACATGAGTTTTAATTCGTGTTTAATTTAAATGGCCAGTAAATTGACCTTAATAACATCAGCACTCAACCTGAATAACACATTTTTCTTCTTTTTTTTAATGAGTGCATATTTATTTATTTTATGATTAAAAGAGATTTTGAATCCAAGAATGCTGTTGTAACTACACCAATTTTCTTTTCATTCTTGAGTCCTAGAATAAGAATAAGAATCAATCAATCAATCGGTACTTAAAAATCAAAAATAATGATGAATATGCAAGCCATGGATATGCAAATTAGCTCACCTCCTCTCAGAGATTCACGGTCAACTTTACAGTAGTAAACACTACACAATGGCAAATGGAAATATTGGTTTAATTCAGCAATAAGTTATTAAGAGTGAATTATACAAGGTTATACAAGTCAGTGTGTCAGAATGGTAATGGTAATGGTAATGTATCGCTCTCTACAACTTAACTGTAATTAATATAACCGCATTATCAAACAGCTTATAATGCGTTGCTAATGTTACACAAACCATGTTCCCATTCGCCACCTCAGAGTCAGACAGATGCCTTCTAAAATCTAATTTAATGCCTTCTAAAAATCAGCATCCCAAGAAATAATTATAAGAAAAGTCAGAGATTATTTATTTATTTATTTATTTATTTATTTATATAAGAATAAATGTCAGAGAAGATCTGTACAGGAGAGAGAATGTATGCAAGATGAAATACTGTATGTCATCCAGTTTGGCACAGTGAACCATTTTAACCCAATACACTACAGTAAAATGAAGACTTGCTCACATTTTCAGCAGTATTTTCCCCATTCATTTTCTCCAGAACTGGAACCTGTTCTGAGATAAACCACAACTTTATAACATCTGATTTTAAGTTACAATTATTTGAAAAGTCAGTGTTGTATGACTACGATTGACTCGATTACATCATTCGCAATGCTTTATGAAAGTGGATGGTCAATGTTGAGCTCATTTCCAGTGTAATAACAGCTTTTTAGATTGGTGGAACTCTCTTCAGGATTGTGGGTAATGTAGTTCTTCACTTAGAATTCAGCAATTAAAGTTGAAATCACACTTATGGCTCCTAAACGAAATGAATTGGATTTTACTGCTTTAGTTGTGGTCAATATAATCCACATTGTATACAGTATTCTTTAAAACAACACAATTACCTTTTTAGTTTTTTAGAAACAAGCTTTTATTTATTGCATTTAAACCTGTTTATTCTTTTATTATGAACATTGTATTAATAATGCTAGTATTTAATACATGTAGTAGGCCTACAGTATAAGCTACAGTGTAAATCTAGTCTAGTCAGACATGAAAGGAATGGCGCCACTGTTCCTTTCTGAGCCATTTAAGCGATGACTAATTGCAGAGCATTTGTCTGGCACTGGTACATCATTTGTTCAATGCTGCAACAAAAATCTTTATTAATACAGACAAATGCAGAAAGGAAGAAAAAAGCATGCAACAGACCACTAAAAATGACAGCAGCATAGTGAGGGGGAAAAAAAACCTCTAAAAAAATGCCATTAAAAAAGCACTCGGATGTCCCTCCCAGCGGATGCTGGTGCTATCAGCTGTAATGACATGGCCTGTACTGAGGCGGACACTGGGAATATTCAATCTGAAGGCCATAAAAGACTATTGTCAACTCCGTTAACAGCCAGCTCCTAAAAGCAATGTCTGGTAACATGTTAAGAGTTTGCGGGTGGAAAAGCTTGCTCTGTGCACTCCATCTACCCCAAGGAGATTTAGTGTGAAGATAATGCGGTGGGAAAAATGTCATAAATAGTCAGAACCCTGGGTTTTTGCCCTGCTCTCCCACTGCAGTCTCCTCTCTCTCTCTGTCTCTTTCTCTCGAGGCACCTTTACAAGGTGTAGTGATGAGTTGGCGTGAGATGTAATACACACAGACTCAAGGCTTCTGCCACACATTTCTCAGAACAAAATGTATTGTAAGGACACAAGAGTTTCATGGCGCATTAAAAGGGCAAGGTGAGAGAGAGAGAGAGAGAGAGAGAGAGAGAGAGAGAGAGAGAGAGAGAGAGAGAGAGAGAGAGAGAGAGAGAGAGAGAGAGAGAGAGAGAGAGAGAGAGAGAGAGAGTACAGCTGGCTGCTGACTGGTTCTTTCCTTATATACCAACAAAGTCCTGTCCAGTGTGTTCCTGGGAAGCAAAGATAGACTTTGATTTATAAAGATGGAATGGGTTTAGAGGGCTTTAACTGGCTGGATGCCCCAACTTCTCAAAGTCTGGAATCCCTTTAAATCTTCTACTGGCACTTTCCATTGACAAGACATGTTTGGTGTCCCATTCATTTGTATTATTGCATGTGTAAAACAAATCACATAACCCCTCTTAGATTTTGTATTCAACCAAATTCATACAATTTCATTATTTTCACATAACTATTACATTTATATTCAATTTATTGTAATTAATTAAATTAATTAATTAATAACCCAAACCATAAAATTAGTAGCTTTTATTTACTTATTTTATTTTTGATATACACCAGCGTTTAATTGTTTGGTCAGGCTAGATTCAGACGAGATGTTTTTGGTAATACTTTTTTTTCTGCAAGGATGCTTTAAGTTGATCAGAAGTGACAGTAAACATAGACATTTATAATTTATTTTTCAAATAAATATAGTTTTTTTTTCCCCTAGTCATCAAGGAATCATGAAAAAATGCATCACAACTGTTTTAAACATTGATAATCAGAAATGTTTCTTAGCATAAAATCATCATATTAGAATGATTTCTGAAAGATCATGTGGCTCTGAATTCAGCTTTGCATCACAGGAATAAATTAAATTGGTAAAATATATTCAAATAGAAAACAGTTATTTTAAATTGACAATTGTTTTTACTGTATTTTGATCAAATAAATGCAGCTTTGGTAAACATAAAAGACTCATTCAAAAACATAAAAAAATATACCAACCCTAAACGTTTGAGCGAGTATGTATACCATTTAATTTGAAACACTGAAGTTATTGATCAAGATTTTTGGAATATTGAGCACCTCTGTTCATTGGACATTTGTTGGGAAAATATTGATTAGTTAAAAAAAAAAGAAAAAAGTTTAAGGACATGTTTCTTTAAGTTGCGTTATGGGATCTGACTCACTTAAAATAAATCACTTGATTGCCCTTTTGAGTAATTTCAATGAAATGTGGTTTTGTAACATTTCTGTACTGCCAGTATTTCACATGTGTAATTTCAATCCTAAAGTGCTATTTTCATGCAATCACGAGTGATTAAACGAAAACAAACAAATGAAACATCCTCTGATTTTCCATTCGATTTGTTTGGTACAGTGCTGCAATGTGAACAAGGCTGCAGCGTGGGGAAATTGTCCTGAAGCAGTAGTTTATAGTGATATGGTAACAGTTCCCTTCGTAAGTCACCCCTTTGACCTTGCTAGAGTGAGCCTGGTAAAAAGCCATACGTGGAGATTGAAATGTACTTTTCTTGACAAGGTTATTTCATGTGGTCACGGGGGAAATGTGGATGTCAGCGCTCTGTTGTCAAGCAAAAATGTAAACAGATATTTTACATGCTGTCAGACGGGGCTAACGCCACTAACCCACTGGAGAGCAGCGGCAGCTGCCTCGGGATCACAAGTGCTCTAATATTAGATGCAGAAGAGAAGCGTCTCTGCTCTGAGGACTGGAGACCTGTCACTGAACGCACGCCCCAGAACTGCACTCGAATCAGAACTCGAGACTTCATTCAGGGTCACAAACCAGCCATTAATGTGAACAAATTGCACAATGACAGGATCTAATGTGTTGACATCCTTTTTGATGGACTGACAGCACATGTAGTCGAGGAAATGAGGCTAGTTAGAGAGATATTAGCCTCACGGCCTGTTCCTCGTTGCAGTTTATTCTGGCCAAGAACTGCCCACAATTCATGCAGCTGTTTTTACATGCTGTTTAGCGGCCGGGAATACCAAATCATACCCCAATGATAGACTATGGGCCAGATTTACGAACAGCTTGTTCCAGCGCAAACCCTTAAAAAAACTTCAGGATTTACTAAAGACACACAGTGAAACATTTTGGACAGAGTTATTTTTGCGGCTGACCTTATTGCATATGCATTTGTAGGAGTTTCCCTTTCAGACCCAAAATGTATGGAAGGAGAATATTCAAATGAACCGCGCAAGGTGATTTACTAAAGTTTGCGCTGGTCAATTTACTGTATTTGCGCCATTACTTAATGGTCTTAAATCAGATGCTAATTCGTGCTGCTCTTGGTAGATTGCATTGGTCATTAAGGAAATGGTCTGGCTGCGTCAGTAGATCACGCGCAAAATTTTTCACTCCCATTTGCACTTTTTTGGAATTGCGCTCTCACGCTAATTTGGCCTGTTTCATAAATCTGGCCCTATAATGAAAAAAAAAAAAATCATACAATGGCACAGCAGTTTCTGCAAAAGAATGAGGTGGTTCTTGCCAGTCGTAGGGCTTCAGTAGAAGTCTCAGTGGAATGCCATTTCTGAAGCCCATTTGGTTTCCATCCAGCAAGTTGTTCTGTGAAAGGAATGTGAAAGTTGATTGAAGCCTTACTACAGTAAGTTACTGTGGGTGGTCCGTGGGCGAACTGTCTGAGGCTGAGACCAGAGAGATATTGGTGCTAAAAATAAAACAAATGAACTGAATTATTTTAAAAACTTTTCTTTGTTGTTCAGAGATCTGTATTTTAGATCTCAAAGCCTGATGATTAAAACTTGTGGCTGAATAAGTGTGGTAATTTCATTTCCCAAGCGCTTCATGCCTTTAAAGCCATAGCTGGGATTCTTGCTCGCTTTGCTATAGAAACCAATTATGGGCACAAAGGATTTGGAGATATTGAGGAAGTATTGAGGATGTAGCTGAGTCATACATGGTCATACACACATTTAGTTCTTTCCATATTCATATAAGGCAAGGTAATTGTGAGATAAATTAAAAATTAGAAATAGTCAGATTTGCAATTCTGTCTATACAATTGTAAGAAATGCAGTCACAGTCGTGAAGACTGATGTTTCAGTTAGTAGAAATAGTTGCATTGTGAGAATTGAATGAACATTGTGAGATATAAAAACAACTGTAAGATAATAAATTGTTTTTAGATGCATATTACAAGAAATACAGTCGCAATTGTGAGAACTAAAGTTACGAGAAAAAGTCACAGCGTGAGATTTAAGTTTACATTTAAGTTGAGTTATAATCACAATTTCTAGAAAAAGTTGTTTTGAGAAATAAAGTCACATTTTGAGATGTAAATTTGCAATCACAAGAAATAAAGTTGCAATGTGGTACTGTATATAAAGTTGCAAATACAACAAAATAAGTTGTCAATTTTGAGAGCAGTCATAATTGTGCGAACTAAAGTTTCAGTTACGAGAAATAGCCATATTGGAAGATTTAAATTTACATAATGATATTTAGGGCCCTATTTTGCACCCAGCGCAATTGACTTTGTACACCGACGCATGTATCATTCCTATTTTGCACCCGCGCAAAGCGGACTTTTCCCTCCACAGAAGCACGTCGGTTAACTAAGAAATACACTTGCGCTCCCGGGGGCGTTTCAGCGCAAAGAGGAGGCGTGTTCCGGCGCAAACGTTCCTTCATGCTATTTTGCAGGTTTAGAAAACAATTGCGCCACTAACCAGGAAAAAAAATTGTTTAAAGTCAGTGGCGCGTTGCGCATGTTATTCATATGCTATATTAAGGGCGCATGCTTGGCCATAATCAATGTAGCGTGTGCACAACGCACACTTTGATTCTCTCATCTACACAGAAGCAGCAGTTTTCATTTTTTCAAATCATACATTATTACGATAGATAGATAGATAGATAGATAGATAGATAGATAGATAGATAGATAGATAGATAGATAGATAGATAGACAGACAGACAGACAATTTATTATAAAAGCATACATCTAGCTTACACATTTACCCAAATTATCATACGCCTGTTTAACCGAAGTTAATTTGGGTGGGTTTCTCCATCCCCAATGTCCCTGACGAGAACGTCGGTCTCCTCGGCTGTGAACCGCTGCTTCCGCGCGTCTGGCAAATCCGCCGTTATAATAGGAATCCGCTTTAGAACAAGCGCGCCTGCTCTTAAAGGGAATGTGAGATGTCGCTCTGATTGGTTTATTTCACGTTACGCCCAAACCACACCTATGAATAATGAAGCTACTTCAGACCAACCCCTTTTAGATTTGCGCCGGGCGCAAGAGGCATTTATCCCGCCGGGAAAATATCAACAGCGCCCGAGACCCGCCCACAAAGTTACTTGCGCTTTGCTCTTGACACTTGCGTTTCAGATCGTTAAAATAGGGTCCAAAAAAGTCATATGGTGATTTATAGTCACACCTCACCCTTCAACCGTGAGTTTGGCTGACATGCAATCTGACCAATCATAACGCCGATATTATGTGCCCCCGTTGCTATCCACCATTTTGTCTGACAAACCAACCAGACAGTTAGTGGACTTGAACTTGAAAAGGTGTGTATTGACGCTTTTTGTGGTTGAAACAGCATACCTTCTGACCTTCATTCAGGTTTATTTTGTGATATAACTAGTAGGAAGAGATGATCGGTTCACATGCCGCTTCAACTGAGGAGCTACAGCGATCTGTCATGACACATTAAAGAGCCGCAAAGCGGTATTTATTGTTTGCATTTCTTAAAAAAGATCAACATTTGAAAGCTGAGACTTTTTCATACCAAAAGTAACCTACTCTGTCTTGTCTGTCGGCGCGTTGTCAGTGTCCTCTTTGCTCCGCGATGTATTTTTCACTGTGTGAGACTACGTTTACAAGTGCACCAATAATGCAATCATTTCCAATAACCAGAGAAAGGACTTAATCGAAGTAAGATGTTTACATGACACAAGCAAACCTCTTCACTCCTGTTTACATGCAATTTTCATTATTCTGATTATTTGCTATAATAAGTGGTTATTTTTATCGCCATTTTCCACATACCTTACGACCCAAATGATGAACTCACATGCAGTAGCTGTTACTGGCCTCTGTTTTAATCTACTTACATCAAATGCAAATCACATTTCTATGGACATATTGGAAGGTTATTCTGCTCTGTAATGAACATCGCAATGAAGCTGTTACTGGGTTTGTCTATGGCGCACCACTTTCTTCCCGCCGTTTTTGCATGAAGATATGGAGCAGAGACTGTGCAGTGAAATGTGTTGACAACTTAGCGATTCGGAGTGGAGGGAAAACTTCAGAATAATATCATGAAGTTAATTTATGAAGTTGAACAACACATAGCATCTGTGTATAGGACCGAACACAATGCAATTAAGGTGTCTACATGCCTGTTTATTGCGATTAAATTAGGCATAATCCATATAGTGTATTTGTGAAAATTGAGCTTAATTGCATTAGTTTAATTTAAGTATTGTGTTACATGAGGTAAATTTTAATCGCAATATTGAAAAAAATCCCATTATAATCGCATTATGAGGGTGCATATAAACCAGTGTTGCTAATTCCCCCGGTTTTCCGGCAGAATTGGGCTACTTTTACACTCTTGCCACAGGTTGTTTTCTCCTCAGAGTGAAAAGTATAGGGTATATATAACTGCTACTTTATATCTCAAAATGTGATTTTATATCTCGCAATTGCATTTTTTTTTTTTTCTAATTGACCCTTTGCAAATAACCTTAGTTACTGTTGCTATATCCAACAAGTTTCTGGTACCAGCCATGATGCTCTCACGCCACAGATCAATGAGTATGTAACAGAACTCAGCAGCCCAATTGCTATTCAAAACCCGCCCAATAACGGTCAAAACTAGTCCAATCACATTCAGCGGGCGTTCCCCGATATAAATCGCATTCCAGTGGATAAGAATCGAGTTCCGGGAGGTCGCTTCAACCCGCAGACTAAAAAAACAGGTTTCCAAATGAATCGGTTCTAATTATATGAACAAATTTTAGCTCAGATCTGAACCTGTTCAGGTCACATTCCTTGTGTATACATGATTTCCTTCAGAATTTAATATGGACAGTGTAAAACTCCCCACCATGTACATCCATGAACTTTGTTTACAATATTCATGCACTGCTTGAATTTCAAGACCTACCGACTCCTTTTTTGTCAGCTCAGATTCAGACTCCAGGGGTTAAGTGGTGCCCATGGCTCTGTTTAATCATTCAGTCCATGTTCCCAGCACACAAGTGTGCATGCAAGAGTATCTTCTCTTGTTTATATCTCTGGATGTCGTATCTCACTGGCCACAAATTAAGGATTCCAATAGACTGCCCCGTTGTGCTTCACTGTGACGTGTTGTGAGTACTAAATATGATGGTGTGCCCTGGGCACCCCTCCTCTTGTTCCTAGGCTTTATAACTATCAGAACTGTCATCACATCTGACTGTTTTAAATGGAAAAAGTGCATAAAATGTTTTTTTTCTTTCTTTTTTCTTGCAAAACAAGTGACTTTGGCCAACCAACCAATCTATTTATTTATTTATAAAGGAGAGAGGTTATTGTAGGGCACACTGCTTCAGTTCATTTGAGGTGGAATAGATGAAAGTGGTTGACACTTGAGAAGTCCAAATTATATCTTTGACAAACAAGAAGAAAACTGAAAGCAAGAACAAAATCAAACCTTTTTTAAACTTTGACCTTAAATCATCTGATTTATCGCCGTTTCTGTAAAGTATACTGAGCACAACAAAATGTCTAAAGGTCCAAAATGTATGTGGTTTTATAATTTGAAACCTAACAAAGTATTTTGTCAAATGCATGAAAAATGGGGTTGTATTTGTGTAAAATAAATGACATTTGCATAAATTGTTTGTTATGGTTTGTTATTTTTATCAATGGTTTGATATTTGTATTTTTTTATTTATATTGTCAATTCAGAATCACAGAAGCTGTTAATGTAAGATTTTTTATAAAATAAATATTCAAACTAATCATTGTTGTCAATTGATTAGCTCAGGTTCTTAAAGTTAGTTATTTTTCCTTGTTATTATTATTATTATTACTTAAAATAAGTAGATAATTACCAAGTTGCGTGCTATCCCATATTGTGCTTAACCACTTCAGGTTAATGAGCTTTAAACTAGTGTTTCCAGAATAATGCAACAATAATAATGACTTTGATGAATGCCACAATATGCACAATCCAATTAATCAAAATGAAATTTCCATTAGAATTGGGGGCTCAATACTTTCATTTCCTGGAAGTAAGATAAAGTGTTTCCAAACTCAAGCAGAAATGTCAGCAGAGAAATGAAGATCTATGCACTAGAGGATCCCGTATCATCTCTCCTCTATAGTATCACCAAATCCAACCAAATCCCTCTCCACTACATTATCCACCCTTATAAGAGACACATAATCTACACTTTTATTTAGGGGAGACCGGGGACAGTTGCAACACTTTTTGCATTTCTCTCAGTTACTCAGAGACTATTTGAGCTAGACCAACCAAATTTGTATATATTAAACTTGCATCTGTCTGCTAATTACCCATACCATTTAAAGATGATTATATATGACATATCGTTCACAGTATTTATTTGAATGGAAGAAGTCAGATGTTGCAACTGACCCCGACCCAGGGGACAGTTGCAACACAACCCAGGGACGGTTGCAACATGTTAAAAATACCTTAAATTTCATTAATTAACTTTAGCTTTTTGTCTCAATGAGCAAAGAATTCTGAAAATATTAACGGTTTTAGGCCTACTATAATATTATAGTATTATTTATTTAAATAATATTATTGTAGCCTATTATTTATTTATTTAGTCATATTTATCAAATAACAGTTATTGAGTTTTGTTTGTTCATGTGTAGAACATAGGCCTACATAGATTCAGTGTGCAGGTGTTACAGATGCTATTCAATCCCTCCATATTTCAGTGTCAGACAGGAAGAATTTAACAATTTGCAATGCAACAAACTTTTATTAAACATGCAATTTATAACATGTTGCAACCGTCCCGAACACTATCAGCCATGACAGAACATCATATGCTTGCTAGACACACTGACTTTGACACATGCTAACCATGTCACTTAGAAGTCAACAAAATAATAATTCAAACGAAGTAAGTTTTGATTAATTCATACAAAATTTCAGGACAGTGTGACAAAAATATATCTCATGAAAAAATTTACTTTCATACCTCCAAAACAAGTTTTGTTCAATAAATGCAGCAGCAGATGTTGAATATGTCTACTGTCTTCTTGGTGGGTGGAGGGTCTAACTGTGCATGTACAGTGTGAGTGTCATCACTCTAGCTTGTTTCTGATTGGAGAAAAATGACATGTTGCAACCATCCCCTGTTGCAACTGTCCCCGGTCTCCCCTACTATTAAATGTGTCTCCCCCTTGCCAAATGCCTTATTACTTAAATGTTAATTTATGTAAAAGTTTATGAGATGGTCTATTCTGCCTCTCAGCGCTAATTTTTGGAGTCAACTATGATACCAATTATGGCATTGATATTGCCCATGTTTAAATATCTTATAAAGTGATTGGAATGATGTTATTTGGTTCACATTGAGCAAATGGCTGTGGACCACTGGGTGAATGCATGGATGCAACTGGTAGCTTAGGCAATTTTTTTCCTTCTGTTAGGTTGTTAAGTCTGCATAGGACAACTTTACAAGCTTGTTAAAACTGCTATTTGACCTGATCTCTCGGAATTCATAGCTCAATGGATGTGACTTTGGGGAAATCCTTAAAATTGTTTTAAAATAATCTCTTTCTTGCTTGCAGCATGAGGTAGAATGAACACTTGATTAAATAAAGTGTTAGGTGCACAGACAATCAAACCTTATTTTGTGGTAATGTACCATGTGACTTGTGTATCAATCTACTGTTGTAATAAACACTCTGGTTTCAATCTCCTGGGATATCTGCTTTATTAGCCACATGACATGTTGAAAACACCTGACTTAGACGTGACAAAATGTCAACATTTTCATTTGCTTTCTTGAAGCAGATAATGAGCATTTTAGTTTACATTTACATTTATGCATTTGGCAGACGCTTTTATCCAAAGCGACTTACATTGCATTTCAAGGTACACATGTACATTCTTATCAGTTCTTGCTTTCCCTGGGAAAGAGTTTAGTGGTTGGATACCATGCACTCACAGTTTTAAACAATAGTTTGTAATTTGCAATTTGATGAGGGAACCTTGACTTTTCAAATGCCTGAATGTTATTTCAAATCTTACTAATTCAAGGAAATCTATCAAGAAAAGAAAATTGGTGAAGACAAACTTTGAATGTTGACAAAGATGTGTCTGAAGATGTGTTGAATGCTGACAAAGATATGTCAGATATATCATATATATATATATATATATATATATATATATATATATATATATATATATATAAAGATTTGAAGGTTGAAAACGTACTCGGTTACTAATGTAACCTCGGTTCTCTCTAGAAGAGGGAACGAGTACTGCGTAAGTATCTTACGCTAGGGGAAAATCCCTTTTCCGCGAGATATTGAAGCCAAAAAATTATCCTTAATTTTGTATTATTGTAAAACGCGTTGCGGCAGCATACAGACATTGGCAAGACGGCTCGTGTGCCTATTGGCTGTTCTGCGGCAACTGCAGCAGCCTATTGAGCGAGGCCTAGCGTGACGTCAGACCCAATGAGGGTGCTTCGCGCCCACTGCGTCACGTCCCGCCGAAACGGGCGTGGCTTAGGCCTATAAATACAGCTCGCAGGCAGCTGATATCTGGTTTTTCATCGCCGAAGCTAACCAGAGCGTGTGCATGCACGGCAAGATACGCAGTACTCGTTCCCTCTTCTAGAGAGAACCGAGGTTACGTTAGTAACTGAGTACGTTCTCTTACGAGAGGTCTCTCATACTGCGTAAGTATCTTACGCTAGGGGACCCAATGTAAAACGCCGTGCGTGCTGGGATCTGACACCAAAGACCCAAGGGCGAAAGCCCGGGGTTCATATAGTGCATAATCACCAGGGGAACTCACAGGGAGTCCGGGAAGAGGGAGGGGCGGAGCCGCGCTCTTCAACATATAGCAGCGTCCCTTAGACGCAAATTACATCATACAGACAGGGCGGAGTACGGCCTGAGCTGATGGAAAATTGTGGGTCTTATTTATTTGCCCATAAGCATTTTGCGGTCGATCAGCGGGCAGTGCTCATTGAGCAGTGCTCAGCAGACACAGTATTCTGAACCGATAGCATCAGAACAGACAGTACTGGTATATTTAGACCGACAACAGCCTGGCCTGTAAGGCGGGAACCTCTAGGTTATAAAACCTTATAAATGTAGACGGGGAGGCCCAGCCTGCCGCCATACATATATCTTGCAAGGCAATCCCACTTGACCAGGCCCACGACGAAGCCATGCTTCTCGTGGAGTGCGCTCTGACACCCAACGGGCACTGCATACCCTTGGAAGTGTACGCCAGCGCAATAGCGTCAACTATCCATCTGGATAGGCTCTGTTTCGACGTGGCTGGTCCCTTGGAATGTCCGCTGAACGAAACGAAGAGCTGCTCCGTCTGTCTGAAGACAGATGAGCGAGTCACATAAGCTCTTAATGCCCCGACTGGACAAAGGAAGCTCGCGTCTCCTTCCTCGTCAGAGACCGGTAGGGCTGACAGGGAAATGACCTGCGCCCTAAACGGTGTGTTGAGGGATTTTGGAACATAATCGTGCTTAGGTTTGAGTATAACTCTTGAGTCATTAGGCCCAAACTCCATGCACGTCGCGCTTACTGAGAGCGCGTGTAAGTCCCCTATGCGCTTCACTGAAGCGAGAGCCAGAAGAAACATTATCTTGAAAGACAGGTGTTTAAGATCAATCGTCTGTAAAGGCTCGAATGGGTCACCTTTCATGGCCTCCAGTACCACAGAAAGGTCCCATACAGGGACTGAGGGAGGTCTGGGAGGATTCAGTCTCTTAGCTCCTCTAAGGAAGCAGATGACTAAATCGTTCCTTCTTAATGACTGACCAAGCGTTGTTTTTGAGAACGCTGCTATGGCCACCACATAAACTTTGAGCGTGGAAGGGGACCTGCCCTTGTCCAACAGCTCTTGTAGGAAGGAGAGAACCCCTGTCACCCCACAGTCTGGGGGCGACACGCCGCGAGCTGTGCACCAGCTGGAGAACACTGACCATTTTGAGGAATGGAGACGTCGCGTAGACGGAGCTCTAGCCTGCGTGATCGTGTTCAACACTCCGCTTGGGAGGTCAGCGGGTACCCGTTGATGGCCCAAACATGAAGGGACCACAGCTCTGGGCGCGGATGCCAAATCGAGCCCTTGGCCTGAGAGAGGAGGTCCCTCCTCACTGGCACTGGCCATGGGGCAGTGCTCGCTAGCTGCATCAGAACTGGGAACCAGGGTTGGTTTTTCCAGAACGGCGCTACGAGTAGCACTGAGCATCCTTCTTCCCTGATCCGCTCTATCACCTGAGGCAGGAGAGAGACGGGAGGAAAGGCATAGAGCGGGCGGCGGGACCATACATGAGCCAGCGCGTCCCTGCTCTTGGAGAAAAATTCCAGACAGTGAGCGTTTTCTTGAGACGCAAACAGGTCTACTTCCGCTCTGCCGAATTTCTTCCACAGCAGCTGGACTGTCTGTGGGTGTAGAGACCACTCGCCTGTCGGAACATTGTTCCTGGACAGTCTGTCCGGTCCTACGTTTAGGAGCCCTGGCACATGCGCTGCTCTCAGCGAGAGCCTGGTTGCGCTGAGCCCACACCAGGAGGCATTCTGTCAGCCTGTGTAGGTTTCGGGACCTGAGGCCGCCCTGGCGATTTATGTAGGACACCACTGACATGTTGTCCGAATGGACCAGGATGTGGTGTCCTCGTATTTGGGGACAAAAACGCGTCAGCGCGTTGTCTACTGCCAGCATTTCGAGGCAGTTTATGTGCAGAAGCTTCTCCCGTTCTGACCATTGGCCGAAGAACGGTCTGCCCTCGAGCAGCGCTCCCCATCCCGAGGTGGATGCGTCTGTAGACACCACCTTCACACTCGAGGAAGTCCCCAGGCTTACACCTGATTGGTACCAGTCGTTTGCTTTCCAAGGTTTCAGAGCTGCGATGCATTTCTGATTGACCTTGAGACGAAGCAGACCGGAAGCACACGCTCAGCGCGGCACTCGCGCTTTCAGCCAGAACTGTAGCGGGCGCATGCGAAGCAAGCCCAGCTGAAGAACTGATGATGCTGAGGCCATGAGACCTAGCATCCTCTGAAATTTCTTGAGCGGGACAGATGTGCCGCAGCGGAAAGAGCTCGCTGCGCGCTGAATGTCTAGCACGCGCTGTGGTGACAGTCGCGCTATCATAGACAGCGAGTTCAGTTCTGTGCCCAGAAAAGATATTATCTGTCTGGGGGACAGAGAACTCTTCGCCCAATTGACTCTGAGACCCAGATTCTCGAGGTGATCGAGTAAAATGGTCCTGTGCTCTATGAGCATCGAGTGAGATTGAGCTAGAATCAGCCAATCGTCCAAGTAGTTCAATACTCGCATGCCCTGTAGCCTGAGGGGTGCGAGCACTGCGTCCATGCACATCGTAAATGTACGGGGTGCTAGGGACAAGCCGAACGGTAGGACTGTGTACTGATATGCCTGGCCCTCGAAGGCGAATCTCAAATATCGCCTGTGACGTGACGCTATCTGTATTTGAAAATACGCGTCTTTCAGATCTATTGATACAAACCAATCTCCTTGGCGAATTTGCGCGAGGATTTTTCTGGTCGTGAGCATTCTGAACTGTCGCTTTGCAAGCACTCTGTTCAGTTGCCTTAGATCTAGTATGGGTCTGAGACCCCCGTCTTTTTTCGGTACCAGGAAGTATCTGCTGTATAGTCAAGTCAAGTCAAGTCAAGTTTATTTGTATAGCGCTTTTCACAATACAGATTGCATCAAAGCAGCTTCACAGTATTAAATTAAAATAATACAACAAAGTTTGTTTCAAGAGGAATTTATTGATTGATAAAATTAAATTAAATATCCCCAAAATATCCCCAACTGAGCAAGCCAAAGGCAACAGTGGCAAGGAACCGAAAAACTCCATCAAGTGACCTAATGGTGTCCTAAAACTCCATCAGGTGCCTTAATGGAGAAAAAAAACCTTGGGAGAACCCAGGCTCAGTCGGGGGCCAGTTCTCCTCTGGCATTGGATAGAGGCCGGATTGTAGTTTGAACTGTAGGATTATATGAATGCCTGGCTGAAGAGATGCGACTTTAATCTAGTTTTAAACTGGGAGAGCGAGTCTGAGCAACGAACAGTATCAGGAAGACTATTCCAGAGTTTTGGAGCCAAATGTGAAAATGCTCTCCCTCCTTTGGTGGTTCTGGATATCCTAGGTATGACCAAAAGCCTTGAATTTAGTGATCTCAAAGAGCGCGATGGATTATAGGGCGATAGAAGATCCGTTAAATAGACTGGAGCTAAGCCGTTTAGGGCTTTATAAGTCCTTTATATAGCCCTCCTTCGCTCTGAGCTAGAGATAACGGCTCAATAGTTTGCTCAATAGTTTCAAAATTTCGGCTCGAAGTAGGTGTGCTACTTCTGTTTTTACCGTGGTCTCGACGAGGGCGCCGGTGAAACTGTAGCGAATAGCCTCTTTTTATAATGTCTAGCACCCACTTCGAAACCCCGGGTAGCCTCGCCCATGCATCTGCATGAATGGCTAGGGGTTGAATGCGAAGCGCGCTCTGGTCGCTCAGCGACAGAGGGGCTTCGGTGTGCTGTAACACAAGCGTCGCGCTTATGACATTCGAGGCAGAGGGCGCGCTGATAACAGCGGGCAGATTGCCCGCACTCGGCTCCTCTGCAGTGGTTAACCGAGAGGGGGAGGGCTGGGCGAGTCCTGTAGGACTTGTCATGTCTGTGTGTGGATGTTGGCGCGGGATAGCGGGCACATTTACCACACCGAGAGCATTGTCCGCCTGAGCAGAGCGAATGCGCGTTGGTTTCATTTTTACAGAAACCTCGAGACATGCAGGACGTGGTGATTGTGGGCACTGGGCAGTGGGCACATCTGCTATGTTCAATGCGCAATCGAACTGGGTCGATTTTATGTGCGCGAGCCCTGTGTGACGGGCTGTGCTTGTGTGTAGGAATGGGCACTGGGCAGTGGGCATTTTGTCTACACTCATAACACCATCGGCCGTGGCCGGGACACCAGAAAATACACTCTTTATGGGATTTATCTGGGTAGCCGTAAAAACGGCATTTGTGTGCAGGCAAGCGGGCAGTGGAACCGGCTTGTTGACTGCAAAATACACTGGAACAGTCACATTTCTTGGAACTGAACGAGCGATGAGTTTTGGTGGAAGTCCGGCCGCAGCGGGACTTGGACACCATCGTTTCCCTAGGCGTGCTAGGACGACTTCGGGGCCTCGGGCTTTACCGCAATCCTGGGCCGCGGCCCACGCGGGGCGGGGCGGCGGCCAGATGAGCGAGAGCGCGGTCTCGCGCTTCGGGCCTGTCGGCGCTGCAAAGTGGCGGCGGTGGGCGGAGGCTGAGGCTGTGAGCTCTGAGCAGACGGTTTCGCACGGCCTGCTGCAGAACTGGAGCGTTTCGGCAGGAAGTGCTTCATAGCCTGTGAAGCTTTCTGTACCTCGGCGAATCTTTCCGCAAAATCTTTGACGGAAGTTCCGAAGAGGCCAGCGGGAGAAAGCGGAGCGTCGAGGAACGCGGCGCGCTCAGACTCAGACATCTCAGAGAGCGTTAGCCATAGGTGTCTCTCAGTCACAATGAGAGAGGCCATGCTCCGTCCTATGGCCTGTGCAGCAGACTTAGTAGCGTGGAGAGCGAGGTCCGTAGCACTTCTCAAGTCTGGCACGCAAATTGCATCTGGACCTTTCTCGTCCAGCTTTCGGAGGAGATCGGCCTGGAAAATTTGCAGTGTGGCCATAGTATGCAGCGCTGACGCAGCCTGCCCAGCGGCGGAGAAAGCGCGACAAAGCAGGGTTGACGTCATGCGGCAAGCTTTTGAAGGCAGAGCCAGCTTAGCGCGCCGTCCAGCGGAGGGCAGGCATAGGTGGGCTGCTATCGCTTCTTGGACCGGCGGCAGCGAATGGTAACCTCTGTTTTTAGCATCGTCAACAGCGGAGAATACTAGCGAAACAGAAGAGCGCATTCTAGCTGAGAAGGGGGCATTCCAAGACTTAGCAACTTCTTTGTGTAACTCAGGAAGAAAGGGCGCTGGTCTGGACGCAGGCGAAGCGCGCTCCCCAGGAAGAAAATATCCATCCAGCCGGTTGTGAGCAGGCTGTTCAGGCGTAGACCACTCGAGGCCGAGGCTCGCCGCGGCCTGTGCGAGTACGCGCATCAGCTCTGACTCGATGCTAGCTCTTTTGCCTGACGATGCGCGGACAGAGGGCGCGAGATCCACAGAGCTCGCCCAATCCTCACTGACCCGCTGAGCACGGCGCTTTTTACGGCGCGGCGCGGCGCGGCACTACAGCGGGCGGAGGTGCAGTCTCAGAGAAATATGCCAGGCGAGTCCTCAGAGTCGCCATAGGCAGTAGCTCGCAGTGATGGCAGCCGCCGTCAGCGAGCGAGAGAGCTGCATGATCCTCACCCAGGCAGGAAACGCAGATAACTCTTCGCTGACGAGATGAAAAATCCGATATCAGCTGCCTGCGAGCTGTATTTATAGACCTAAGCCACGCCCGTTTCGCGAAGCACCCTCATTGGGTCTGACCAGAGCCATAGAGAGAGAGAGTTGCGACACTCCCATAGACCTCCGTTGTAAATAATGGTGACGCTTTTAACCGCCTACTTCCGGGATATGAAGATCGGAATAGTTCCAAACACTGTCATTTGGGCGTTGGACACCATTCACTTACATTGCTGCGCGTCGAGTTGTTCCAGAGTTAAGTTGCCGAAATATCGACCTCTTTTGAATTGTCAACTGTCTATATTGTATCAGAGGCCCTTTGCGATGCTTATACTGGTCTTCATTTGTACATGCACAGCGTAATTATTTATATTTTATGTTGGTTGTTTCAACCAATTTTCAAGCACTGCCTGCTAGCTAACGTTAGTTAGCTAGCGCGACTTCGTCAGCTAAGAGTTCGGTAATGAATCGCTACCACCTTTATAGCAACTTTTATTTTATTTTATTTTTTGGGATATACTAACTTTTCATTATGTTATTATTGTCTTGAGTGAAGCGGCTTGTGAGAACAATGCTGGACCTTTAGGATTGTTATGGCCATCACCAGTCCTGTCTGTTTCATGGATCACCTGCCCCTGGTTTTTGTTTTTCTTGTTCACACACACAAGCACACATTTTTGTTGTCTGTCATTGTTTAATAAAAAATATTTTATTTGAAAACCTTCATTTGTATCAGCCATGCTTAAATTCGTTTTTAATCTGTTATAGTTTTGATAATGTGTATGGCCTTAATCTTAAAATAATATTCTTAGTCTTAACATGAATATGTTTCACGTTGTGGTCCTGGGGGTGGCCACTTTCATCAGAAGAAGTGAGCTAGCTTCTAAGCGAATTCTGAACGGACCGCCACGTCAGAACTCTTTGCGTGATCACGAAGGTAGGCTAATGGCTGAATCAAAATTTATAAGCAAAATCACGGGAATCAATAGCCTAATACAGCCCAGATGTGCTAAAATAAATATCATGAGACGTCCATCATCAGATGAATGATATGGAAAAGTTAAGTTAGAGCCGCTAAAGCCAGTGCTACTACCCATGCGAACATGAACACTAAGCTTTTCCCTCCAAAAATATAGCCTAAAACTTATCTCCAAATGCAAAACTGACATTAACAAAATGCAATAATGCAATAACAGCTGAAAAAGTACTTGGGTGTGTGTTTTATTTTATATTTACCGTTCAATAATGCAATCGCTGCTGTCTGTCCCATAGAAGAACATGACAGCCAGCGTACGTTTTGGAACTATTGGGGCTTACATGAACCACGTGACAGCCATAGCGGCGACATCAAAGAGTGTCACAACTCTCTCTCTCTATGGCTCTGGGTCTGACGTCACGCTAGGCTTCGCTCGATAGGCTGCTGCAGTTGCCGCAGAACAGCCAATAGGCACACGAGCCGTCTTGCCTATGTCTGTATGCTGCCGCAATGCGTTTTACAATAATACAAAATTAAGGATAATTTTTTGGCTTCAATATCTCGCGGAAAAGGGATTTTCCCCTAGCGTAATATACTTACGCAGTAAGAGAGACCTCTCGTAAGAGAACTTTGATGTTGCCACCGTGTTGTATGTAGCTATAGACAGACAGACAGACAGACAGACAGACTCCAGTTAGTCCAGGCCAACTAACAAACTATGACAACTTACAACTAACTTCCAAGAGATGTGAATATCTTAAGCTTAAATATGCAAATGTAAAGGATTTATGAATTTTCTACAGTTCCCCACCCACACAATCATGCAGCACTCAATGTTCAGTCATAACAACAGACGACTGAAGAGCATTTTTCGCCACTACTTCAAACCTATGGAGAGGCACACAGTAAACACTTTTGTATGAAAGGTACCTGCGGTGTTGAATAACTTGCTCTCTATGGCAATGCAGTACAATTTGTGTATAGAACTCAATGCAGAGAGCTCTACTCATGAATGCTGATAATTTTAACCATTCTCTCTTTTCAGAATTGAGCTGTATGACCAGATATATCTGTACTGCTGGGCATAATGTTTACTGCTTTAAACAAATCATTGTGGCTTCCAACTGAACTTAACCAAACCACTGATTAAACTATCTCTTTTGTGATCTGAATATTTTCAAGTCAAGTTATACCCTCTTTTGAAGAGGAAAACATTATTCAGATCAGAGCTCTTTCAGGAACCACTCTGTAGACTACTCTTAAAGAGACTAGACTATAGCTGCATACAAATAACCTTGGTCGAAGAGCATTGACAGGTAAACTATGCTGTATTTCATAACCATACTCTATCAAATGTAGGGTGTACATTTGTGTGAAGCACACTACATATAGAAATCAATTAAAAGCCCATGAAGTCTGCAATTATTACTGCAATTATTGATTCTGGTATGGTATAAATACACAATCTCATTCAACTTGAGAAAAACTGATGTGTCGTAATTATTGTCCTTTGTTTTAATTTTTCATGTTATTTATGACAACATAAATGTAACATGACACTACACGCATTGAAGCACTTCAGTGTGTGTGTGTGTGTAATGGGCTTTCTACCTTACCATTTCAATAAACAGTAAGTTAATACTACTGAGTGTACTGATATTTCCAAACAAAGCCACCGCAGAACCAACCATTGTGTCTTTGAGTGACACAGTGTGTTTCATTCCTAAATTAATCTGTATTTTTGAGCGTGTGGTGTTTTGAAAGTTTCAAAACATTGAATTTTGCAAAGCAATTGGTTCAATTGATCCAAAGTTTCGAGAAGCTTCATTACTCCCATCACTATTAAACACACAAACAAAAATAATCCAAAAAGGGAACGCAGATGAAAATAACGCAAACATGAAAACAAATCCAAACAGGAAGAAGATAATAATCCAACAGGGAACAGAAACACACCAGCTTTATCAAACACATGTTAAGACAATGACTGACAAACAAAGACTGAAACACAGGGGTATATATATATAGCCCGGCGTCGTCATACTCAGATTCTAGTCAGAATATGAGTCTGATACTGCGCCATTGGGCTGTGATTATGGGGCGTGTTTCAACCGAACCAGGAAAGAAAATGCCTCTGCACTCAATTGGATAGACCTACAACCAATCAGAGCAACGGAGTAACTGACGTATGTTCTTCATTCATCTTTCCGATCGACAAATGCCTTGATCGCGGTTCTCTGTTCCTCTTTTAAAATGAATGCGCTGTCGATATCTTCTATAACAGACGCGATGGCGGAATCTACACATGATGTTTCATAAACAAAGTTCAGGAGGAGCACGAAATAATCAATCCAATCAACTTGTCATCAAACAATTACCATGTCTACCCTTTCAGCATGAGAGGAAGCATATATTTATTCACTCTGTCAACTCACCTAACATTCCTTGACAGTTTTCAGCATCCCTCCACTCACTCTTGGCTTGTTCTTCCACAGTCTGGAATACGGGGGAGTACTTTGGGTTCGGGCCGAATACTGAGCCCGGAGCCCTCTCCTCGGACAGCACGCCAAATATACATTTATTCTATCTGACTTATTTGTAAGTGTGAAATCTCAATTCTCCAGTGGCAGTCATCTTTGTTGTAAACGAATTCAACCATAGGAATTCAACCCAAGCGCTCTTTGGTGACTTGGATGATTACGTTACTGTTGATCATCTGTCCATCATCATATAAAGCCTGCCTGACAATTTGATTGGTCCGAACAGCTCTGGTTCGAGCATAATTGCTCGACAGCGGATCAAGTCCAGACCGAACTTCCCGACCAAAAAATGTTGTGGACCGAAAAAAGTTTGGCTGGCATCCAGGCTAATATATACACAGGAAAACAAGAGGCTAACAAGGAACAGGTATGGGTAATAGGTTACAATGGAGACTAACAAGGGTAACTATAGATACCCTTGCAACCAGCAACTAAACACATAGAATAAACACATAGAATAAAAATCAGAAACAGCAAGTTAACAGAATATCAAAATAAGAGTCCTTGAACACAAAACACACACAACACGGGAGATTGTGAACATCAGATACATCATAATAAAATAAAATGCATATATATATATATATATGTGTGTGTGTGTGTGTGTGTGTGTGTGTGTGTGTGTGTTAGCTGGACACAATTTGCAATAAAATTATGATATAGATTTCACAGGGATCATTCAAGCAACTTCAGTGCTTAAGTTTTATTTTGTAGAAAAAAACAATAGTGAAGAATAGAAATGGGGATAAATATAGTTAAGACACAATAAGAACACAAGCATGTGTGTGGGTGGGTGTGAGAGAACACCTCAGATACAGTCTTTTTTTGTTGTTGTTGTTGTTGTTGTTGTTGTTTTTACTTAGGGAGAGATCATAATTTATTGTTGTTTTATAAGTACTGTTTAATAATTGTAGTAGGTTAACCTTTCCTTACTAATCACCATTGACACAAATCACATTACAAGCCTGAATGCAAAGTGTCAACTGAGGACATGGGCATATGTAACTCCTCCGTGTCCACTGTTTTCATCTGTGATTTAATAATTCATGCATGAGAGTATAATCTAATCATGTGGCTTCTTGAACTGCGGGTATATTATTTTTGATGCACAAACAACAGGTGACATGAAGACATGAGATGCATCTCACACCATATAATTACCTTTCACACTTTAGAAATGGAAATAGCAGTTCATTTGAATTAACATAAGGCATAAATGGATTTACAGTGCAAGTTTGATTAGACGACTGGAATGTGGACTTTGTTTTTTGCATGAGAGTGTTGTCTGGGTAACCTAATTGCATAGATTTAAATACAATTATTAATTATTATTATAAGTATTAGATTAAATTACTGCACTCTCCCAAACTTCTGACTAAGCACCGCACAATAAATTAATGAAATATAATTATGTACGCTATAAATAGCCAAGCAGTTTTACCTTTATAGAAATTTGCATTACAAAAGCTTTTGTTCTTTAGAGCTTCAGAACTCAGATTTTACATTGGACATCAAGTGGCTTTTGTACAAAACAGTCTTCCCATCATCCAATGTCACAAACCTAGATTATTTTTGTAAACAAACTTCTACAAAGTGACAGATGAATTCGTGTCAGCCTTTGAAGTCAATGATAAAAGATACAGGAAGCATTTTTTTTCCCCGTTTTAATGTTGTTCAGTTGCTATGCTAATTATGATTATATGGATATTTGCATATACTTCTTTGCATTTGGCTTTCTATTTTCTCTGCTCTCTGTGACCTTGTCAGAACAGACTTGCGACCCAGTGGTTGAGAATTACTGCATTAGAGAAACAGTCCAAACACACTAAAAGCTAATTTACATTTATTCACATGGCAGAAGCTTTTATCTGAAGTGACTTATGGTGCATTCAAGGTATACATTTGATCAGTATTTATGTTCCCCATTGGCATTGTACATAAAAAGAAAAGCCAGCCAGGTAATGCCTGATATGATAATATTTTTTATTTCTTGCATTCAGCAGTTGTGGAAGTATTTGAGAAAATGTAATTAGTAACTGTACTTAAGTATAATTTTGGCTAATTTGTACTTTGACTGAGTATTAAAGATATTAGCAACTTTTACTCTACTTGACTACATTTTTGAATAAGTATATACTCTTTACTCTATTTACCAATACATTTGTAAAAAGTAATGCAATGGCTGTGTCCGAAATCACCCCTACCCTTCAGTAGGGCACTATTTGAGGGGACAGCCACATGTAGTGGTGTCCGAAACCATAGTGGCTGTTTTCGAGTGCACTCATTTATTCCCATAATGCACCTCAATAACAAGTGTATGTTTAACCATATACATAGATGCCTCATTGGGCCGCTATTTATAAGCCGTCCGCCATATTGGAATGGTCAAAGCTGTGAACATTCGAGAGCTAGTTGACTGAGCGTCTGCAACCGTAGTTAGACGCATGTATCCCGCAGCTGAATCATCCATACATCCATTTTTACAAACCTCTGGTCCAATGTGGGTACAGCGTAATATCATACAGGTATAAAATCCTTTTAATTGATTATTAAATTGTTTAATTAAGGTTTATGCATATGATAGTTTCCATGACAGCTGCAGTTTGCTAAGTTTCAAATGATTATTAAACATCAAGCACAAACTATGCAAAAGCGGCAGCCCTACCGGCGCACCCAGTGTCCGAATTGATTCACTCGTTTTCATTCACTCCTTCAAGTGGACTACATTAGTAGGGAATAGTGAATTAGGGTATAGGGGGCGATTTCGAACACAGCTTATTACTCAGCTAATTACTTATTAATAAAATGACCAAACTTTTTCTACAGCAGTTTATTTCTGCTACAAAAAAAAAAAACGATATTGACATCAACGGGCCATTGAAGGTACTATATCTTGTGTGTTTTTTCCTTACTCACCCAAACTTGTCAACAAGGCTGCTTTACGCAAATATGAGTGCATTAGCAGGTAGTTACTGAATCACAGATGTTTCATAAATGTGATGAGGACGTGCATTGTCTTCACACCAGTGGCGGCTGCTGGTCTTTCAAAGAGGGGAAGCTCATTCATTTTCGGCCTACATCATAAAAATTGTCCATTTATTTATACGTAAATTCTACGTTCCTTTTCAAGACCCTGTCGTACCAACTAGGCGTCTTTTCCAGTGACTTGACCACGGTGTCCTCTCAATGGCCAGCAGAGTTAAATATAATTGTATAAATGTAATAATATAATAAAGGTATAAATAATAATATAATAAAGTATAATAATACTACTACTAATATTTTTTTAATTATTTTAATAATTATTTTTTAATTATTAATAATAATATAAAAAATATAATAAGTACTAATATTATAAAGGTATACATGTATAATTGTATGAAATGTAATTTGGCAAGCAAATACCAAGAAATAGTTTGCAACAGTTTGTCTTTCTACTACACTTGAAAAATCCGCGATGGGACTGAGCTCGAACAGCTTCAGCATCAGCAAATTTTTATTGTATGAAATCGCGGTCAATCAAAAGGAGATACAGCCTTTCGACAGACCCTCCAATCATCACGCAGAAGCCCGGAGTCCAGCCAGCCCACTCCCCGTTCACCCCCAGAGAAGCTGAGCGTTCGTGGGCGGGACATAATCGGAGTATTTATCCAATGACTGTTTTCGAAGCACTGAAAAAAACTGTTCAAAGCAGCCCCATAGAAGTCAATGGACGCTGGGCTTCAACAGGGAAATGCACTGTGACGCTACTGGAATGTATGAGAAGGAAATCGAAGGAAAAACTCATCTTTGAGATGAACGTTTTGTGACGCATTTTTAGTCAATAAAATGTTACACAATAGTACATATTTGACCATTAATTTTTTTACATTATAGGGGAAGCCGAGCTTCCCTTGCAGTCTCTACCATGTGTTGAGGACTAGTGCATCTTTGAGCCGACTTTCAGTATGAGTAAAATACTTAAAGTTCCCCTTTGGTGAAAATCAAGTTTTTAATATTGTTTATGTCTATGTGTTTTTATTTTATTTATTTTTATATGCTTTAACCCCTTAAGCCCTGAAGGCATTTTTAGAGTTTTTTCTTTTTCTGAGTGACTTAAAGTACGTACATTCTCGAAAATGCCGTTTTAAATTGCTGTTGTTTCTGATGTCACAAACTACCTTGTAACTAATCATTTGTGATCATTAACGAGTGGATCTCTGAGAGTGAGTGGAGGCGGGGCTATTTGCCTGTTCATAGAACCGCGTATACTAAATGAGGTAAGGGAGTAGAATTACAAATGTTAGCTGTTTTACTGCATTTTTTTTTTCTCAAGGGAAAATCGTAATATGTAATTTTGGTGTTTAAAGATGAGTTTTAAGAGATGAAATTATTGACTACAGGGGGGCTTTAAGTACTGTTAAAATCAGATACTCTAAGACTTTTACTCAAGTTATGTAGGGGGACTTTTACTCATGTATGGTCTTTAGGTACTCTTTACACCTCTGGCATTCAGTACTCTTTTCCTCATAATTAGTACTTTCTTAACTTAGGTTGGATGAAGACTACTGTTTCAGGTGCAGTGATACGCTGTTAAACTCTATGGGGGATTCCCTCTTTGCTTTCAAGGCTGAAACATTTTTTTTCTTTTCTCCCAATATTGTTTTCACCCATTTAGATGTGTTATCCATATGTTCAATCTGCTACCTCTACAAAAGCAAATCTGATAATGCAGTTTTATGGTGAAACTATGCAAATTGGTTCAGAAATAAACTTGTCAGTTTTGAATAATTATTTAGTTGTTTGCTGAATTATGTCATTTTGAAAACAGCAAACTTGGGAAAAAAAAGAGAGGAGCGAATTCATAATTCACTGTATTTTTACAAGGAAAACATATTGATACTTCGGTACCAAATAGACCCCAAAACAACAGAATGATCTGATGCACATATTTATATGTATGTGAAAAATGGCCTAACAAAACAATAAAAAAATGTCCCTAAATATGAGTGCATTGTCCTATGAGAAGTAATGCACGGTAACATGTTTCAGGTATTCTATTATTAATCTCCAAATACTGTATAATACCTCATATCTTGCAGTCTCATTAATCATTCAATTTTGTCTCATGAAACATAAACAGCGATTGTATTAAATGAATTATTAAATGGGCCACACAAGCAGCCAGACCGACGCTCTGCAACTGTGAGTTAACAATTTGACAACAGTAATGCATCTTGTCTGTGTAATCGCTACCATTCCTGTAAAGCATCGCACATAAACGGCTACACATATCAGTCATGAGAAATCTTGACTGTGGCCCTCCAACTACCCAATGAAGGCATATCAGGTGACTCACACCAAATTATCTTAATAAGTATGCTAATAAGGCTCATGCATGTCTTTAATTTATCACATCCAATTCAAAATTAGTTTAGAAATATATGAGTAAATATTTAATGACTAAATAAATCATTCCACATTGGTCCAGTACAGTATGGATATAAGATAACATTTCTGAAATAGGAACGTATCTTAAAATAACACTAATTAGGGTGGAATGGAAATGTATTTTGAAATGCTGCCAAATAGTTTTAAAGGGACAGTTTACAACAATTTTTTTATATATTTTTTTATTTATAATTGTTTGCTGTGCTTTAAAGCATTTAAAACTATTGTGTTATTTGATTTTACATTTAAAGTGAATATATTTTTAAAAAATGCATCAAATTACACATATTTATATATTTGTGACATGCAAACTTCATTAGAAATCACATCAAGGTTTATTTTAGTTTACTATAAATGCTTGTCAGTATATTTGACAGTACACTAACCAGATTTCTAAGACAAAAGAAGTAATTTTAAAAATTACATCAGAGATATACTTAAATCTATAGCTTAAGTGGTTCAAAACATTGTTAAATTCAGCTGATTGCATTTAATATAAATTTAGACTATAATAGACTATAATTTTCATTTCATTGCAATCAACATGCAATTAAGTGTTTGAAAACATCACAGTCAGTTTGCCCTTACCTGTAACAATATTATTTCCATAATAAGTACTCTTTTAAAAAGTATGCTAATGTGTACTTCTTTTTCACAATGTTGTTCCTAATTCTCATCCACGTTAATTGAATGGAGAAAAGCAGCTTAGACCATTCTGCTAAATATCGCCTTTTATGTTTTACATAAGAAAGAAAATCATACAGACTTACTAAACAGGGAAATTAGTGTGAGAGCGCTATACCATAAAAGCACCGATGGGAGTGGAAAGATCTGTGCGTGATCTACTGACAATGTGCAAATTAAAGAACACAAACATAGCCATATCATTTCCATAATGACCAACGCAGTCTACCAAGAGCAGCGCAAATTATCATCTGGTTTAAAACCAGCTTTTTTGGGGGTGTTAAATGACGCAAATACCTTAGTAAATCACCTTGCGTGATTCATTTAAAGTCCGCGTGAACCGGAAGTTGCAAATGACTTTTCTCCAGTGTTGTGACGTATTTCCAAGTGAAACGGAATATTGAACAGAGGGCAGAGTTTTACTTTAGTGCTCCTCCTCTCCATCTCTGCTCATAGCAGACTAACGGTTTGAGGGGAGTGGTTAAGCGTTTTTCAACCCAAGCCGTCAAGCCTACGTCATGAGAAAAAAGGAACGCCAAGTAACTTTTCAGACTTTGATTAAAGATTACCACGGCAAACAATTTCTTTTCTGTGTATTAACTTGCACGGATTAATTGTTCACCACAAGACTAGTAATATGCGCTAACAAAGTAAATAGGGTCAATTTTGATTTCATGTCGACTTTAAATACTCTCCTCCCATTAATTTAGCGTCTGAAAGGGAACTGCCTACAAAATGCCTAAAAAAATAACCCTGTCCACACCTTTTCGGCGCAAATTTTTCACTGTGTGTCTTTAGTAAACTCTGACAGTGTTTTTTAATGCTGGCACAAGCTGTTAGTAAAATTTGGCCCTTAAAATTACGTGATGACTGAATTTTCATTTTTAGGCGAGCTGCCCCTTTAAATCATTGTGAAGCAGAATGTCACACATTGAACTACAGGAAATCCAGCAGTGCTTGGCTGAAGGCTGAAGGAGAGGTGTCATACACCCTTGACCTTAGCGTGGGAGGGGGGCAGCGTGATGATGGCCCGCTCCGGCTTGAGTGAAGGCCTTGTTAAGCAGGCCGACCTCAAGTGTAGCACGACCAATTCTCCACTGGAGAATGGAACGAAAGAGGCCCTGTCACTCCCACACCATTCCCCAGATCTTTCAGGGCAATCAGCGATACCTGATGCAAGGCAATCAAAAACAAAATGAAACCCCGTTTGCGTGTATTTTCATCAATTTAAACCAGCAGATTCATTTTCCCTTTCCATTTGCTGAAGATGTGTGATTGAAAGACAACGGTCCTCCCCTCCCGCCACATGAGGTTGCACAGATTTTTGAGACAGTTGTCTGCAAGACTGGCTTTCTGGGTATATTTGTATTCGATTAGCTGGATACAGAGCTCTGCGTGTGGCGGTTGCGGTTGCTAAAGTATCTAAGACAGCCTTAACCTCTTTCCTCACCTTTTCTCTATTATTCAAATGTATCCAGGCCCTCTATGGAAACAGAATCTGATCAGGCAGTCATTTTCTCTGACCCTCTCCATCTAGTGTTTTCATTGAAACAAATAGCCGTTGTTGCTGTAATGGAAAAACAGACAGTTACATAATACTGTTAGAGATGCATCACTCACAATATCACATGTCAAGGGTTGTGAAGTTGTTTTTTCCTTCTTTTTGCCCCCTGAAGATGCCACAAGACGTTGTATAAAACGCTTAACCCTCCGTCATTGTCTTGGAAATGGTTTCTTATCTGCTCCGTAAGCACAATACGGATGTACAATGCAATGCTTGATCACAGGCACATGAATGCGCAATGACAAACACACTAGGTGCACAATGCAACGTTCTCTTTAATAAAGTTAACAAAGCATGCAGTAACATTGGCAAAGGAAAAGGGCAGTGGAATAACAAAACATAAGAAAGCGGCAAAGACGGGGGCTTGATGTTTGATCTGGTGGATTTTCACATCTGAAAATGCAAAAAAGCATTAAAGCATTCTGCAAGGTTGAGGAAAACAACTGTTGTCAACATCCCAGGGTTGCACATCTTTCCCCCTGGAGGAACAGCGGTAAGCGGAGATTTACCTGAAAGGCAATAACAGAGAAGCTCATTTTATTCTAGTTAGGATCTTTCAACCACAATCAATTTGGCCTGTCACCATAAATAATGGGGGTCGCAGAGAGTTGTGAGGTGTGTTGTATGCACTGTTGACTAGTGTGGTTTTGCCAACATTCATTCGGACAACTAATTTTGCATTAGAAATGTGTGTACATCAAATTGCCCACAGTCATTTTTCAAATCATCTCCTCTGATAAGCACAGAGATCCCCAGCTTTATTATTTGAGAACAGTTTTGTGTAATTTGATTAAAATATACATTACCTAAAGGCTATGCTTGTCTAAGCTCTTTCCACTGGCTGGTCATCAGATATGTCACCGATTGCTCAGGGGTAAAATTTTGCCAATGGCGCTACACATTGATGCTTCTATCTCACATAGGCTCACTTGAGAGACCATGATTGTATCCTTATATGAAATGGTATTTGAATGAGCAAAATAATATCAATACTTGATGGTGTTTGTTTGTAAATAATACACATATTATACATATTATAAACAATATATATTTTATTTTAGATTTTTATATATATAGTTTTGAGACAGGTCTGTGGCAAGCAGGGCAGGGCTGAGAGCTGTGGGAATGAAGCAAGGCCGGTGACACGAGTGTTAATGAGGTCTCGAGTCTCACGGAGGAGCTCCAGGAGGATAAAAGGAGGAGTGACGACAGTAAAGGCTGAGAGAGGACCAGGCCTGGACTTTAAGTTGTGTTTTGTTTATGTTTTCAGCGGCAGTCGTCTGTGAGGGGCTGCCGCTTTACTTTCGTTTTATTCGTGAATATATTTAAAAAAATATTTAAAAGGATGTTTAACCCCAGGATGCCGGGGTTAAACCCCTACTCTTTTTCGAAGGACATCCTGGGATTTTTAATGACCACAGAGAGTCAGGACCTCGGTTTAACGTCTCATCCGAAGGATAGTGCTCTTTGACAGTATAGTGTCCTCATCACTCTACTGGGGTGTTAGGACCCCCTACTGGCCTCACTAACATCTCTTTTTCTCAGGAGGTCTCTCATCCAGGTACTAACCAGGCTCAGCCCTACTTAGCTTCAGTGGGCAACCAGTCTTGGGCTACAGGGTTATATGGCTGCTGGTACACACTGTCGATGAGCCCTCGCTGCTACAGGGGATTGCGGTGCTGAGGAGGTCAGGCAGCACAAAGGAGCGGTGATCGCCAGTGGCTGTCCGAGGCGGTGATACTAGAGCGATTGAAGAACGGGAGGGACGGAGAGCTCGTCTGTGAGAGGACATATGATTTGCTGCCGTTCGGTGGAGACCAGACCTACTGCCGTCCGCCATGACGTGGAAGGAGCAGGCAGACCGAGGGAACGGGAAACTTGCTGCCAGGCGCCGCAACAGAGGAGCCATCATTGAGCTGTCCATCGAGGAGCGTCCAGTACCATCGCATGGCAATGATTTTGTTCTTTTCCTCTCTCACAGAGAGACGGACTGGGGCTAAAAAACAGCCCTGGACTTTCTCCCAAATAGGCCCATCATCCGGCCATTCGCCTCTAGCCGTGTGCGACAGACACTGGCCAGGATGTCCTGATATATTCCACATACTGTAGCCTATCAGACAAGGTATTCACAGCAAGTAACTAACATCTCAAAACCAATGATGATAATTTTGGGGTTGTGTTTATTAATGAAGCCTAATAAATATCTTGATATTCTGGTTCAGACTTACAAGCGTTTAAAAAAAAAAAAAATTCCTGAAAAATAATGAAAATATGGATCTTTTTATTTTATTTTCTATAAACCTATTGTATGTGTTATCAAAAACAGCAGACCAAACATTTAGTATTTATAAATGCAAAAATAAATAAATAAACTGCCATAACTTCTAAACAAAAACATTACTGCATTACATTTAATTCATTTATACATGACTATATTAATATAACAGCATTTTTCATTTGAATATATACAGGCACATTTCTGCCAAAAAAAAGTTTGTTTTACTACAGTTTTACTACAGTTAATTCATAAGTTGTGGAGTGAAATGTCTCCTAACTGGTTTGTTCTTGGAACAATGTTTCGCCTGTTTTTTGCGTCAATATGTTAAGAATATTATATCAGCGCTGTTTCATCTGGCTTTTAACAAGCTTAAATCACATAGTCATCTGTGTGTTTATACATAGATCGAGAATTCTGCGCTGAATTGAAATGCTTCTCAGTGGATCGTGCAGCTCTGTGTAATAATGTTCGCATGATCGAGATCAGCCCGCACAGCTGCTTTGGCCGCGATCGCTGTTTTTTGGGCCGAGCTGATAATGCTCTGCACTGCTCAGATCAAACCAGTTTTGTTCCGCTTTTTGAGCGTTTGCCATTTGATGTTTCTCATACGCAACGCAAATGACAGCGTATAATCAAAGAGAGTTGGGTAATTTTGTAAATGTAATGCAAATGTTTAGTTGCACCGGCAGGAAAAAAGGTCGCAAAATGATACCATTTAATCTAAGTCTGGAGCCCCGAATTGCAGTGGATCGCTATTGGCCAGTTGGGGCTATTAATATAATGTGTTTAGTGGGCAACTCACAGGCACCACATGTTGGAGACCACTTCTATACTATAACTTAACTATTCAAATATAATGTAAGCAAATTTAAAAGTGCAGTATAGGTAAGCCTTATAAACAAACTTTCTGACAGTGGCTAGTAGGCCGACTCTTCTTCCTCGGTTGTTGTTTTTTTACACGTAGCATATAAGTGATCGTATTAGTGCCCCTAGTGTTGGCTGTTCATATTGCTTTATTAGACTCTTTTTTTTGTGCCGACGGCCCTCGGTTGGACGGCCATTCTGGACTTTTCCAGAACGCACAGATTGTCAGTCCGTCCCTGCTCTCTCATCTCTGCCTGTCCTCACCCAAACAGCAACCCAGATTGCAGTTTTGAGGATACCCCCCAGCCTGCGAGGGGCGATGGGGGTATGTGACAAGCAAGGCAAGTCTGAGAGCTGTGGGAACAGAGGGAGGACGGTGGCACGAGTGCTAATGGGCTAATGAGATAAGTGCCACAGCGACCTTGAGTCCCATGGAGGAGCTCTGGAAGGATAAAAGGAGGAGTGACGACAGTGAAAAACGAGAGAGGACCAAGCCTGGACTTTACGTAGTGTTTTGTTTATTTGTGCGTGAGTGGCTGCTGCTTTTCTTTAGTTTTGTTATTTGTTTGCCTTGGTATTAAAGTTATGTTATACATTTGCCAGTTCCCGCCTCCTCCTTCCCTGAGCTTTAACTTTGCTACAGGGTCATTCGTATGTTTTCAGAGTACTATGTTCCCCATATTTACATGGCAAACAATGAACACATGATGACGGTTTTTGTAATTAGTGTGAATTATATATATCGCTAATGCCATATAATAACAGTTCTAAAAGCACAGTGTTAAAACGTGCCCCACCTGTACAACTGGGATTGAAACCTGGCTAGTGTTTTTCTGCTAGTTTGCTGAGCATTAAATAACTATATATACTGCTAAATAACAGCCGGGAGATCAACATTATAGCAGATTTGTCTTAAATAAACACTAAAAACTAACAAATCGCTTCAGTAAGAAATGTTCTTTTGCTATGGTTAAATAAATGTTTAGCAATATCTTCCAAAGATTTTTGTATTTCTCCACAGTTTTTTTCTCTATATAGTGTTGATATAACAACTAGTAAATACACTAAGTTTTGTAATGTTAGCACTTCCCCTGTTGCAGAAACAGCTTAGGATAACAGTTTCAGTGATCTGTCAGGTAATAGGGACATTTTATGTGTGACATTTTCAAAAAATCACTTGGAGAACAAAAGTTAATGTGTAAATACCAAATGCCATAAGCTAATAATTGGACAATTAAGTACAATTAGTAAAATATGTCAGCATCAATTTATAATAGAGATATGAAATCCAGTTATTAACATGCATGCAGTGGTGCTGAAAAGCAATGCAATTCATGTGGCTCCAAAATTGTTAGGAAACCAACTTTTACTTTGAAAAGGTATTTGCAGGTGTGCCACCCTGAAATTCATACAAGTAAAGCAATGCTGATCTAATCTGAGAAGCTAGCTAAGGTACTGTTGTATATTTTAACATATATACATACAGACTGTATATACCTTCTGCTGTACCCTCTGCTATTTAACTAGCTATGCAAAGATTAGCTTCTCTGAATTGTTTCATTTCTCAATACAGCGAGATACGTGATGTAACTGTAAAACAAAAAAGTCATGTTAGGACACATGCAGAATAAGAAAATCTGTATCGTTTCTATATGAATATTGTGCTCTTTTTAACACTTAAAAAGTGTGCACTTTTCAACCTGTTTACTTAGTCTAATAATAAGGCTAGATTAAATCTAAATCAATATAATAAATGAACAATATTATTGCGTTTAAAGGTCAGACATTTTCATAAGGTAAGATGATTTACTGTATAGCTTGTTTAAGATGGTCTCCCAGACTAGCTAGGTAAAAAAAAAAAAGCCCTCTTAAACCACCTGACAGAATGGCCTGATCAGGCAGGGAGACCAACATAGAGACTCAACAAAATACAGACAAAATACAGAGAAAAAAAAAACAGATATACAAAAAATATGATCAGGGATCAGAGCTCATGGATAAACTTGACGACTGGCACAAGCTTCGAGTTGCATATTTTTAAGCAAATAGCATACGTGATGTGTACTGAAAATGTATTAGTTTTCTTCGTCTTAGTCTTTCTTCTTGTTCTTGGACATTAGTTCTCTCTCTCTCTCTCTCTCTCTCTCTCTCTCTCTCTCTCTCTCTCTCTCTCTCTCTCTCTCTCTCACACACACACACACACACACACACACACACACACACACACACACACACACACACACACACACACACACACACACACACACACACACACACACACACACACACACACACACACACACACACACACACACACACACACACACACACACACACACACACACACACACACACACACACACACACACACACACACACACTCTTCTTTTTCCCCAACACTGAACACAAAAGAGAATAAAATATACATTTCTACTGAAAACTAGAAAGCTTGCTGTTTGACATAATTCAAGTACAAATAGTAAAAGGGGTTCACCCTCTGTAACTTTACAGTTTTTTTTGTAGGGAACTGTCATGTCTTTTACAAGGTTTTGGAGTGTCTTTTACTACACAAACATATAAAAGGGTCCATGGGAGTCTAAACCTCTTAGAATGGCAACAAATATTCACACAACACCTTTCAGCAGCCCTCAGTCTTGAACTAAACAAATGCTCTGTACTACTATGTCAAACTGTGTCAAAAAATCTGTAGTTTAGTTGCTAATTGTATGATCTGCCATGTCTTTCAACAGGTCTAGGCGATAACACCCTTATCGCTGTCAGAAAAGCTCACATTTTAACACAAGGCCAAATTATTACAGTTTTTTTCGATTGCTAAACGACAGTGAGCACAACTGGAGCTACATGTGCAAAACTCTAACTACAGTCTGCACTACCAACAGTCACCTGAGCTAAACAGTTCACATCACCTGCAAAACTCACTCCAAGCAACACAACTCTTAACACATGGCTCAAAACAGGCTCAGTGCAGCCAAACACTATACACAACCCTCACTGAGATAACACACACTGTCACTCAGAACACACTGAGAGGAAAAACACTAGCATCAAACACCAATACAGAAAATACTAACTTTTCCTCTTTACAGTTTGAACAATTTCAGTGACTTCATACAAAGTAATATTTTCTTCAAAGAAAAGAGTGACATTCTTTCACATGATTTATTAAAAATTTTAGAACATAACAATTATTTAAGGTAAATGAAAATTAGCAGTTTGCTTCAATAGTCTGTAGTAATTTAAAGGTAGAAACTAAAAGTACATACTGTAATTCGAACAAATAATCGAGGGGCTAATCCTGCCTCTCTCTAGCATCAGGCCACAGGTTTCCATCAACATCACATCTAATGTTCTCTCTTGCCTATATATATATATATATATATATATATATATATATATATATATATATATATATATACTGTATATATATGTGTGTGTGTTCACTAACAAGTCTAAAACAAGACCCCTGCTTAGCCTTTCAGCTGAAACTGCAGTCAGCAGTGTTTGAAAGGCACAAGGCTGAAATCTATTCTGTTCTGAATGTGTGGTTCACAGTTTTGACAGCAGTGTGTTAGCATTTGAACAAAGTGCTGTAAATCCACAGTGTTGTGCAGGTTGTGGTTACAGTCATGGGATAAGTGTGTAGAGTTTTGAAACCTGTGTTCAAGCAATGAAAAACGAACTAGAGTTTGGTCCACATGAACTGCTGCTGTGCAGACTGTAGTTAGAGTTTTGCACATGTGACTCCAGTTGTGCCCACTGTCGTTTAGCAATCGAAAAAAACTGTAACATTGGAGTGGCTCAAGAACAAAATGTAAATGTCCAGCAGTCCAAGCTGTGATTTTAAACCAATTCATAATCCATGCCAGTAATCGAAAACGTTGTAGTATAACCATCATCTAACTAATCTAAACCAAATTATTCAGCAATACTTTGGACTTGTAAAAGTGGACTTATATTATGACTAATGGTGAGTTCACATTTACTTTTGTCATTTCAGTAGGAATCCATGTGGTTGGGAATTCCGTGTAAGGGCGAAATATTTCCAACACAGATTTCGCAACAGGTTCAAGTTGGTCACTTGAATTCACTGTGTATTCTGACAGAAAGCTGCTTGGTTTGAAAGTGACTTCTGTGAGTTTACACAACAACAATGTACTAAAAACAGAAATGTTTTTCCTTCGCGTTTTTCACGTACATACGACAACATTGTCAAAACAATCCCCGTTTACACGGATCCGTGAAAACAACTAAAAATTCTGCATTATGCTGTCAGGCAAGTATTTTATCCAAAGCGACTTACATTGCATTTCAAGGTACACATTTACATATTAATTCTTGCTTTCATGGGAATCGAGCCCATGACCTTGGCGTTGCATGCACCAATGCTCTACTGTTTGAGCTACAGGAAAGCTGTAAAGACTCCAAGACCTCAGTTGGGTGTGTCAGATACGAGACATTAAAATGTGCAGTGTTAGGAACCTCAGGACCAGGGTTTGGAACCGCAGCAGTATTAGGGTGATCAGATTTCTCAAGGGGGAATACGGGACGGAATGGACGGGCAACCCCCCTCCCCTCCGGTATGCAGTATATGATTAAAATGTCAGTGTATAAGCATTGGTTTCCTACCTGATAAGATCTAGTGTTATAAGATCATTAAGATTTCAACCTTCTTGAGGGACTTTGTTTTCTTGCAAAAATGCACATTTGTGAAAACGGTGACATCATGCGTATACGTATTATTATGTGTTCAGTCTATAGGCATGTAGTGTTTCATTGGTTACCTGTTAGTTTTCGTGTTGATTTTAAAAACCTTTTATTAGTTTATAAGGCACTGCATGGACTTGCTCCAGACTATCTTTTAAAAATGCTTACAGAATATGAACCTGTAAGGACTCTCAGATCTTCAGATTATTTTCTCTTAATAGTTAACACACAGTAGAACTAAAAGATTTGGTGATGCTGCTTTTAGCCGCCATGCTCCTCGCCTTTGGAATAACCTTCCAGAAGAAGTAAGACGCGCTGAAAATATTTGCTTGCTTCCTTGCTTGCTTGAGGAACACTAGCAACAATGTTGTTTTTAGTAATAATGATCATCAATGTATGAAGGATTTCCATTATCATCAATTTAAGCATGCAAGATGCGTTCTTTAAAGTAAGATAATGGAAAAACAATGAAATAAAGACGTGCTCAACTGGGTTTGCATGGTCCAGTTAGACGCTACTTATAGATGCCATAACTACTCCATTATGCGGCCAAAAACTGTATGCCTTCATTGACAGCCATTGAGAAATAGCTGTGTATTGTGATGAATTTATTTATTTTGCTAGCAAAGTAGATGTTTTACCAGTCAGATATATTTTGGAGGGCTCTTAAAGCACAAAATGGTCTTATGTTTTTTCTGTCCGCTCCGGCAGGATAGTCGGTTGTGAACCATTGCTTTGTTTTCTTGTTCTTGGACATATTTCACAAGAACAATACATTTAGTGCTCGCTTAGCTCGCTGCTTTAATACCTTTGGTGGAAGTTTACTCTATTATTGATGTTTATGTTTTTGTTGTTTCCTGGAGTAGGCGTCTCTCTTCTTACTGCTGGATTCTGCAGTAAGGGAGAGTACAGGGTAAACATAGTTCACATAACCACTATGAAAACCATGAATTTTTACAGATTTCAGATTACAGATGAACTACACAGATTCTTGCATGTTGGAGCCATGCTGATAATATAGACATTCAGAATCCCTGTAAAACTGCAGGGTCTTATGTAGGTCTCTGTTACATATAGCCTACATATTTATGCAGCAATTCTGGTGAGGCAGCAATGTTGACAATCAATGGGCGGACAAATCTTACTACACATAGCATTTAATAGCTTCTTGTCAGCCAACATAATTATAGTGGAAGAAAAAAGGATTGCATGCTGCACTGATACATTTGAATTATCTTGAAAGTGTGGTGTTTTATAGGTCAGGTGTTTTCCCTCTGCAGCTCTAATTCAATGAAACCGAGACTGGTTCAGTTACCCATGCTGTTACAAATGCTGGAAGATCTCATAATTGTGCAAAGATTGACCTGAGCCACTTCTCAAGATAACCCTATAACAAATAACACAAACGTCATTGTTTATTTGAAGCAAACACTTTTCCTTTTGAACCGTTTGCACCGTGCATGTTGATTGTATGTTAAACGTTGGCATGCAACACTGCACTAGTCATTGTCAAAGTTGTCATGCAAGTTAACACTTGGATAGATAGAGTGGATTAGTTGCTTAAAGAATAGCAAGTAAGTCATAGTATTTTATCCAGATAACGTTTTCCTATTTCACGTCTGAAATCCCAAGGCTGCTACTGAAGATTAGTGATTTCTTAGGTATTTTTCCAGCTGATCACAGATAACTTTGCTTGCTCAACTTTTTCCAATCGCTTGCAGTTTAGTATCTGCAGTTACTGCAACTAGCAGGCTGTTAATAGGAGGCACTCCTGAACAACAGTGACATGTGTAATGGCTCTCCACCATCATTTTCAACAGAATGACCTTGACTTATGTCTGCTTTCTGGTTATTTTGGGAGTTGCTTCATTTTTGAAAAAGTAGTGCACTTTAGAATGTAATGTAATGATTTCAGCCAATTAACTGCGTGTTAATTGTAAACAAATGAAAATGTATTGTAGTTTGACTCTTTCTCCCATCAGCGCTTTTGAAAAAAGTTGCCAGGATTTTTGAGCATTTTTACAAAAGTTTCATGGCCCCCAGAAAATGTTGTTGCATGAATATCTGAACATGCAATATGTCAAAAGAAAGAACGGACCATCTGCTTTTAAACAACAACACCACTTTTTTTTTTTTGCTTCATGCATTCCTTTTTTATCGACACTTAAATGAAGTTAAGTTTAATTAAAAAAGCAACAATTTGAACAAAAAGCTAAGAAAATCGCGTTTTTGTCAAAGACTACATCCATATTGGATTCAGAACGATGATCAAAACATAGATAGAGTAGATCGAGTATATCAACACCCCCAAAGCTTCACAGTCCTATAGCTTGTCTTGTGTCAATATTACAGTCAGTAACATTAGGCAGTTTTGATTTACATGCTGTTTAATATTGATGATCACATTATTTTACTTATTCATGTGCTTACACATGATATTGCTTGTTTCTGCATCTTCCTCACACGTTTTAATCAGGAGATTCAGTAATCTTTCAGAAGATGCCATAGCGCCCCCTACCGTATAACAGTGAAAACAAATAAAGCCAGAAATTTCTGTCAATGGCGGGGAAGTGTATTCTCTCAAATGATGGAAATTTCCGTCAATGGTGGGGAAAGAGTTAAATGCAAATTTTTGATCCACTTAAGTAGGACTTTAGTACATCTTAATATGTAATTTCATAGTAGGGGCTTTTTCAAAGGACGAATGTTTTCATAGTTCCTATAACTATTGACGGAAGTACTCGCTTTTTGGCGTGTTCACACTGCAGGACCTGGAAACGATTTTAGCAATAGGAATGCCTTTTAGGGCTACTAAATTATGTCCCACTCCGGAGTACAATAGGACCAGTTACTTATGTGTGTAGATTGACTGGCCGAACACATCATACGAAACACCGGACCTCGCCATTTTTAAAAAGCTGTCTAAACATACAGTTTACATATACTTACTCCACGACCATGGAAAATAGTGATAGATGGACTGACGTGGCGACGCCGAAGTCCAGGCACTTCTCAACCTTTACGCTACAGAGTTGTTGACGTTGTTGAATGCCACGCTTAAATGACATCGCTGTCAGCTGGCTTACGTCACTTCAGAGTTTCTACTGGTGGTGCGATTGTTACCAGGAAAATGGCCCTTGAAAATGTAGTTATCAGGGGACCGTCCTGCAGGCTAGTGTCTATAACTGACTATAACTTTCTATTGAAACTTTAATGTCACATTCTTGTAATTTAAAGTAATTTTCACTTCTTAAAACTGTACTTAAGTAATAGTCACAAAAGTGTACTCTCTTTTTCCATTAATATACTATTATCAGCGAGTTCAGTTCAAAGGGGACCTTATTCATGCTCAAACAGCAACATTACACACTAAAGAATGTTGCAAATGTAAAAAGCTAACGTCTCTTTCAAAAGGGTTCCTAATATTTTTATTCACTTGCGTGTAATTGAGAGGAGATGAAACTGCTGAAAAACAAGAATACATGAGCTTGAAAACTTCCAGAAACATGGTTGTATAATAGTGAGCAAACAATGGTCTTTCCAGCCTTACTGGTGATTGTCAAACATGTCAGCTATGGTGTCTGTCTTAAAATACCCTTGATACATGTTTCCATGGAAGAGCAGAGAGTATGTCCAGCAGCGTCCAGCTATCTGTAGTCATTCTTGAAGGCCAGAGTCACACATCCAGATTGATTGTGGATAGCGCTATCATCTCCGTCCATCTAGAACTCAGGGGAAATCACCGCTTGTTCTATCAATCAGAGTGAGGAACCGTTTCAACTTGTTCTGTGCCTCAGCGGTATTTTAGGTCAGATTTTTCACTACTTGCCATCGATGCAGAGATTGGATTGGAAGAGAAGTGCACTGCATTTCCATGTTCATTTAAAACAATCCTGACATTTTTCAAGTCTCAGACATCCTGAATCTCTTGAATGCAAATCCTGCCACTTAACTAGATTTTTCGAGCTTTTATCATATTAATGCATCTCTTTGGATTCTAAGGGTTGTTTGTTAGATTGTAAAGGATGATAGAGATCAAACGGTAGTGTTTACTTCAGTGAGAGGCAAACAAAAAGCAAAACTGGAGTTATGCAGCAAATCCGGTCCATTAGGCCTGGACATGCAGCAGGGAATCTTTTGTGGCATGCATTAAAGGGGTAATTAGCTTGTGGTACTCAATGTTCAGATAGCTTCTTTTACTTTTTTTTCTGCAATGGATGAAATCCAATTTAATGACAGGAACTAACTCTCTGGGTTTTTATGAACCGCCTACATGCTCTTTGATGCATAAGCACAATGTTACAATGGAAGCCTGATTACAGGAAAATACATCACATTGTGCGCTGGGGAAAAGCAGGAGCCTAAATGACTAATACTGTGCGGAAAACCATCCTAAAAATTAACTGCAGTAGGCAATGAATGATTTACTTAGTGAAGTATATTAATACCTTGACTGGAAAGGAATAGATTGATTTTGTTTTTCTGATGGTCAAATGAATGCATTAGGCTGCACTTTAAAAAAAAAAGTGTCTGTCTGTGTGTGTTGTTGTTTGAATACAACATTAGGCTTTTCTATAAAAAAAAAAGTGATTAAAAGAAAATACTGACTGATGTTAGTATATTTGTGACACTCTCACTCCACATGTACTTTTGTTTTCAGTCAGTACCGTTTTCCCTTCGTATGTTTGTTGTCATGAACACTATTATGGAAGTAAAATAATGACAAATGTTTTTGAAACAAAAAAAGCTTGTTGAATTGCACTGCTTGAAAAATTATGCATTGCATTAACCCTGCTTGTATTTTAATGCATAGTATTTTTAGGGCTTGCATTTTTATGGGCTGAAATTCAACATGGTTGTATATTTAAGCAAGAAATATTTTCACACACGTTTTCACGTTGAATTTTAGCCCCATACAAATACAAGCCCTAAAATACAATGCATTAAAATGCAAGCAGGGTTAATGCAATGCCTATTTTTTTTTCAAGTAGTGCAGTTCAACTAGCTTTTTGGTGCCCATACACTAACAATCATCTCATTAGCTCTCACTAAAGTTCAGTTCAGTTGGTGTGTCTTTGTCAGGTCTCTTCATTGTGCCGTACCTCTGTTGGAAACTACCCTGTGGATTATTAAATACTTGTTCTTCATTTTCTTCCTTGTGTGATCATCTTTACCTCACAACCTGTGACAGCATTATTATTAGTAATATTTATGTGATCAAAATACAGTAAAACAGTAATATTGTGAAATATAATTACAATTTAAAATAAATATTCTATTTGAATATATTATAAAATGTAATTTATTACTGTGATGCCAAAGCTGAATTTACAGCATCATTACTCCAGTCTTCAGTGTCACATGATGCTTCAGAAATCATTATTATATTTTGCTACATGCTCAAAAACATGTGTTATTATTATCAATGTTGAAAATAGTTTTGCTGCTTTCGTAATTTTGTGCAAACTATTATACTTTTCTTTCAGGTCTTTAGTGTAACTTTTCATCATTTTATATTTTGCAGAATGCAAGTATAACAAATACATATATACTAACAGTAGTCTTAAATTTTTTTTTATTTTTGAAGACAGAAAGGCCAGTTGCTATTTTTAAGTTCATAAAGTTCATAAATATCACTGTAAATAATGAATACTGTCAAAACTGTTTGGACCGAATCAGGCTTGAGAACACCATGTTCATTATGTGGAGCAGGCTTAAATATTAACGTCTACCTCCATGAAGTCAATATAGCTTAATTAATCTATGTGCCTCGTGATTGAGTTTGTTTCTTCATCTCCTTTGCTTAATCTTGTCACACAAGAATAGATTATCCTTGCTGAGGGGCATAAAGTGTTAATTTCCTATCAGAATCACTTAATTACCTTTGGCCTCTGCTCTCACTGTAAACTAAGGCAGTTCAACTTAGACACAGCTGATCGGTTTCTTTGTGGAGGGAGTAAATCATAATGAAAAAGGGATCGATGCAAATGAAAGTGCAGGCTCTAAACATGCTATTGAATTCTATTAGCACTGCAAAATTGCTTCCAGGACAGTAAGTATTAAGCTTCCTTCACTACATGAAGCATCTGTCACACTTTCCCATGGGCTTAGATGAAATTTGGTATTAATAAACTAAAGAAAGCATCAATTTTAGTAGAGCTTGGCTATTGTGTTTTCTCTTAAAAAAAGTCCAAGAGTGTGACTGACAGTCAGAGAAATTATTATTTATCACTTATATATAAGACTTGCTTATAGAAAATCACCCAAATTAAGATAATTCAAAGATATTATTGTAGCAAACAAAAGCATTGAAATGACATTACAAAAGTGGCTTTGGAATTTTTTGTTTTATGTAAGTTCAACTTTTAAATGATCTGCTCTATTCTGTTGAGCTTTTGTTCAGCTGTTTATGGACACAAAAACATGTCTGCCTGTTTTCTGCACGATTGGCAATGCAGGTTGCCTGTACTAGGTCTATAATATTACAGGCTTTTTTTTTTTTTTTTTTTTTTTTTTACAATCGCTACCACCCATTTCTTAAAAATCAGTCACTTTTTCAAAACTCTTCACTCCGTGAGCATAACAGCAGTCTACAGCAGTGGACTAAACTATGGATTACTGGCACAGAATATATTAAATGACTACATCTTATGTCAACATTTTGTTTAAAACTAACACAATTTAAGACTCAATATATCATCAATCCTTCTTCCAAAACGTTTTGTTTTGTTTTGTCTTACCCTGATTCACATGGTAAGCCTGTTATAGCTGTTTATATTTTAGACCTGACGGGATGGTTTTCACAGAAAATTGCGTACATACATCACTCGCCTGTGTGTCTCGTCATGTCAGTAGAGAAAAGTTGCTCCAGCTACTTTGTGGCATATATGGTGTAGGAGTGGTAGATGTTAGTTGTCATGAGCAAGAAAGGTTGACATGAAACAGCTAAATCTCAAACCTCTGGGGAATCACCCATTTAAATAAACACCAAATAGAGGATAATCTGCTGTCAAAAAGAGAAAGTGACAGAGCTCGTAATAAAACAAGAATCAACGTCAGCTTGGCTTTTCGGAGATAGCGAGAACTGAGGGATTTGGAAACAAAGACATTTTTAAGGGGTGAGTAATTTATTTTATTGAACAGATAAATTGCCATATTGCTTATATATTAGCAATATATGCTTGCATTAGAGAGAGAGAGAGAGAGAGAGAGAGAGAGAGAGAGAGAGAGAGAGAGAGAGAGAGAGAGAGAGAGAGAGAGAGTGAGAGAGAGAGAGTGTGTGTGTGAAAAACTCTCAACATTATTGATCAGTTTATAATATGAAAATTAAATTTTTATCCTTCCTTTTACCATACACTTCAACATTATTTCTACATATGTTTAACGAAGTTCCAACTCCTTATTTTTCCTTGTTTTCCACATTGCAAGCTTTGCTGTATCAATTAAATAATTTAATAAACACTTGTCCTCTATCAAGCACTTTGTATTTGAGTCCCCCAATAAAAACTTTGTGGGAAAACTCCTCACCAAAACCCTGAAACCAAGCATCAAGCTGTTTAAAAAGACCTATAAGTCTCAAACATCTTAAGAAGTTCTATAGTTTCTTCAACGCTAATGTAACGCTGTAGGTGGTCATTGAAGGCATAAGACGACGATGAGGGTAACAAGTGTTTATTTACACTAACTCAGGCAGGACAGACACAACCACATCCAACACAAACGAGAACCGACAAAGGACTGAACAGAACAGGGAGTATAAATACACAGGAGGAAACTAACTAGACACAGGTGTAGAAGGTAAACTAATCATGGACAAACGAGCACAGGTGCAGACAATATGTGACAGCTACAAAACCTACACCCCCAAACCGTTCTGCAATATTGATGCACTTATTACTCTATTTTCCACCATCTTACTTAAATAAAAACTGTCTAGTCTAGCCCCACTAACCATATTTTCTACTACTTTAATCCATGTATATCGTCTTACTGCAATATTCCTTCTTCTCTACACATCTATTAAATCATGTTTTCCCGTTATATTAGACTTAGATATTTACTAGTGACTATGTGGCTCTTCACCATTCCTATCAATTAAAAAATTAATAGTACAGTTCCAGTCCTCTCCTAACACTATCTAATTGATCAAATACTCTTACTCTGTCCATCACATTATTTGGAGCACATTCAAGAACATAAACATGTTCCCCATAATATATTTTTTTTAGTAATAGTAGGCTACCCTTCCTTTTTCAATTTCTTCAGTATATAAAATATTGACATGCAAACCTTTTTAAATAATATAGCTACTCCGGCACTATTGTGTGTCCCATGACTTAATACCAAATTTCCTTCCCAGCATCTATTCCACTCAATTTCATTTTCATCACTGCTATGAGTCTCTTGCAAAAACACAACATTAACCTGATTTATATTTAACAACTCAGATATCACTGCCAATTTACCCCTATCTCATCATCCATTTATATTTAAAGAACCCACTTTTAAGTTATCCATAAAAAGGTTAAAATATAAAGTGGACAGAGACAGAAGGAAAGAAAGACAACACATCATAAGAGTCACCCAGTGCATTTTAACATTACTTTTTAAAAGGAGACGGCCCTTTATTTTTCCTTACTTTCGTAACAAGTTTCTTTAATCCAAACCTCTTTTGTTTGCTCAAAGCATCATAACTCACTGCACACTGCAGTTCTTTCACTCAATTTTTTCAATCTGGGAAAATATCTTTCACCTCTACCACTTTACCGAAAGTTGTGTCCAAAAAATCATTGATCTCATCCAAAGAGTACATCTCCTCCATATTTTGAGATCCAAACTCAGAAGTATCCGAAAGCGTATCTTCATCCCTTATTTCTTCCTCTCTAACCATCTCAGGACAACTCAACATCTTATTCATCTCCATATTAACCACTTCATTCATCTGAACATCCTCGCTTTCCTGACATTCTGATCCAAGACTTTCCCCCTATTTCTACAGTCTTGTCAAATGTCTTTTTTCATGTCCTACACTGCTACATGATGCGACATCACTTCCATCACTTTCTTTTATTTCATAAGGAGTCGTTTGCTCTCCGTTGGATTCGTTTCTAGCCTCTGAATTAACAGTAGGAATTACAGTAGGAATCACATTAGAAGTCATTTGCTCTCCATTAGATTCATTGGCCTCTGAATCAGCAGCAGGTTTTGGTGTAATATTAACAACACTACTACCAGCCTTATGTATACATTTAGACCTTTTATGTCCTACATCTCCACATTCAAAGCACTTTAAACTACCTCTACGAGCATAATGTCTTCCCTTCATGTGAAACTCTGAAAGACGCATCCAATTCAGGTTGTTTCAGAAACATTGCCAATGCCACCTGTCTCCTAAACGACATTACATGTTTTAAAGCCGTATTTTTGCATCCGAGTTGAATTGTTTTTAGCGTACTAGCAAACTTTCCATAATATAAAAGTGCACGCTCAATTTCATCATCAGGGATGAACGGGGATACGTTTGTCAGTGTTGTCTCTCCTATGCGATGTATTTTTCACTGTGTGAGAACATGGTGTGGCGTGAGAGTGGCGTAGCTTGTAGCACATAGCAATAGTAACTAAAGGCGGCGGGTCTTTGCGATCAATTGATACTAAAACTTCCTCCACCGCCACACTCGATTCAACCTCACACCTGACACCATGACGGAGTGATGGTGGTGCCTCTCCGCCCTCAGGCCAAGATGCCATCTCAACTTCGTCAACAATCCTCCCGATGACGCGCCAAACAAATAATTAAAACACTTTGCTTCCTAGGTTCTCACTTTTAAATAATCCCCAAAAAGTTAGAAGAAATAAAAAGAAAAACAGTAGAAACAACCACTTTCATTCACCCTCTGCTCGTGAACACTCTCACACGCACCCATTGCCCAAACACTCCCAGTAGAGAGAGAGAGAAAAATAGTTTTTTTTTATACCTAGTGTGCCGTTATTAGTAAGCTGAATCTTGAACTTGGTATAGCAGAATTCCTTACGGGATAAAATACACAAAAACACAAATAAATGCATTTTTCTGATACTAAATCACACTAAATTAACACATTAAATCGACAGCCCTAGTTTCAAGGTTCCCATTATTAGGAGATTATCTGTCTGGACAAGGTAGCTGCAACATGGCTTTTAATTCAAAAGCAAATGACAAATAGGACTAAGATCATTGTTGATAAGTAGTGTCATTTGACAAACGCCTATCCTTGTTACATCTACTTTTTTCTTTCTCTTTCACAGCTCTTCCCCTGTTGAGAGGTAGACCACCATGTTGTCAGTGTTTCATGTTGAGCATGGTTCTTTCCCTTGTGTGAACTCTGATTTTCTTTTAAGTGGTTTTTCCAATCCTTTTATACCTCATCCCTCCTTACATGTCCCTCTAGATGGCTCTGAATTAAATAGTTCATTAGCATTTCATACATCAACGCAACCTGCCCCGTGAGGACCCAAGGTAGTACAGAGGCGATATTACAACACAGGCTTTTATATTATTCTCTCATTGTTGATTGAGGGTTCATTAGAAAAAAAACTAATTACTGGTTTTAATTATAGTCCTTTCTTTATTAATGCTTGTCTGCTTGTTAGAATGACTTGACTTTCTTTTTTTTTTTTCTTTTTTTTTTTTTAAGTACCACATTGTATTAATGGCGGCACTGGCATTACAATAACCATTTATCATAGTTTATTTTTTGCTGTTTTTGTAACCAGCAGGTCCCTTTACTGTTTATTATGTGGATTTATTATCACTAATATGGATCATTATAATGTGTTTATATGATATTCATGTTATAATTGAATGCCGTGTTTGGTTATTTTCTAATTGTACCCTCAGGTGTGACTGATGCTGTAACATTGCTGGCCATGCAACTTTTTAATATACCATATATGCTGTCGGTAGCATGGTCAGGGACAAGAATATGCACATTTTTAAAAAAATAAAGCCATTAATATTTTCAGATAAAGCCCAGCAGAGCGCCAATGACAAGTCATTAGTTCCTGTTTTTTAATTAACAGGTTTTGGTGAGGAACTTCAGCCTCACACTTCTGACTGTAATTTGTATTTTCTTTGTGCTAATAAGATGCTTCTTTAATTACCTCATGATTGCGTCGCTTCTGCTCCTGTGAGAAACTACAGCTCTGTAACTCTCGCATCAGTGGATGAGAGAAGTTGTTTGATCCTCTTTGTTCGATCATAATCAGTCAATCATAAAGGTGTGATCAGCCTTGTGGGGGTTACATACGTAACCGAGATGTTCCCTTTCAGTCAGTTACTCAGTTACGTCAGTGACTGACGAAATGGAGGTCCCAATTCAATCACGCCACAGCGGTTGTCTTCCAGTGCCCTGCACAAGACTGAGCTCCCTGCCGTGAGACTAGCACAGACGAAGGGCTAGGCTTAACGCAAGAATACCAAGGTACACTGGGTAGCATATCCTAGGTGGAATATGTAAAACAGCGCCTACCGTAGGGATGACTTAGAATACACTTATGACCCGAGTACGGGAAGCATTTTGGAAAAACTCAGAGGTATCCAGCCCGCAGGGTGGAATGTTTCAACCTTGAGATGGAAGGAGGTCTTGCCGAGGGAAAGACACGTGCTCGGTGGAGACTTACCGTGTAAATACATGTGGGGGTCACCCAGAGGGGGGAACCATGCACATGGGAGCACCTAGCCAATCACGAGGGCTGACCAACCGGGGAGGAACTCAGGGTCTAAGGAGAACTCATCTGAGTGAAATAGCTGACGTATCCAGTCCGTGGAGTGGAATGGCAAAGCAATGACACCGAGTAGGTTCTACTTACTGGCAAGTGGAAGCGAGTACATGAGAGGACACTGGCTCTAACTGGAGATTATAAAATCTAACGAAAGTGTTGGATGTCACCCAGCCTGCAGCTCTACAGATGTCTGTTAGTGAGGTGCTAAAGCCCAGGAGAAAGCCACACTCCGCCAGCTTCCCACCAAAACAGACAAAGAGTTGGTCTGAGGTCATGAAACTCTCCGTTCTGTCTACGTAAGCACGGAGGGCGCATACTGGACAGAGCAGTGCCAAGGCTGGGTCTGCCTCCTCTGAGGGCAGCGATTGCAGGTTCATCACCTGATCCCTGAAAGGAGTAGTGGGAAGCTTGGGGACACGCTCCCGGAACACAAATGCATCGCCACAGATCACTCCACCGGGGGGACCCCAGTGTACCCATTAGCCACTGCCCCATCGAGGGTAGAGAAGGCGGAAGAGGTCGCTAAACGATCACGGGAAGTCAAAGGAGACTTCCAGGACCTCATGACCTCTTCATGCACCTCCGGGAATAAAGGTGTTGGGGGCGGGAGCTGACGGGTTTTAGCACTCGCCGTCCCCAAAAACCAATCATCCAGCCTTGAGCACTCCACTCAAGCCCGATGCTCGCCACTGCCTGGGAAAGCATGGCAGTCAATTCCGGATCAGACTCGGGCAATGCTAGCACACCCGAAGGAGGCAGCACAGCCGTGTCTTCATCTCCAGAAGGAAGCGAGAGCGAGTCCGCAGTATGATATGAGAGACATGAACGACACTTTACATACCCGGATGGGTAATACTGTATGTTATTCAGCATTTCTATTGATGCCAGTTGCTTTATAAGCAGTATCACATGAGTAGCCGTGCAATATCGCTCTATATCTGCACAGCTGTGAATCGGCCGTAGGTAATTACAACCGTGCTGATATAGAGCCATACCGCACATCTACTCTTGTGATATTGCATTAAAGAGTTAGTTCACCCAAAATTTTTAATTCTGTCAGTAATTACTCACCCTCATGTTGTTCCAACCCCGTAAGACTTTCGTTCATCTTCGGAACAAAAATTAAGATATTTTTGATAAAATCTGAGAGCTGGATCACTTCTCCATAGGCTTCTATGGGATCGAAACTTGCCGGCCCAGTAAAGTTAGTAAATACATCATTAAAATAGTCCAAGTGACTACAGTGGCTCAACCATACGTTTATCAAGCGACAAGAATAGTTTTTGTGCAAAAAAAAAAAAAAAAAAAAATTACGACTTTATTCAACAGTTAATTTTCTTCTGTGTGGGCCTGAGTGAAATCACGTAGTGTAACAGCGCAGTGCTTCTGGGTTGTACGTCACCACGTAGGCTCAAGCATTACACACATGACCAGCATCGGCCAATAGTGAGCCTACGTGGTGACGAAAAACTCTTTTGTGCAGAACTTCCTTCAGCCACAGATTCAAATCTCAAGCCTAAACCTCTGTTCCTAATTCTAAAATGTAACTTTAAAACTAGTGACGAAGGAACGTTGCTTCATTGATATTCATTATCACAAAATCATTTTGAGTGTCTGCTGAGGAAAGCAATATCTTTGTCCTTTTAACAGTTAAGGGAGTTTCCCTTTCAATACAAAAGTCTTTGCTACTTACTCACTCATAAAGACAGCATCTGACTTTCACTGAAGTCGAAATCACAATCACTAACGGACCCTTTCTCAATACCAAATATTTTTTGAAAAATATTTAAATAAACAATATTAGCCTTAATAAACGTATAAGAAGTTTGTACAATATGAAGTAAACAACAGTTCAATCAAAAGTACAAAACTATCGCTAGTTATAGCACAGGATTTCAGTTAAATAAAAATATAAAGTTATGAAATTTTGTCCTTTGCCAAATCAATTTGCTCTGCAACAAGTAATAGATTAATAAGAACAAAGATCGCCCATTTGATATACCCCAAATGAATTATACCTCATGTTTAAACAATATCTACATTAGAGCCAGCAGCAAATTCCCGAAGGACTGGCCGAGATGAAGATGTTCTTGCACAAATTGTCAAATAAGTTGCATATTTGAGTTCTAAATAACTAAATTCTTGCAAAAAAAAAAAAAAAAAAAAACCTCTTAAAACTGCATTATGTGACCAAAAAAAAAAAAAAAAAAAAAAAAAGTAGAATTTGCAAAATGATGGTGTTTGTTTGTTCACCATGACACTCGCTGTGAGAGAAATGCTGCAAGCGGAGTGAGTGATACAAACAGTGAACCGTTCCTGTGGTGATACTGGTAGAATATCACATGGCTGGAAAAGTCTCTCAGCCAATTTGAATCGAGAACCAGAGATAACTGTTGTATAAAATTGAATAAAGGGAATACATAACAGTAAATATACTGTATATAGTTCTAAAAATCTTTATAAATCTAAAAGACAAGCAGAGTCTCACCAGTGGCACAGAGAACGATTTTTTCGCCCAGCTGATAAACTATAAAAACAATGACTGCCAATCAGAATCCACCACAATGCGCAGAGCCACTTCAAGTCAAACTAACCTAAAAATGTAAGTGCATTGTTGTATCTCTGGGGGTGGGAATTATTCATTTGAATTCACTCATTTTATTTATTTTATTTTTTAAACTATTTTTTTTTGCAATAGCACAGAGCCTCGCACATGATGTGGACAAAAACATAGGCTATATATTGTGGCCACGAATTAATAATTCATATCAACAATTTATTGATAAATTCCCTCACTTTAGTAAATCGTGGCCACATTGAACTAACATCATTTGTTGTCTCATTTTGATTTAACTAAATCAAAAGGAACAAATTATCACAACATGGCCATGATTTAGTAAATTGAGGGAACAAATGATTATATCGTGCTCACAATTTACTTAAAATGAGGGAACAAATGAGTAAAACACACTGATGTATTAGTAAGAAACATATTCTTAATTCGTGGAAACGATTTAACAATTTAACTCCCCCGCATGTCATATACGGGGCTCCATACATTAGAAAAGCTTGGAATTTGGAATAGTGGGTCAAAAACCCACTGATTGTTTATTTTCTCAACATTATTTACTTGATCTAAGATTATTTTTATTTTTTATATTGTATGTTTTAATTAATGCAAAAGTTCAGAAGATAATGTTTGATATTCGTTGACCTTTTGCAAGCACTGGGAAACAGTTGTGCTTAACCCATTTAAATCTGAGAATGAGCTTTGTATTTGTAGGATGGTAAAGCATCTACAGCTTAAATTTTATCCTCCTTTAGAGGATTACCGGAATTCTGTAAATTGGTCAGGGTGGATTTGCAATTTTTGCTTGGTAATCAGTCCCAGTTTCTCTATGTCCCTTCTTGTTCATGTAAATGAAAATAGCTGTTGGAAGTTATCTATTTATGAAACCGGCTGTGGTTTTGTAATAACAGTGTTTGTTCTTTATGTTCCAGCGTGCCGCTCTTCTCCAGACAAAATACTATTGTCACTCCAGAAATGTACTCTGAGAGGAATACAAGATAAAAGGTGAAATAAATGGTTCCTCACTCAAGGGAAATGCAGACAGAATTGTATAATGGCACTGTGTGATAAAAACGAGAGAAAATGTTGCAGGAAAGCTTTTCCAAACCCACAAAACAAAAGCACTTCAGGGGGTGTCATGTGAGTCAGTATGTTCACAGACAGTACCGTACCCCATGCATATGTGTCACACTCTTTACAGGCTTTTCTTTATATAACTCACTGCGTTTTCTGTTGGTTTTGGTCTTTTTATAATGTTTTGCTCATGTTCAAAAAGGCTTATTACATCACAAAAGAGATTCCTAAAATGTATATTTTTTTATGGAGAATATTATAGAACTGCACCCCTCCCCCTCTGCAATCCCTCTACAATAGGGGTGCAAAAATGTATTACAGTGAATTTAATTGTTGTGATAGTGAAAAGGCACTGTACTATACAACTTATCAATATTCATGTAAGACCACTGTAAGAAAATGAGTACCTCTCATAGCTTGTTTGGGTTCACAATTTTATTTTTATTTTATAAATCAATAGGCCTACTTTTATTCAGCAAGGAAAGTGTTTATTCAGCATTAAAGTGATCAAAAGTGACAGATGACAGATAACTTTCTATTTATCAGAAAATCCTAGAGGATTACTGTTTTCACAAAAATATTAAGCTATATTTTCAACATTGATAATAATAAGAAATGTTTCTGCATATTAGAATGATTTCTGAGGGATCATGTGACACTGAAGACTGGGGTAATGTCAATAAATAAAAATTTTAAAATATATAGTTATTTTAAATTGTAATAATATTTAACATTATAGCTGTTTTTACTGTATTTTAAATCAAATAAATGCAACTTTGGTGAGCATTAGACTTCCTTCAAAAACATGTAAAAATATGACTGACCCCACTTTTTGACGAAAAACTTTATATATGTAATATTTAACATATATATTACTTATTTTTTGCCAGTGCTTTTTTGAGTTAATTTTTTTATTTTTTATTTATTTATTTTATTTACACTGTTAGACTTTAAGGGTTTTTTACAGTAACTTACTGTTGCCAGTAAGTTACTGCAATTAATATTTACAGTACATTACCGTATTTCAGTTTTACAGTATGGTACTGTAATTGTGTAATACAGTGAATTACTGTAAAAACTAAGCTAATCAGTACACTACTGTAATTATTTTTTTCTTTGTACTAAATTAGATTTCATAATTTTGATATATAATTCATTTTATTTTTATCCTACATAAATACTACTAACATACAAACCAATTAGACAAAGTTATTACAAAATATTTTTTTTTTATTTAAAACATTTCATATATCACAAAATAAACAGTCTGCCAATGCTGGAAATATGTGTGAAACATTTACACATTAATGGGTAAGTTTAGGCACAACGTTTTTGTGTTAATTTTAACTCATTCATTGTGTTAATGATTTTAACAAAGTAAATATGTCAGAAAGGTTAGCACAAAGATGTGTAAATGTGTTAAATTAACACATTATGTGCCGTCCTTCACTGCACACATTGTTAAAATCATACATAAAATCATAAATAAAACGTTAGCATTTGACTAAATGAATGTAGAGTCATTGGTTGTTTAGCTTATACAAGTATTATAATTAAATATCAACCATTACATTCATAAAACTGCAGAATATAAATACATTTCTAGCAGTCAAAAAGGAAATATCCAACACAGGACAAAACACAGTTCTTTTCACAATACATGACACATAACCCCACCTTAAAAATAATTTCACTTATTTACAAAAATGTGTTGGATTCATGTACACTGGTGGCCAAAACAAGTATTTAAGTGTCTTAATGTTTTTGAAAGGAGTCTCTTTGATGCTCAAGAAACATTTCTTATTATTATCAATGTCTGACTGTCTACCCCTCAGTCTACTTCTACGAGTAAAGATCATCATCAGAATAATCTTTAAAAAGTCAACACAATGTTTTTGTCCACCTTTGCGAATAAATGAACTTCTCCAAAGATTGGTTCCTGTTCAGAACTTGACAACATCAGAATGTTCCCTGGTCTGCATGCGTGTCCACAAACACTAATGTACTCAGTCCTTCAGAGGAGATCCCGGTTCCAACACTATATATGAGAGAGAGAGAGAGAGAGAGAGAGAGAGAGAGAGAGAGAGAGAGAGAGAGAGAGAGAGAGAGAGAGAGAGAGAGAGAGAGAGAGAGAGAGAGAGAGAGAGAGAGAGAGAGAGAGAGAGAGAGAGAGAGAGAGAGAGAGGAGAGAGAGAGAGAGAGAGAGAGAGAGAGAGAGAGAGAGAGAGAGAGAGAAATTATTAGTGTCAAAATATTTTAACCTCCTTTTTTTACATTTTTATTATTATTTTTACAATAACTAAAGAATATATATTTGTAAACAGCTTTTTAGCATATGTAAATAGCATATTCAAACATTTCAACTGAACTAAATTAAATTATTCCAGATTAAATTTTAATACTTACAAATCCTAAATTCTGTCCAAAAATGCTGAGATCCATAGCTCTCTATGACTGTGACTGAAATCGATGTTTTAGCCCATTTCAGCTTGTCTGCAGTGAAGGAGTTCCTGTTTGAGACAAATACACAGTAAGACACATGCAAGAACTCACTGTGTGATGATCGTTCTCCTTCCTACAGTTAACCCACCTGTGCGCTGATATTAGGACCTTCCTTGTCAGGTGGGACTGCAATGGTAGAGTCTTCTGCCTAATAAAATATCAAAATAATGTATAACTTAAGTTGTTTAGAATTCTAGATTTGGTATGGATGAATTAGTGAGAGTTTTACTGCAGTGCTTACCTGGATACATTTAATCTGGTGAGACTGAACAAAGACAATGGTCCATCTTCTGATTGGTTAATTTGCTGTGTAATAAATATAAAGTTAGACATGATGCAAATGTCACTTATTTGATATAAAGTTAGCCAATTTTATAGAGATTTTATAAGACATTGTATGCTACCTAGTCTGCACCAGTGGCTCCAAAGCACTTATCACATATTGCTAATCATTTCAGCAAACTTATTTCAAAATTTATCACAAATGGCCTAACGTTAACTTACCTCCGGAATCTTGCTAGTCACTGGCGCGAATTGGCGCTTTGTTGCAGTTGCCTTTAAACACATACAAAAATGGAAGTAAATATTAAATTCCATTAAAAAAACGATAATATGTTATAGTTTGCAAACTAATACTAAACCTAGAAAGGTGGCAGCTAGCCAAATAAAACTTAGCTAACATACAATGTTATTTTCTCATCAGTAGGCCAACATTATCTACAAGCAAAACAGAATTTCACATTAGTTAATTTATTGTTAATGTAAACTAACGTTAAGCGTTGCTCGTTGGCGTATTTTAACTCGACAACAAAGTCTGTAAAATGAAACGTTAGCACAGTTTACCGTGGTAAAGTTCGTTACCGCCATGTAGTAGGCTATAACAGGTTAAACTGGGCACATTCCTGTCAACACACACAGAATGTTTTTTACCTTGCTTGCTGGTCTCTCTCTCGGTGAAGTGAATTCCGTCTCTTCCCCGGGCCAGACTCGAACGGCGCGTTCCAACAAAAGACAGTCAGAACCCAGTGATATTACACTGGATGCTCCGGCACGACACGACACGACAAGACAAATGATGCGCCGTTATATTTCTGACGTACGGTACTCCGAGTCCAAGCGCTCGCGCTATTTCTGACAAGGGACAAACAGGTTCGCATTTTGCATTAATGGTCCGGTCCGGTCGCTTCAATGTGTCCAATATAGACAGCCTCTGACTGTTATAGCGTTGTAGACACGCAGTGTAAGGCAAACATTAGGAAATAAAAAGCACGATGGAATGGTGTCAGCCAGAGAGACCGTTACGTCAAATACAGTAGTATACAGCAAATTTTTTTAAAATACAGTAAGTCTCTGTATGTGGTGTTAGACAAATACAGTAGTATACAGCAATTTTTTTTAAATACAGTAAGTCACTGTATGTGTGTAACGTGCCGGAGAAAGCAGGCGGAAGCGAGGATCTAAACGCAAGGTTTTAATGAAATAGACATAGAACAAATAATAAAGAACTTCAGGGATAAAGAAAGAACACCACGAGCATGACAAGACTAGAAGCAACCCTTACATGTACAACAACTGACAAAGTAACAAGTGAAACACAAGGGCTATAAATACACAGGGACCAACAAGCTAAACAAGATAACAAGGGGGTGTGGCTAAGTAGAAACACCTGGGGATACTAATAAACTAGAAAAACTACAAAGGACTACAAAACATGACACAGAACAGGAAATAACTAAAGTCCACACAAGACGAGGGAAACACAAGACAGGAATCATTACAATGTGGTGTTAGACGTCACAGGAAATTCCCATGATGCAATGGGAATCACAGTTATTTACTGTAAAGAGAAATAGCAGTATAATACTGGGGGATTTAAAGTAAATAACTGTAGAAATTACAGAAAAGTCTAACAGTGTACACTGGGCATATCAATTAGACACATACTGTACATACACAGGTACACATTTTATTTTATTTATTTTATAAATTGTATAAATGTACTGTTTTCAAAATGCTATTTGTATGTTATATAGAATTTTAAAAATCATATTTAATAGCCGTGTTTTTTCATATATGCATTTGATTTTTACTTAGTGCTTCCACAAAAATGTCACATGCTAATTTTTATGGATCAAGGCCTGAATTAGTGTTGATTATACTGATTCACATCATATGGAACTGGGGACTATAACGAGACAGAGCCTAAGTTATTATTATTAGTCATTCAGGATTAGTGAAAGTGAAAGATTGTGTTTTCCCCTTGGAGTGAGCTGATGCAAAGTGCTTTGCTCAAGGGCACAAGGGTGATAGAGGATCCCAGTGACTATCAAGGTCATGCATGAGTCATCCCTACTGGGGTTTGAACAAGCATCCTTTGAATTAACATCCCAGATCACCAATTACGGAGCCACTACCACTTTAACAGGTTTTCACGTAGAAAATTAGATCATATACAAGGACTAACATTTAAAGGCAACAGCTGAAGTTGTTATATCAAAGGCAGGGGCAATGATAGGCAAAAGAGACATCTCTCTTTTTTTTATTATTTTATTATTAAAGGAGCTTGTGCAGATGAATGTTGCAGTGCAGAAGCTGACAGCCCAGGGTCTGTTTCTCCACAGCACTAGCTGAGGTGAAATATTTAATTGAACACCCCTTCCTGCTTCACTGATCACAGCTACTGCTCAAATTTAACTTGTCCTGATCATGCCTCCCTCACACTCACCCTATTTCTACACCATGTGAAGGCTGGAATTGAAAAGCTGTTCTTGCTCTCTTCACTCTTTTTTCTTTGTCTGTTTTGAGAGATGAGAACACAGATTTTTAATAAATGGCAAGTATTCAAATGAAGGCCTCTCTACGCACAGTTATTCACACCGTAGTTGTGTCAGAGAGTAAGGCTGGATTTTTTTCTTTTCTTTTTTTCTGAAATGCAGTTCATTAAAGCAACACTATGTAACTTTTCAACCTTCATAATATATTTCCAAGATCCTTGTGATGGTACATCAACTCACAATAGGTTGAATGACACGTCTGCCATAGCCTGACAGGGTCTGTATCGCTTTTACTGGCACTATGTAACTTCGGGGTTCGGGTAGTAACCAGAGCACAAAAAGAACTACAAAATTCGACTGCTTTACGGCATACGTCACTTCCCCCACCACTTCATCAAATTTGGACGTGAGAGGCCAACCAGCGTTTGTTTTCGGCTTTCGTGCGTATGTTTTTGTCATGGGGGTTGTTTACACCTGGCCACTTCATGCATTTTCTCAGATCGGATATCCGATCGTGAAAAGTCCAGGTTTAAATGCCCTCCGAAACGCATTTGAGACGGATTTGAATCCGATCCCTCAAACCACTTCAGGAGGAGATCTGAGACGCATTCCAGACGAAACTGGACAAGTGTAAATGCATATGGTTTTTGAAACCACATATGTAAATTGTACTCAGGGGCGGACTTTACCATTAGGCAAAGGTCGGCAATTGCCTTGGGCCCCGAGCTAACTTGGGGCCCCCAAAATGCCCTATTAAATGCTTATTTTTTTTATTTTTTTTATTATATATTTCTAAAACTCCATTTGCGAAAAATGGCATCAAATCATTAGTGTCGCAGATAGGAGGGGGCCCCCCGCCTCACTACATTGGACTATTCCATTATCTCACTTACTGCGCATCTGCGAAAGTGACAAGGCTGTGCCAAAAAACTGACGGAGAAAAAGAAGTGATTGACAGAGTAAAAATGAAGTGAAGCTAGCTACCCAAGTGGTGCTGAAAAAAGGAGGAAGCGGGAGGAAAGCAAAAAGTCCGTAAAGGTGCGCGGCGCGAACGATAAACAACACGCAGTAACAGGAGGACTGGGAAATACACAAACAGAGCAAGACGAGTCTGAACCATAGACTGTAAAAAAATAGGTCTAAACGCGAAAATGTAAAGTTTCGAAGTTACCCAAGCGGCTCAAATAAAAGAAAAAAAGTGAAAAGACGCTGATAAGTATTTGGGAACTGCCAAAGATGACAAACTTTTTTACGGCTACTGTAAGATACAGATCAGGAACAACAACGTCCAACGCACAGAAAAATCATGAAGCAAAGAGGACACGGAGATCGACAGACAAAACTGAGCATTTTACTTATGAATCATGATATTGAAAAAAATCTCAGCTCTCAGATTCTGTCAATTCTATTACGAAATTCAAACAATAAATACCGTTTTGCCGTTTTAATGTGACGTGACAGATTCCTATAACGATACAGTATAACTTACCGAAATGTATAATCCTCATTCATAATATCGATCAATAAGTGTTTTTCAACCGCGGAAAGAGGTAAAACAGCTGGAGAACAATCGTCACATAACATTTACCTCAGGAAAGCCATTTAATTGGCTAAAAAAAAAAGAGAGTATTATATATATATATATATATATATATATATATATATATATATACTATAGAGAGTATTTGGCTAAATATGTGTAGGCTACTATATTACTTATTTTAACCTTAAATTATACCATCTGATAGGGCTTTTTTTTCTTGAGAAAAAGTAACGCATATCTTGTGAAACGTTACCTAATATTTATCCAAATGAGTCAATATTGAATCAAATCACAAGAATTGAATCGAAATGGTGAAATTTGTCAAGCAAAAAAAACAAAACAAAAAAACAGAGCTTACCAGAAATTGTACCATGTAAACATTGTAACATGTTTCTGTTTAGGAGTAAAGAAGTGTAGCTGGGTTTAAAGGGGACGTTTTTTTCTCCTCTCTAACCTTTACTTCCCCGTAGATTAGCTTTACCTGCCTATCCACCATTCAGTCGGTACATCTTTTTTTCGTTCTTTTAAAGATTGGATGGGGAGGGGCCCATAGCCTACCTTCGCCTTGGGCCCCCGATTTGCTAAATCCGCCACTGATTGTACTCCTCCCAAAAATGCTAAAAACAACAAAAAAAAAACGTGTGAGAGCGTTGTACAGGCTATATGTTATATCCAGATATGACGACGCGCTGGAACACGCATCACCGCAGATGAGCAACTGCATCAAGCCAATGTGCAAACTATCGCAAATCAAAGTGAAAGTAAGTCGCAGACGCTTAACACACAATCTTCATCATTAAAAGTAAAGAAACGAAATGATCTTACCAGGGCTGTTACTGCTCTCTCTTATTGCGGTCTTTGATTTAGAAATTTTAGCTGATGATCTATAAAATGCAGCTCATATCTGTTGCTTTCGGTGACGTGCACTCCATTAAATCTGCATATAGTGCGAGAATTGAAGATCAAATTTAAATCCGTTTCGCAAAAATAAATTTATGTGACCAGGTGTAAATGGAATCGTTTTGATAAATCAGATAGCTATGCCTCATGAATTAGTTTGCCAGCTGAACTCAGGTGTTGTGAGGTGTATTTATCATGTAGTCCTGAGGGATATCAGACGACGCTGTTGACGTTGATTCCTGCGATTATCATGAGAACAGCTTTCAATATCTCACATAATTATCATAAATAAGCCTAACGTAGAGGTTGTAAATAGTGTAAACGAGCACAATTTGCAAACTATTATGATAAATTGCAATAATCATGTCTAATGACATCATAACGGCCAATGTTATGAAATAATGCGACGTACATTTAACTTAATTGATGTTATCTGGCATTTTGTAATGTTTACATTCCAATAAAAACAACACAAATTAAATTATACAGTAGGCCTATAGACTATTTACTTGTGATTTAGCTGCAATCATGTAAAAACGTTATAATATAATATATTTACGACAGTGCAAGTATTCCACAGTGACTCTAGGGGTCGCTGTTTGACAAAAACACAATTTCTACTTAGTGTGGCTTTAAAAGATTTATTTTTAGTCTATATTTACACTTTTTAGTTTTATTTATTTTCACTAAGTTTAAAGGAACAGTTCACAAAAAATTATGTTATTTACACATTGCTACAATCCTGTATGACTTTCATTCTTCTATGGAACACAAAAGAAGAAATTTCTAATTATAAACTGATCGTTCTTTTCAATTGCATCAAGATTTCAAGCTTCAAAAAGGATAAGAAAGGAGTCCATCTGACTCATACACAATAATTCAAGTCTTCTGAAGATTTTATTCATTGATAATATTTCCCTCCAATCACTGAACTGAACTGAATCATATGGTTTGTGATCATGAACAATTCATTCAGGCTGGTTTTGTAAACTGGATCAGTTGATTCACTGAAAAGGCAGAAGTAAGATAGAAAGTAAGAAAAATACAAATAAATAATGAAAACTGATTTCCTATTCATGACTTGAACATCTTTAGCAGATCAAGATTTTCTTTGATGGCTTACATTTTGGTAGCTTTCTCACACAAAGTTGTTTAAAATGTATACTTTGTTACGTTTGCGTATAGTGTTAAAGCTAATATGGACCTAATTTTTTAACATTTTAAAGTGCTTTTTCTTTGTCATTTTAGAGCCCTAGTTCACTTTCATTATATTGAAAATACTAGTGGTGATAGGTGCATAAAATTCTGAAGACGTATTCTTGGAGTTCCTGGTGGATTCAGACCTTAAAACATAATTATATGTTACTATATTTTATTTAGATTTCAAATGCAGTTTGCATACTTCATTTAACTTTATTCTGAAAAATCAATAATCAAAAGAAAATCAAAAGAAAAGAATGTTTCACCTAAATTCTTTATTATATCCGATTAGCTCATTTCCCTTAAACCGATAAGATGTAACTGAATCCATTTAAATCAACGTTCAACGTTATTCTATCAAGACATTGCATTTTGAATGTTATCAGATAACTAATTCACTACACCCAAGGGTGCAATCATTTCAAAATTTTGCTGATGCATTGTGCTTAAGGGTAATAAATTAACTATAAATGGATGTCACTTAACCAAATGATGCTATAAATATGTCATAACTGTGCAGTCTTTGGTGGTCGAGCTGCAGGAAAGTTTCAACATAATGGAAAGGCCAAAGCACAAGAAACGCTCTTCATATATCATTTAATCAACACTCAGGGTAATGACCAGCCATTGAGATAAAAACTGCCTCTGAAGAGAGTGGCTTACTGGTACTTGCATATAGTGTGTTAAATCAGTTTAAATGATGGGTCTTGGAGTTTATAGACTTTGCTATTTTTAATATCCTAATTTATATCTTGCTGTACCACCATCTTCTTCTGGTTCAGTTGTCTGTGTTTTTAATTGAAATAAGCACATTCCTTTAAGGATTGGTTCACTAAAAAAATAATACAAAAAATATTTACTGCACAAAATTGAGGATGCAAAAATTCATTTTGAGATTTCACTTTTCACAATTTTTCGCCTAGTTCATTGTCACACAACATCCTCTGTAACCTTGATTTAAGTACCTTGCAGCTAAACTGCAAAACCAAAACACACACTCTCAGGCTGTGTCCAAAAGATAGGCAGTGACTTGTTGCCTCGATCGCTGCACTATCAGGCAATGACTTTGCAGGCAGCGCTTGCGCAAAAAGGTTCCTCACGAAACTGATTTCGGACAGACTTCTGAGGCAGCGTAACGATTTAATGATCTGCGACTCACTGTAAAAAAGTTGCTGCATGCTTTAAAATTTTAAGTACAATACACTGTAAAAAGTGAACAGTTGGATCAACTTAAAAAAAACTTACTTCAAATTGGTAACACCTAAAGAAATTAAGTTTTCTCAACTTGTTTTACGTGATAATTTAAGTTGAGAAAACTTAATTTCTTTAGGTGTTACCAATTAAAGTATTTTTTTAAGTTGATCCAACTGTTCACTTTTTACAGTGTAAAACTTGGATGTTTAAGTCATTTCAACTTAAATTATATTATACTGAGTTAAAAAATGAGTTGAATCTTGTATAACATAAAAAGTTTAAACTTATTTTGATGAGTTAAATCAATGTAAAAACATATGTTGTCATAACTTAATGATCATATATGATCATTTGGTGAAAACTTCATTGCTGCAATATAAAGGAATACAATGTTTTTCTGGCTTTCCTTCTGATGCAGTGAGATCCAGGCAGACGAGCAATGATTATGAAGAGATCAAATTTGAATAAGGAATAACAAATTTTTATTCAAATGTAAAATTATAGAGACAAACAAATGCATCAAGTAAATATTAAAATTGTAATATCAAACAAGTTTGTGCAAGATCAAAGTATAGAGAAAGAAAGGCCCAAGGAGAGGAAAAAGAGAAGAATAAGCCCTGAGTCTTCTAAAAACAAAACATTTAATATGCTGTGCCTATGTAACAGGAGGGGACTAGAGAAAGGACCTATTGAAGTTCTTTTTTTAAGTTGATTCTTAGCAAAAAACACTTTGTACTTTCAAAATGATATGTGCTCATTAATGTGTAATTACTTCTACCAACTAATCAAGTATTCTCGTAAGCGTAGAATCTACAATTTAGAATACATACGAGCGAGTCGCTCGAATGGCGGAAGCCATGTTGCGCCTCCATCTTGAAAATACATTAGCCAAAGAGGGACATACCTGGAAATTCAAGCTTCGCCTTTCGCGTTTTTAACTTTGAACATTTTGTCAGTCAAAAATAGTCGATCTCGAATAAACTGCGAATAAACTGACTCCATAGGAGTCCAATACAAGGTCAATATTGATTTTCAGTTTTCACTAACGACAAAACAACAAATTATCTGTGAATTTATATGGAACTAAGCTTTAGGAGCTTTCCATCTTTACTCTCCTTCCTGTTACTTTGCATTCGGAGATTTTTGACTGACGTTTCCATCCTAATTATGCTTTTAAACGAAAGTTTGCCTCGGGTATCTTCACAAAAAGACCCTACGTGACCTAGCATGAGTTACCTTACGAGAACGTTCTCTCGTACTGCGTTGCAAACGCTGTGGGAAAACTCCTTTTCTCGAGAATATTGAAGCCTTTATTTTAAAACGCATTGCTGCAGCACAGGCGAGAGCATCAGGCTTGCGCGAGCATGCTGATAGGCTGTGCTGTGGCAACTGCACGAACCAATGGCGGATAGGCAGAGGCGCGCGGACCAATCAGGGCGCTTGGCACACTGCCAAAGTCAAGCGCGCGAAAATACACGTGACCATAGAATATAAATACAGATAAAATCCGCCATTTGACAGATTTAATCTCCTTCAGCTCGACTCACCTCGTCGCTGATCATCTCCGGATAGAAGCCGCTCGTCGTCTGAAAAGCCTTCCAGCGGAACAGCTTCGCATCTCGGCACCTGCCAGCCAAGCGTTTCCCTGTGGCATCCGACGAGTATCCTTTTTCTCTATCTAAAAGAGCAAAATCGCTGTTTTCACAGCGCATAGGCGTTGCTTCAAATGCCTCCCTCTCTCTGTCTATCTTGCGGGGTTCCCCTGCATGTGTCTGACAGACACACACAGTGCGCTGCCTGTCTCGGCCCTGAGCACGCCGAGTCAGCGCTCACCAAAGGCGGCTGCCTTTTCTGCGACGGGATGCCTGTTTCTACTCTACGCTCGAGACTCGCCCTCGCTTCGTCGGTGAGTGATCCCGCCCATCTTCCGTCTTCGGCGCCCCGCGAGCCCCGTAGGAAGAAGCGACGCGAGCAGAGGCGTCCTGAATGCAGTGAGTTTAGCGAATGCACGCCGGGCCTTTCTCCACGTGCTTCGCCCACGCCCCCTTCTCCAGTTCTATTTTCTCGGAGCGACCAACGCGGCGGGACTCGTCTCTTTTGGCGGATCTGCTGAGGAAAATGATGACGCAGTTTCCGTGGCGGCATCTGAGAGCGAGGATTGGTCGGGCTCCGCGGACCCCGTCCCCCCCTCTCAGTTGGATTCTTCCGACACTCGAGCGAACATCGACGCCGAACTCTTCCGTGTCATGTCTCGCGCTGTCAACGAGCTGGGACTCGAATGGGTTTCTCCTGTTGAACCGCCCAGAAGCCGCCTCGACGAATGGTTCCTGCCGGGGCGCCATCAGGCCCCTCGTCAGCGCGCCGCCCCCTTTCTGCCTGAGGTCCACGAAGAGCTCACTAAGAGCTGGCGCGCGCCCTTTTCAGCGCGAACGCGCTCATCTGCTTCTTCAACGCTCTCCACTGTTGACGGCGCTGAAGAAAAAGGCTATATGTCTCTCCCTCCACTGGAGGAAGCGGTCGCCGCACACTTATGCCCTCCCACTGCAGGTAGTTGGAGGTCTAAGACTGTGCACCCATCTAAGCCGTGCAGGACCACATCGGCCATCGCCAGCCGCGCTTATGCTGCCGCTGGTCAAGCCGCCTCTGCACTTCACGCCATGGCGACCCTTCAAGTCTTCCAGGCTAAGCTCCTCCGCTCCATGGATGAGTCAGGCCCTGACCCAGACACCTTTAAGGACCTCAGAAGTGCAACGGATTTGGCGCTGCGGGCCACTAAGACCACTGCTCAAGCCCTGGGCCGCAACATGGCCAGCCTGGTGGTTTTAGAGCGCCACCTGTGGCTGAATTTAACTGAGATCAGGGACGCAGATAAGACCGCCTTCCTCGACTCTCCAGTTACACCATCCGGTCTCTTCGGCCCGTCTGTCAGCGGCTTCGCAGAACGCTTCACCGAGGCTCAGAAAGCTTCCAGCGCTATGAAGCACTTTCTGCCCAAACGCTCTAGCTCAGTCCAACGGCGCCCCAAGAGCACGCCGCGACCTGAGAGGGTAGTTTCACAGGTCCTCCAGCCCCGCCCAGCGGCTGAGACCAGCCAGCACCCGAAGCCTGCTAAACGGTTCCCGTTCCCGAAGCGCCAGGGCCCACGGCCTAAGCTCACGCTCGATCACGAGCCCAAGAAGCCGTCCTAACCAGCTTAAAGAGGGGTCACTGTCCCGCCGCGGCCGGACCAGCCCCAAAAGTCGCTCGAGTGCTACTCGCAGCCCCCTCTTCAGTTCAGGCGGTTGGAGCAGTTTTAAATGCAGTACATGGGCCCGTCACCTGTCACGCACCCCTGCACACAAACGCTGTTTTAACAGCGACCCACAAAAAGCACAAATCGAGCAAAATTTCTCACCTACATACATGTCAGTCCGAGCCCCCGATACTGGGCGTTCCAGATATGATAATACCTCTGGCTCTGCGGGCTCTAGCTTGGCAAGCTATCCCCGGAATCTCAGATTGGGTGATGAACATCATAAAGCGCGGTTACTCGCTTCAGTTCGCCCGCAGACCACCGCGTTTTCGCGCGGTTATACAAACCACGGTAAGGAGCACATTGAGTCATGTCCTCCGCACCGAAGTGTTAAGTCTGCTGGCAAAAGGGGCCATCGAGAAGATCCCCCCTTCTCAGAGCGAGTCAGGTTTTTACAGCCGTTACTTTCTTGTTCCAAAGAAAGACGGCGGCCTGAGACCCATTTTAGATCTCAGACATCTGAACAAGGCTCTCATGTCACGGCCGTTCAGAATGCTCACGACCAAACATATCCTGGCGCAAATTCGCCCAGGCGATTGGTTTTTCTCAGTAGATCTGAAAGACGCTTACTTTCACATTCAAGTGAACCCCCACCACAGGCCATTCTTGAGATTCGCCTTCGAGGGGCAGACATACCAGTACACAGTTCTACCATTTGGACTGGCACTGGCACCTCGCACTTTCACGAAGTGCATGGATGCAGCTCTCTCCCCCCTGAGGCAGCGGGGCATGCGCATCCTAAACTACCTCGACGACTGGCTCATACTGACTCAGTCAGAGGCGGAGTCACATACTCACAGAGCCTGGCTCCTCAGCCATTTGGAAGGTCTGGGGCTCAGGGTCAATTTTTCCAAGAGTATTCTGTTGCCCAGCCAACGCATCACGTTCCTGGGAACAGTTCTCGACTCCGTACTTATGAAAGCATGGCCCACACCGGCCCGTGCTTTAACGATTCAGCAGCTCGCAGCATCGTTCTTAAAGGGCTCTCATGTACCCCTCAGAACGTTTCAGAGGATCCTTGGCCTGATGGCCTCTGCATCATCAGTACTCCAACTAGGCCTACTGCGTATGCGTCCTCTTCAGCTGTGGCTAGCACCTCTGGTGCCACCCCACGCCTGGCACTCAGGCCACTTGATTATCAAGGTGGACCAGCGCTGTGTTCAAGCCCTGGCCCCTTGGAAATACGCCAGCTGGTACCAGCAGGGCGTAAGCATGGGGGTGGTTTCGGAGAGGAGGATGATTTCAACAGACGCTTCCAACCTGGGTTGGGGAGCTCTGTACGAGGGCAGGCCTATCTCCGGCCTCTGGTCGAGCTCGGAGAAACGCCTACACATCAACTGCCTCGAAATGAGAGCAGTTTTTCTAGCCCTGAAAGCCTTCCTCCCATACCTGGCTGGTCACCACGTGTTGGTCCGGACGGACAATATGTCGGTGGTCTCTTACATAAATCGCCAGGGCGGCATCAGGTCTCGCAACCTGTTTGCCATAGCCTCTCAGCTCCTGCTATGGGCTCACACCAACCTGCGCTCGCTCAGGGCAGCTCACGTGCCAGGCACGATGAACATAGGAGCAGACATGCTCTCTCGGGGCAGAGTCCCCCCAGAGGAATGGTCTCTCCACCCTCAGACAATTCTCCTGCTTTGGGAGGTCTTCGGGAAGGCAGAAGTAGATCTTTTCGCCTCAGAAGACAACTGTCACTGCCCAATCTTCTTTTCAAAGAGCAGGGATGCGTTGGCCCACGATTGGCCCAACCTTCCTCTCTATGCGTTTCCTCCGGTCTCGATGCTCCCTCAGGTCATCGAACGGATCAGGAATACGAGAAGCGCAGTTCTCTTAGTAGCTCCTCTCTGGCGAACCCAGATTTGGTTTCCAGAGCTGATGCAACTGTCTGTAACAGACCCATGGCCAATCCCAGTGAGGTGCGACCTTCTGACTCAGGCCAACGGGACAATCTGGCATCCCCGTCCCGACTTGTGGGCCCTACATGTATGGCCACTCAACGGGTACCCCAGGATCTCCCAGAAGGTGTCCTGAACACTATTAAGGAGGCTAGAGCTCCGTCTACCAGACGCCTCTATCACCTTAAATGGTCAGTGTTCTTCAGCTGGTGTTTAGCTCGAGGCCTCGACCCACACACGTGTGAAGTACCAAAAGTGCTTTCTTTTCTGCAGGAGATGTTGGACGCGGGTCGTTCCCCCTCCACTCTCAAAGTGTATGTGGCAGCCATTGCTGCTTATCACGTATTGGAAGCCGGAGCCTCCTTAGGTAAAAGCGACCTTATAGTTCGTTTCCTTAAGGGCGCCAGAAGGCTTAACCCGCCTCGGCCGCCGTCTGTACCGGCCTGGGACCTTTCACTGGTCCTGCGGGCTCTTAAGGGGCCTCCCTTTGAACCACTTCAGTCAGCTGATCTTAAGCCCCTCTCTCTGAAAACCGCCCTGCTCCTGGCACTGGCGTCAGTGAAGAGAGTAGGGGACCTGCAGGCGCTTTCTACTAGCGCCTCCTGTCTGGAGTTTGGCCCTAATGACTCCAAGGTCATTCTTAGGCCAAGACATGGATATGTTCCTAAGGTGCTCTCAACTCCGTTCAGAGCCCAGGTTATTTCTCTGTCAGCTCTTCCCACTTAGGAGGACAGTGATTCTCTCACGCTCTGCCCTGTCAGAGCTTTGAGAATTTATCTAGAGCGTTCGCCCTTTTCAGACAGTCTGAACAGCTCTTTGTTTGTTTCGGGGGCCGAACCAAAGGCCTTCCGGTCACTAAGCTCACGCTGTCCAGATGGATAGTTGATGCCATTGCTCTGGCTTACACCTCACTGGGCCTATCCTGTCCCATAGGTGTTAGAGCTCACTCTACGAGAGGTGTCGCCTCTTCGTGGGCTTGGTCGAGTGGTGTTCCTATCGAGGACATTTGTGCGGCGGCCGGTTGGTCCGCTCCGTCCACATTTGTGAGATTTTACAACTTGGATGTCCCTGCTCTGCAGGCACGAGTGCTTTCTATCTAGACCCTGGCTCTGTGGATCCAGACTAGTTTTTGACTCAGACACACGGTTGTCACCTTGAGTTGTGGGTTACGTAAGACTGGCCCTTGGCCATTTCTTATGGTTTAAATTTCTGGGCCCGATGTTTCGGTCTCGTTTATCTTGGCCAATTCTGTAACTTCCCGGTTCTTGTGAGTCAGAGCGGCCACAAGATTATAGCACGGCGTTTTAAATAGCGTTCCCACAGCGTTTGCAACGCAGTACGAGAGAACGTTCTCGTAAGGGAACGTACTTGGTTACTTACGTAACCTCGGTTCCCTTAGAGATAAGGGAACGAGTACTGCGTTGCCTTGCCGTGCTGTTTATCTTGTGTCAGGTGTTTTTTCGCTTCAGTCGATTATACCTGTCAAATGGCGGATTTTATCTGTATTTATATTCTATGGTCACGTGTATTTTCGCGCGCTTGACTTTGGCAGTGTGCCAAGCGCCCTGATTGGTTCGCGCGCCTCTGCCTATCCGCCATTGGTTCGTGCAGTTGCCACAGCACAGCCTATCAGCATGCTCGCGCTAGCCTGATGCTCTCGCCTGTGCTGCAGCAATGCGTTTTAAAATAAAGGCTTCAATATTCTCGAGAAAAGGAGTTTTCCCACAGCGTTTGCAACGCAGTACTCGTTCCCTTATCTCTAAGGGAACCGAGGTTACGTAAGTAACCAAGTACGTTACGCTTTAAGAAAATATCACTAAAGTATATACAACAAATAATATACAAAAACTTTGGAGTGTGAGAGGAGACCATTGATCTCTTAATAATTTTGGGCAGGTGATGAACGGTGCTTAAGGATTCACATTTTGTCAATTGTTTGAAAATCAGTTTTTTTTTATTTATTTTTTTTATGGTGCCGGATTCAAAATATGTAGTTTACAAAGCTTGTTTCCTACTGGGGTAGTTCTTTAGAAATACACAATTACTCCAAATAAGATACAGTATCCTTTTAAACATGGCTAAATTACGAGTAAATTCTCCGCATATTGACGTTTCAGACATAATTAGAAATTGCATGTCCTCTCTTTAGTAAGATGAGCCAAATTGCAGAGAATCCCTAGGTGGAGCAATTTAGAGAGTGTAAGATTTGATCAATTTTTCTCATGAGAAGTGACAAAAGGCGATGTTGACAAATGCTGTCATAATTGAGGGTTTCTAGTGCTGCAGCAATCATTTGAGATCATAAATGCTATTAGGCTGTCAATCTGCTGGTCTTTCAAGGAAAGAAGTGGGACAATTATGCAGAATGGACATGTTTGGTTGTATTAAAAAGGCCTGCATTTCTCCCATGTACATCTAATGGGGATGCTTTCAACTCTACTTTCCTGTAATGAGTGCTGACAGTTTCTGATAGGATTATTGCAAGAGTGATATGCACAGCCTTACCAAAAATAACCCAGTATATTTATAAAGCAGTCATTACTATATGAATCAGTGGCATAATCTTCCTGAGTTTCTCTGAGCTGTCATCTTCTAACAAATGGAACTTGTTTTGGCAGCGCTATTACAAAAACACATGATCCTCAATATCCCTCTTTGTCTCCTTCAATAACGTCCCGCCACTTGCCGCGTAAATGACACTACCACCCCACAACACAGTATTCTACATTTCCAGGGTCTCTGCCGCCGAGGCTGCTGGTACAGCTGAGCGTGTTAAAATGTAATGATTCACAAAAAACAAAGACTTCTTGGAATTGCAGGCACAAGCCAAGATTGTGGCCTTCAAGCACTGGGACCTTTGACAGCACATAGAGTAGAGTGTGCTACATGTGTGATTCTGCATTCCCTGTCTCTCGCGGCCTATGCCCACACTAAAGATTCAGATACCTTCAGGCAGAAAGACGAGGTGTCAGTGCCACAAAAGAAAAGCCTGATAAAACTCCAAGGGCACACGCTCTCTCTGTTAATCTGAATCTAATGTTAGTTTCTAACAGAAGCACACAATGGAGCTGTTTGTTGTGTATTGTATCTTGTTTTGAAACAGGTCAGCATGTACAGTACACATTAACCTCCGTCTTTTGGCTTGATTCTGTCATATGAAAACATATAATTTTCCTTTGTTTTCTTGCTATTCAGAAAGAAAAAAATATTGCACTATGGCATATTGCAGTCTTAGGTGGTTGATTATGATTTCACTTTTTAACTTAAATTAGTGTGTAATGTTTGAGTATAAACAACATCTGCAAATATATTTTCTTTTACAGAAATCGCTTTTTAAGGACTACAACAAACTACAAGGGACTACAATGAGCTTCTTAATGGGTTAGTGACATCACTAACCCTACAATTTACATAAACCCCGCCCCCGGGAACACGATTTATAGGTTATTATTCATCAACTAACCATTCAGAAACATCCTGTTGCATTCTACATGTTGTCACTTCTTCTTGAGTCTCTCCATCTTTGTCTGACTCTGGTTTGAACATAAAAGGCTAAAAGTTTTTGAAATTTTAAGTACGTGTCTGTGTGAGGTAATCAAAGTAGTACAGCATTTGCTTTACCAATGATAAGATAACTGATAATGATTCAGTCAGTTACTAGTAGTATTTTTTTTTTATTTATTAAAAGAAACATGGGTCACACTATATATATATATATATATATATATATATATATATATATATACCATTTGATACAATTTACTTATTATGTACATTGTAATTACATTTAAAGTACTTGCATTTCATTAACATTTGTTGTTACATTGTTAACTTTACCCCTAACTCTAACCCAAACCATTACCCGAAAACCTAATCCTAAACCCTATAATGCTAACACTTTACTCCCAAACCCTACCATACCTCAAACTCATTAGTAATAATAAATCTCTGAATTTTCCAGAATAACAGTAAATCCATAGACGTGCATTTAATGTTATCGCAGAGTAAAAGACCACCTAATGCAAAGTGTAATCGAAACCTGCATTAAGCGGCCGTTTACACGGCACCTTTTTCAACTGAAAACTGAAAACTTTTTATGGGTTTTTGGCCGTTCATTTACACAAAAACAGCATTTTGGCAGCTTTAAAATGCAGGCTTTTGAAATCAGGCTTCAAAGTGCAAGTTTTTGAAAACTAAACTGTTATCGAAAACGGAAATGTCATGTGCAAGTGTATCATGTGTTCAGTCTATAGGTGCGTAGTGTTTCTTTACAAAGTGACATTGCCAACTATTGGCCTGGCAGCAAAATGCAGCGTTTTTTGTTGTTTTTGTGGATCCATGTGAGCGGGGATCGTTTTTACAAAGTTGGTGTCTGTACGTGAAGAAAGCGAAGGATTTTTTTTCTCCACTTTTTAGTACATCGTTGTCATGTAAATGTACCCTAAATTAACAGACATTGATTATAATTGATACACATTTTCCATGATGGTACTTGCACAGTATGTGGCAACATGTCCTCTTGATAAATATATATATTTTTTATTATATACATTTTATGTCAAAACATGATAAGAAAAAACCAAAAAATATTCTTATGTTTAAAATAGTACATCAAATATTTAAAACATAAAAGTGTCAAAGGCAACAGCTTGGAGATATCTATGCATTAATAAAGTCAAGTCAATGCACATTGTATTGCTAATCAAAAACTATATTTGTGAATCTGTTGTTGTAGTTTGTGTCGCCATAAATGTCATTGCCCTATTATTGATGTTTTTGAGATTGCACTACCTGATAAAAAATACAGTCCATAAACTCTTAGAACAGCTTGTGCACCTCTGCTGCATTTGTATTCCAGGCACAGTTGTCAAGTGCAGTAGAATGCAGGAAGCGCTCATTACCAGCTGTCATCATTTCTTGCATTAATGCACACTATTCTGCTTCTTAAAGAGAGCTTTTATTTGCTGAATCATTTTTTATTTATTTTTGTCAGTCTCAGGTTAGTCTAATCATCTCTGCCTGGATGTTTCTGCCATTGTTGCTTTCAAGGCAAGACTTGAAATAAAATGTTCAAAGAAATTTTAGCATAACATTTCAATATATTTATAGTAATGATAATATAACAAAAATTGCTTTGTATTCTACTAATAATTATATTTTCTTTATTGCTTCACTGACCATGTGTTGTTTCTGACAATATGGAAAAATACAAGAGTCAACCTTTCAATCCGAGAGGGATGGAGAAAGGACCCCATTATATATTGAATGTTTAAATTTAAGACTGGTCTATAATAACAAGCACATATTATCTGTCACTGGTGGTTGCTGGCAGAGAGATGAGGAAGACGGATATGATTAAGTATAAAGGTTTATTTGCAATAGTTCCAACAGAATGGCAAACGGAGAGCAATACACACTTAACATACAGTAGATGATACCGGACACTGAACTGAAACAGAACTGAACATATACACAGATGTTAATGATGGTAACTGATGAGTGCACAGCTGAATGTGATTAGTGTCCATGTCAACAAATGAGTGACGAAGGCAGGTGATGACAAAATATAAGGAGTCCAAATAACGTGAATGTGACATTATCATAATGATGGGTTTACAAACTTTTATGATAATATTATACTCTACATACATTCACTACCTCTCAAAAGTTTGGGGTCGGCAAGATTTTTAAATAAATAAAAGAAAAATACAGTATAAATATTGAATATCATCACAATTTAAACTGCATTCTATTGTAATATATTTTAAAATGTAATGTATTCCTGTGATGTCAAAGCTGCATTTTCAGCATCATTACTCCAGTCTCCAGAAATCATTCTTATATGATGATTTGACGCTCAAGAAACATTTTTGTTTCATTATCATCATCAAAACATCATTATAATTGTCATTATCAATTGAAGGCAAGTTATTAAAAATATGATGTAATTCTTTTTTTTTTTTTTTTACAAAAATCAAATAAAACTTGTGGAACGCCTGCAGCACCCTTGTCTAAATAGCCGATCCAAACAAATGTTCAGACTAATGCACATTAGCTTTATGCATCACCTCTTTTCATCTATCACAAATGCACTAATTTCACCAAAGAGAATTATCATATGTGTTGATTTACAAACCCGAGAACCTGGAATATAAAACAAGCTATTTGCAAACATCAAAAGGTAACACTGTATTTTCTCTGCAGGGCTAATTATCCTGTCCCAGAGTCTTAATCAAGAATCACACCAATTCAAGATGTTTCACCAGCAATCCAGTGACTGAAGAAGGGCATGTTTGTTTTGCAGATTCTCAAGCATAGCCGTTATGAGCAATCTACACTGTCAGGATGGATTAGCCAGAGCAAGATGAGCTAAAAACAGAGACAGTTTTAGCGGAGTTCGGATTCCTCCTCCACTGCACAGACGCAGTGTGACAGCGCCCCATCACAGATGTTTGTCTAGGTGCCTTGCCAGTGTTTTTGTGAGATTTGCATTCTCTTGTTGTGCCTCTGGCTATCCTGCTTTTATCTAAACAGCTGCTTGTGTTTCGACAGTAAGACTCTTGGCTCGGAGATGTTTGAAAGGATTGAAAACCATCTTGGAGATGTATGGTTTTAACATAAACCACAAGGAGATGATTTTGGAAAGTTTTTTTTTTTTTTTTTCTTCGCCCTTGGTTTATTTGGACACGTTACTTCAAACACATTCTTACATGAAAATCCTGACAAGACGTAGGAGCCTCTTGAGGAACAAATTAAAACGGTTGGTGCTTAAAAACAAACAAAAAAATATGGTTAATAAATATATAACATTTACAACAGTTGAAACAACCAGATTTTGGAAATTCATGCTTGTCTAGATGGTGGACTAACTGTAGATGCTGGTCGACCAGGGGAGCGTTTCCCGTACAACGACGTTTAGCCATGAAAACGTATTCACCTGAAGTATTTAGAGTAATGCTGAAGATGAATGAATAGCCCTGCACCAACATAGGGAAAATAACTGCAGTAATCTTACTCAGATTACACTAGTGAAAGAGCTATATTTAAAAGCCGGGGTTTATCATGCAAGTCCCTCCTTTGTGCTAACTTTGTGTGGCATTTGTTCTAAACTGGCTTCATTTGGACCTTTTTTGAGTAAGGGACAATTGGGTTCATCTCATAAATATGCATCAGTACTGTGTGCGTTTCCTCAACTGAGAAGCAGGTGCCCGCAGAACCTTTTTATGATCATTTAAATGCAGGAAGCTTAGTTTTGCAGTAAACACATGAACTATTGCAGTACATCTGTTCAGAGTTGAGCATTGTGTGCATCTTTAACATAAGTTATCTTGGTTTAATTTGTAAGAGATGGCTGTGACGTATTTTTGTTGGCCAACCTGGAAATTAACATCACCCTGGTTCCCTCGACAACAACTCAATAGGACTTTTCCACTGGCTTTTGGATTATTACAGAAAATAAGCTCTGTGAAACAACAAAGGTATATAGGTATAAAGGTATATCTGATATATTTTATATCAAAGAATGAACCGGGATTATGTCTTGAGCTTGTGTTAAACAAACTTATTTCAGGAATTTAACCAAAAAAAACATTCAAAAAAAACTCATTGACTTTGGGACGGAACTGGAAATGCTAAAATGCTTTCTCGTTTCTGCGTTTTGGCCCACAACAATATATCATCCCTGCTGCAGCGCTATCATTTTTAATATATTGTCAGGAAAAATCGATGTCAGATTTGTCAATAATGGCTCTCTAATTTAGACAGCAGGTACACTGTCCAGAAATGTCACTCATCACCACGGTGGTTTAAAGTTAGCCTCGATTCCACTGTGAGTTCAGTAATGATGCCTGGATGGCATCTAATATGCCGTGATTTTTTTTATAATTTTTTTTCAACATACAGTAATCTAATCAAATCACCCTCCCTTAAATATGCATTTGAACAAAGAGGGATAATACTGGGTAAAATTAATTCAAAAGCTTTCTTTTCTGAGGTATGTTTACCTGCTTTAATGTACAAAAAGCTCTTTGTTGAAGGAAATAATACATTTTGTAGAGGAATTCTAATATAGTCTGTGAAGTAACACCCATCTTGTTAGATGACTTGTTAGAAAGACAGACTTATTAATTTTTTTTTACCTTTTTCCCCTGAAGGGTGTCTGGTTTTGAGAAGAGTTAAGTATGAGCTTGTTCATCTATTCCTGTCGATCACATTTTAAGTAGGCTATAAATTAATTAGCAAACTTGAGAAATGCAGATTCTTATACAGCTGCCTGACAGTCAGTGTAATATAAAAAAAAATATAAAAAAAAAGAGAAATGTTTAAGATCCCTAGACAGAATTTGTTTTTCCACAGTGCAACATGCACCTCAGGCTCCATCAGTTCTGACTAGCATTGGTTGGTGAAGGGGATCATTACTGGATACCATTGCATTGGTCCTCTTTGCACTGTTTAAATCAGCAGAAGGGCTCCTGACTAAATCTGGCATGTGTCAGCACCCATCAGAGCCTTCATGTATGACTGTGCACTAACAACCACATCAGTGCTGCTGTGTAGGTAGATCCACAGGGCCCTGAGAAGCTCATCAGCTGGGTTTGGCTGTGTTCCAACTGAGCCAATTCAAAGTCACTGCTGCTGATAAGAGGAAAGTTAAGAAATAGTGTTTTCCCTGCGAAGGATGCTTTTTCTGAGCATTCCAGGGATGTGACGTTCAGTCCAGAACTACAGAAATCCAGGAGCTACATGTAGCGTTAAGACTGCTTCATCTGGTGGAATGCCATAAATATGGATGTCTACGTTCAAGGCCTGGATCTGCCAGAAGACATCTTTCCAGGATTCCCCTTCAAGTCTATAATGTACCATTCTCCAATATTGAGGAGAGCCAGCTGCTACCTCTTAAAAAGGAAGCACATTTGCCTTTAACAGCCTGAAGATTCATCCAAAGCTCCCTTCATCACCAATCAGGGGTGTGTTTCCCGAAAGTATTGTTACCAAACTATAGTCGTAAGTTCTGTTGCTAACAACATAGGTCAACGATTTAGCGTTTCCATAACTCCATAACCATAACTCTATTGTAAGTACAAGTAGTTCATTATTATTACTTAGTACTTAAATTTATGACTACACTGTAACTAAGACACCTTAAAATAAAATGTAACCAAACAATACAACTGAACTAACTAAAACTTAAAAAACTCAATAGTAATAATGTTAATTGCATTTAACCCTTGTGAGGTGTTCATATTTTTGTTATTCAGCCAGTGTTCGTGGATGGGTCTGGTGGACCCGCTGCATTTTGGGTTTTTTAATTCAACATAATCAAACAATGTATGTTAAAATACTCAACAGATGTTTACTTCATCCCAATTACAAGCAATTTAAACAGCATATATGGTTAATATTTCCTATTTAGCTTTGTTAGATCACATTTAAGAATTGCAACCTTGTGCGGGAATGGCAGGGGTAGAAACAAAACTCACTTTTGGACTCACACTCTCTCACACTTACACACAATCAGTGTGTACAGTGTGTGGTCATTGAAAATGTGTTCTGATATATGTTCTTCACAGAAAATGAGCCAAGGCCAATGAGTCTGAGGTTGAAAAAATAATGAATCGTATCATTTTTCTTTTTGATAAAAAATTAAAACAGGTCCTACAGACCCGAACACCATACAAGGGTTAAGGGGGCGACAAAAGCTCATAACAAAATGACTAATAATTAAACTAAAATGTTTTATTAGAAAAAAAATATTCGTTTTATAAATGTAGCCTACATCATTTATAAGTAGGCAAAGAATTTAAATGTTGAAGGGATGAATTAAAATGAGATCACTTGTCTTTAAATCATTTGAAGTCATCTTAAGGCTCCCTTGGGAGTTTTCTGAGGCTCCCTGGTTAAGAACTAGTGAAATTAAAAATGACAATTGAGACATCTTGTGCTCTTGTTGGCTTCATGGACCACAAATCCACATCATTTATTTGGGACAGAGCTATAGAATCTATCGCTCCCAGTCAGAAGCTGTCTGAAGAACAGTGAGAAACATCTATGCGTATTTTGTAATGAAGTCTAGAAGGCTGGAGTGGCGTGCACAGCATGTGCCTTTGGAGAACTCAATCTGCTGTCTCTGCAAGACCTACAACCTACTGGGCATTAGTGGTGAACAAGAGGAAACAAGCCATTAGAGCCATAGTGGCATAGTAAATAAATACCTAAAAGTATGACCAACTCTTGGTTTGATGTGCTAAGACCTAAAACACACAATGAACCTAGTTTACAACACTTAATATGTGTCTTCAAATATACAAATGTGTCTTGCAATGTGTTTTTTTGAAAGTCTCTGATGCTCACCAAGGCTGCATTTATTTGATTAAAATACAATTGAAACAATACTATTGTGAAATATTATTGCAATTTAAAATAAACATTTTCTATTTTAATATATTTTGAAAGGTAATTTATTCCTGTAATATCAAAGCTGAATTTTCAGCATTATTACTCCAGTCTTCAGTGTCACATGATCCTTCAGAAATCATTCTAATAAGATGATTTGATGCTCAAGAAACATGTATGATTATCAATGTTGAAATGATAATGTAACTGTAATGTTGTAATGCTGCTTACTATTTTTGTGGAAACCTTGATCCTTTTTTTCAGGATTCAATAGAACGTTCAAAAGAACAGCATTCATTTAAAATAGAAATCTTTTTTAACATTATAAGTGTTTACTGTCACTTTTTGATCAATTTAATGCATCCTTGCTGAATAAAAGTTTCTATTTCCTTAAAACAACAACAACTGGCCACAAACTTTTGACCAGTAGTTTGTGTGTTATTAGTAGCCTATCTCTACTACTGCCTGACAGTATATTATACACTTTTTACCTTCAGAATAAATGTTTACGCACACACACACGCATGCTTTTTTAACCTTTAAATTCATGTCCAAATAAATACATAATCATTTGAATGTGTATACTGCATCTAAATATGTAAGTAATTTAAAAATAATCGAATTATCACGAGACTATAGTGCATGTTTATGTCACATCCAGTGAAGATAACACCCCCCCAAACCCCCAACCCCCCAAAAAAACAAACACATTTCACATTTCACAATCCTTTAAGGGGTAGGCGTGATCACAGGAGACAGATTTTACATTTATATCACGAAGGCAAAACCCCACAGATAACCACTCAAGGTCACCTGAGGATGATCTGTTAAAACAGGCCCATGAAAATAGTTTTTAGAAAGTGTTTGCTGTTCAGGACCATCAACAGACCATGAAGATTAGAGCTGCCCACATGAATAAGCATTTTGCGTGTCTAAAAACAGCCTATTTTTCTCAAGTATAGTGCCACAATAATAGTCAGTTATTTCATCTATTCACATGGTATCTCTAGCTTCAAAGCACTTGTCTTAGACAAAAATAATAGCTTTGCTGGTTCTCTGTTAATTATAGAAGCTCTGCTGCCTCAGCATTTTCACATATGCATGTCCCAATGCCGGCGGATCAGAGAAATTCTTTTCTCCACTTTACCAAAGCAAGATTTTCAATGGCTCTTTTCGTCATCCATAATATATAGTAAGTCGCTTAGTGTTCAGATGCAGGTTATTGCTACAACATGATCACAGTACACTTAATGCACAATATCATTTTATAAATAATTTATTTTGAAGCGTAAAAGCAGGCTCGAGGATATAAAAAAAACATTTCTCCCACATATGGAGATAATGCATATTGCAGTAGACATATGCTAAAACCCCTTTGGCTCTCCTTTAGTAAAATACAGTGATGTGTAGACCTCTAGTTATTGCTTTGTGTACATGGCCCTGACAACCAAATATAAACACAGCAGCTGAGCGTTGCCGTCAAATGTTCCAAAGGCTGAACCAGTATTGCTAAACCAGATCCAAAACACGAAAAACTTGGGAACCCTCTCTGCGCTCACTCACTGTAAAAATATCAGAGGTGTTAGATGTTGCTGCAAAAACATCAGAGCCATTTTTACAGTATTCAAACATATCAGATCTCACACATGAGCGAGCAACTGAGAAAGACAAGAAGGTTATAATTTCTCTCAACAACACCACGTTTCCATCACATTTGGCAATATGGAATAATTGGTCGTTTGCATTGGTTGTTAAGGGTAATTGGCAGACCAGAGTGATAAGCTACACCTTGTGGGGAGAGTTGGCTGAAATGTGTCTACCTTTACATTTGCAACTCACGTGATTTGTTTCCAAATAGTATCTTAGATATTCAGTTGCACATTCAATCATGCAAAACACAGCAAATGAAAAACAGCAATTATACGTGACATCAGAGGTTGCGTAAACCACATTTCTTCTCCCATTTACCAAATAAAAAAATATTGATGGATTTAAAAAAAAAACTGTCATTTTAACAGATAAAAAAGGATATCTAATATATTGTGTTCCATTTTTGACCAGGAGAGAGATGTGAGTGAGGATTTGGGAAGAGAAACAAGAGATGCCAAGTGCAGTGGAAAAATGTACAGGATTTTGTTCATAACATTGAGCGACCAGATCACAAAACCGCAGTGTCTGTTTTTTGTTTTGTTTTTTAACAATGCAAGAGCAGAATACAAAGAACAAATCTTTTTTATCAACACTTACATTCTACCAATAAAGCTATTCATTCATTTAAAACAACATTTAAAAAAAAAAAGCTGAGAAAGACTACAACTGGAATATAAGCAATGATTTTATCGCTTGTTTCTGCTCCTTTTTTGCCTGTGTTTTGATCTGGAGATTCTCTTTTCTTTCAGAATTTGCTTAACGTATAACTGAAAAATTCCGTCAATTGGGGGGAAAAAGTTAATACAGACTTATTTTAAATGCTGTTCCTTTCACAATATTAAGTTATGACTTGAAAACAAATTTATCATGATATTGTAAACTAATATATTTTGAAGTATACATCACTTTGTAAGAACTGATTTTCCTGCTAATACAAAACTCACCCTGCAATAAAGCAATAAAACGCACCCTGGACAGAAGATCGAGAGCACAGGACATTGTCTTGTCCAAACTTATCTCCTTGTTTATATGCATCCCCCCCTCTCCCTCCTCAAGTCACTAAAAGTTCACTGAGATTGTCCATATATCATGTATGATGTATCTTGTGAATCTATTGTTTTTCCTTTTCATGTTTGGTATCATTTTAAATGTCTCAGTGCAATTGGTAAAATGGTCTTAATTTCATTGCAGTCATTGGTAGTATGAGAAAGATTGAAACCTTGGGAAAATTCTGTTCTCCTCTTTGGGTGATGTCTCTTCAAGATATCTGATAATTCTCCCCTCTCCCCCAAAACCAGGTGTTACTCTGGGGTATATGAATTGACCCAAAACAACTCTAAACAATATTTGTATAACCCTTTTGTTCTGGTCTGGGTATTTAAGGGTAGGTGACAGAGCAGTCTTCGGGGAAGCCTGTAACCATTGGAAAACACTCACACACCACTGTGTGTCTCTGTCAGGAATGCATTCAGTGGCGGTTCTACATTGAATTACACCCTGGGCGAGACCCCATTCGAGCGCCCCCCCATAAGAAATGTTTCTTACCCCATTGGCAGATCATGTTTTGCTTGTTTTAAGCAAAAACTCAATTTTTATTTATTTCCCCAGAAAACAAGACTTAATATCTTATGTCATTTTACTACTTTAGTAAAATAACGTTATGCAGCTTTATTTAAGAAATGTTTGATATTTGGACTGGAAACAAGATAAAAATACTAAGTAAGAAAAGCATTTTTTGCACTGAATTTGAAACAGTTTTGTTGCAAAGCACAATATTATGGTGAAATTAGATCTCGTGTTTGAGTTAAAACCGAATTATTGTTAAGCATAGCAAGAATCATAGCAAAAAGGCGTTATACCCACCAATTAATATTGCCCCTTCATTCATGACATGGATACCGTAATCATACAGATAAAACATAGTTGCATACCTTTATCTTTCGCTCGTTTCTAAATTGGGCACCTGATGGCTTTGACCTTTCTTGTCCATCTCTTATTTGGCACTCAACATCGACAATCAACAGATCCCCTGATCCCCCCATAACTGTCACTCACGACGAGTCACGACCAGAAGTCAAGACTAAACCAATTCACCTTGGTGGTGGTGACCAAGTAATCGTTTTGTATTACCTATTTTTATTAGCCATTCAGACAATTCAGAAAAACAAAAATGTGCAGGAAATATAGAGGCCTGTATTTATAATATTATGAATGAAATGTGCGTTATTTGGAAGAAAGTCGAGGTGTGACTGACTTAGATAACTATATGGAACTTTGCACAGCTTTCCACTCACTAGAAATTTCACTTTGAAAGTGCCTCAAAGCATTCAATAAGCAACATAATACCCTTTTGAAGGAAGTAACAACATTCCCCTCCCCCACCACCACCACCATATAAATGCCTATATAATTATTTGTAGCAACCTCTACATAACATAATCTCTACATAGTTGTATGTTGATAATGAAAATGCAGGTGCAATTAATCAAATATCCAAATTTATCCCTGACCACCTCCAAGTTTGGTTTCAGTGATCTGATCACAATAAATAAAGGGGGCCTATAAGAAGAAGAAATTAAAGTATTGATTTGCACAGCAACATTGACACTCATAAACACTCACACAGTATATAGGCATAACTTGGGCCCGGTTCCCCAAAACGTTCTTATCGCTAAGTAGTTCTTAACCTATTCATTAACCTCTCTCTTAACGTTACGGCACGATTCCCGACACGTTCGTACGCTAAGTATATCTTCTGTAAGTCACACTTTCTTAAGGTTGGTCTGGACCACTCTTAGCTTTACCTTATCACTGTTGCATGTCTATATGAAAATAATTCTGAAGTTTTAATACACACAGACAGTTCATTTAGGCTAATTCAAGTGTTTTCATGCAAAGAATAAAATTGTCAATCACACTGATTGTTGTTAGAATTTTAATTATATTATTATTATATATTATATTATTAATTTAATAAAAGAGTGCTTTTAAAGGCCAGTGAAAGCATAGGCTACTGTCAGTTAAGTTCTATTCGGACGCAAATATTGTTTCACATGGGCTCGTCCGGTATTTTAAACATTTACAGGGGTAAGTCGGTGATTTTAGTGCCGTCCGAATCCATAATATCAGTGTTTTTTCTCACCCAACCCGCGTAAAAATCCCTGGCCAAATTAGTACCTACTGTTTTTTGACAATCAGGTCGTGTGCTAATTTAATTGCCGTCTGAATCCACATCTCTGCGTTTATAAGAAGAGATTCAAAATTCACTGTTTAAATCCTTTTTGATCACTGCCGAGCACCGTACATAAGATGTAAACTTTTATTACTGAAATGCTGGAAAGTATTTACAAGAACAATATTTCATCGCAGCTCCACCTCAGCGAACAAAAATGGGAAAGAGATGAAAGCACGTAAAACATTTTTAATGGTTATTGTGGCAGCAATTTGCAAATTTGTTATTATAGGCTATTATAGTTTGGATTATTTTTTATAATATCCAATAGTCCTAATAAATGTAATTTCAACTATTTCTGAAGTGCTTCTTTTATAAAGAACACCACTTTCTAGCATATACTGTAACAGTGAAACAGCGCCTGGACAAGAGAATAATTGGTTCTCGACGGACCATCGCCACGGACAGCACCGGGTAACGTCGCACGTAAGAAGGTATATCTTAAGCAGCTTTCTAAGGTATAGTTCGGGGAACACGCCTAGTAATGGTATACCTTTAGTTAAGTTATACCTTACGAGTCTTCGTAGCGCGCTAAGAGACAACGTTATCGGGAAACCGGGCCTTGGTTGATTACTTGACTTTGGTGACAATATGCTGCTAACCAGTGACGGAGTCCAGCACTCAATAGCCGCGTTTCCACTGTCGGGCCAGGGCCGGGCTAGGGCTAACAGCGAGCCGAGCCGGGCCAGTGGCCTCGGGCCTCAAGCACTGGGCTTGCGTTTCCACTGCCGGGCCATTAGCCCTGCAGCGCTGCCCTAAACCCCGCCCTTAACACGCCTTCCTGGATCAAACGTCATACAACCCCACCCATTACAGCGGGAATTATGATGTTCATTCAGGCAGGACACTAGCTTGCTAAAATTACAGAACGATCAAGATGGAGAGGACCGAAGCGTCTGTTTGTTTGCTCTTTTTGGTTTTTGCTTGGTGGAAGATGAGGCAGCAAAGCCAAGATAAGAAGATGGAGGTTCAGCGGCGACAACGCCGAAAGCTTATGTTGGCTGCAAGGCGAAAGAGAGCGATCCAACGACGTGCGATTCGGTTACAGCGAATGCAGAGTCGCCAGCAATGGATGGAAACGGTAAATATTTCCGTTTATAGTATAGTTAATTCGTATCTTGTAGTCGATGTGAGCATAACTTCAAATCATATAGCACAGAGTTGTTTTTATGAGCTTTCATTAACTGTCTTTACGTTACTGTCTGCTGAAAAAAGACAAATATTTTGCTAGCTTATCATATCTTGCTTGCTATATTAATATAATTAGGAGGTAACGTTAATGTTAAACTTTCATTGTATTATTCGTCTGATAATACATCTAACTATTTTGTATATGCCTATGTATTTCGCATAATTAGGGAAGTAGCCTAGTGTTTATAGTACCACTTGGTTCATGTTAGTTCACAGTGCGTTAACGGATTTTAACAAATAAAACATTGGAGTGTAAAAATGTATTAGTAAATGGGTTAGCAAATATTTATAAATGCTGTAGAAGTGCCTTTCATTTATGTTCATGTAGAGATCTGTAACATAATTATGGAATTAATGTTTACACTTCATTCTATTATTTTCCAGATGATGCATCACTACTACACCAATATAATGTGGACCGCTGAGGTGTGGGCCTATCAGCGAACAAGTGACTGGTGGGATAACACTGCTCAAAGATTTAAAGATGAGCAGTGGCTGGGCGACTTCAGAGTTTCCCGAGAAACATTCACATACATTTGTACAACTCTGAAGCCTGCACTACAGCGACAAGATACAGCATATCGATTATGCATTCCTCTGGAGAAACGGGTAGCCATTGCATTGTATAAACTAGCATCAACAACAGAGTACAGGACGGTAGCCAACCTGTTTGCTGTCAGTCGGACTTCTGTTTGCCGCTGTGTGCATGACTTTTGTAAGGCTGTGATTGCAATACTTCGGCCCAAGTTCATCAAAACACCAGACCAGGACAAACTATCTGAGATGGCAGATTACTTCGAAGAGAGGTTTGGAATTCCACAGTGCGTGGGTGCTATTGATGGTTCTCACATCCTTATATTAAAACCTCCACAATATCAATCAGATTTCCACAACAGAAAAGGTTGGCACTCCATAATTTTACAAGCAACTGTGGATGGCAAAGGGATGTTCTGGGACCTGAATGTTGGACAGCCAGGGAGAGAACACGACGCTAGTGTCCTCAGAAAGTCACGCCTATGGGCTTGGGCCACAAACAGTAATGGTTTTTCTGGCAGAGTAAAAAACATATGTGGAACTGATGTTGGCTACTTCATTCTTGGTGATTCTGCTTACCCATTGCAGAAATGGTTGCTAAAAGCATATCCTGATACTGGCAGGCTTACAGAGGGCCAATGACTTTACAACATGCGAACAAGTCGAGCTCGTTGTGTGGTTGAACATGCGTTTGGGAGGTTGAAAGGAAGGTGGAAGTGTCTCAGTAAGCGAAATGACTGCAATGTAAATGTTGTTGTTGATATGGTGGAGACATGCTGTACACTGCACAACTTGTGTGAATTGTACATGGACAGATTTATACCAGAGTGGTGTGATCGTGATAAAGATGCTGAACGTTCACCTTGCAATGTTGGTGATGAGCGTTCAGATGCAAGAAGTGCTCTGCAACAGTTGTTCATGCAGCAGCAATAATTGTAAGTTGTTGTTATATTGTGTTTGTTACAAATAAAATATTTGAAATGAAGATTTGGCGTAACCCTGTTTTGTGACTTGAATACAATTCTTTATCCTAAATGGTACATGGTTACATCAGACATTATTTGATCAATAAGCAATAGGCCATTTAAACATACAGAGTGAATACTGCGATATTTTTTTTAAATAACATACAATTAAACAATCTTCTCACTATTTTTAAATAAAATCAAAAATACTCAGCTCTACAGGTATGTTTTTATGTATTTATTGCAGTTGTAAGTATTTGTCTGTTCAAATGTTTTTAGATATGGTCACTTCTGTTAATGGTACTTTTAAATGTGAAACTGCTTACACTGTTTACAGTATTACAGAATACAAAAGGTGCCCATCAGACAGCCGTTTAAATAATGTGCCCATCAATAAGCATATATTCTATACCAATAAATGTCTTATAGCCTAATTATCATTCTACTGACTAGGATTGTATTTGCATTACAGAATACAAAAGGTGCCCATCAGACAGCTGTTTAAATAATGTGCCCATCAGTATGCATAGTTGTCTATACCAATACCTGCCTTAATGGTTTATCTGAGTCAAAGTCTTTATATTTTAGTTTATTATCATGTAGGAAACTTTTACAATAGGTTTTCATAAGAAATCTTTTTTTTTTTTCTAACATATATGCAGTGGGAACTAACATGAACCAACAATGAATTACTAAAAATAATGTATTTAAGTAACATTCATTTTACATATATGCCTTATAATATGTGTATAATATTTTACTATAATAATGTGTATTTTGCTTTTGATAATGTGCCCCTTAATAAGCATGATTTCCATTTGCCTCAGTTATAATAGCACAGCTATTACTTTATTTATATATTAAGTTCACATCAGAGTGCAAAAATACAAAGGTGCTTATAAAATGTGCATACAAATGTGCATACATACACATACAAATGAAACAAAACAGGTGCTTTTGATAAGTACTATTACAAATGTGCACACAAACGAAACGGCAGGTGATTTTAAGTAGCCGCCTACTATTTACACAAAAAAACTTTTAAGGCATTAAGGCAAACAGAAAGATAGATGTTTTGTCCATCTACTTCCGCTGGAGAAGGGCTGCGGTCAAATTACTGAAGACTGATGCAAAAGACTCAGATTCTTTCTGTCTTTGTGACATCTCCTCCCGTCTGAGTTGTGCATCATAGTCCAATTCCTCTCGTCTCATCATCATTTCTTTCTTCATTTCTTCTCTTCTCAGCTCCCGCTCTTCTTCCATCTGTTGCTGTGTTATGTCCCGCATACACTGCAAAAACTCACTTGATGCCAAATTTGCAGCTTTGCGTTTGCGACTCTCTGTAAAAGCAGACACAAAAATAAGCAGGATATTTGGGATGTCTTCTGATAGATTATAGATTGTGGTATAGCACATACAGTATACCAAACTGTAAAGTTTGTTACATATATTTAGCAGGTACATTAAACGCAAAAATACCTGGTCTAGTCCTTTGTGGAATGTGATGTGATCCTCCTCTTATTATGGTTAGATCTTCAGGGCCGCCATGTCTCTCTGTAATAAACATATATTTATAATAATTACATACTGACAAGAAACTAACAAAATGTTTAATACTTCTGTGGTGTATTTTGTATATTTTTTGCTTACCGGGTGTCGACGTTAGCAGTGGAAGTGTAGTAGACGGTCCCTGCTCCACTTCTGAGTCAAATAAAGCACCCTGGGATGACGATTCTAGCACACAAAACATAAACACGCATATGAGCCACTTATGCAATATTTTATTTGTTTTCTTAGGAAGTTAGAAAACTTAGATTTTAAGAAGATAGCATGTATTAACTCACCGTTCGCGGCTGCCATAGTGTCCCGACTTGTCTCTCCACTAACAGAGGGACGGTGACCCAGCACACCGTCCATCAAGTCGAACCATGGAAAGTTCCTTCTCTGGGCACAGTTTTGTCCATTGTGCGTTTTAATCGCCTTGTACTGCGCCCGCAACTTTTTTATTTTTTCCCGAACTTGAAGCGATGTTCGCTGAATGCTTAGCTTAGCAAGTTCAGCAACGATGTATTTTATAACGTCCTCGTTTCTGCACACGCCGTCAAATTGACGTTGTACCCTTTCTTCTGCCCAAATGCTCAGAAGAGCTTTGGTATCTTCGACAAACCAGTACAGGCGATTCTCCATTTCGAGCAGCGTTTAATTATAACGATATAAAAAAGTGAAATGTACATCTTGCAGAGTTGCCGCAGACCATAACTTTCCCTAACACCGATAAACTCCGCCTTTTACCTGGACCACGCCTCTAGCCCGAGCTGGCCCAAGGTATTCGACGGGCCAGAAATCCTGGCCGTTGGCCCCGAGTCAGCCCCGATCAAGCCCCGGAAGTGACAGTGGAAACGCGACTGGCCCTGGCACGCACTAGCACGGCCAGGCCCTGGCCCGACAGTGGAAACGCGACTATTTATGTAGATCAGGTCTCATTTCAACTATTTTCCTTACAGGCATTTTTAGATGTCTCTAGTCTGAGATGAAGTCCCATTGGGAGTCAAAAGTCCATCCTTTCTCAGGAGGTCAACGTGAAGAGAATCCAACCCAAGATTTATCCTCCCTAATCCACCCCAACATCTCTCAGCTGTCACCTGTAACCTGACTCAATACCTGTGAGTGATTGGCTCAGACAAGGTCAGTTCTTTTAGATACTGCATCATGGCTCTCTTCAGCACAGCACAGCACGCTGATTTCACAGGAATCTTCAATCAACTAACAAGAAGGCAGAGATTATCAAACGACAGTGCCTGCTCGGTCTTCCTCTTCGATTGCACTTCGATCTGGCTTCTCACGTAAATCTTAACAGCATATTGCAATTTCATAATAAAAATCATATCTTGCATGTAAAAAACAAAACAATTAGACAGGGTTTTTTTTGTTCATAATACAGCATTTGATTAAAAATAAATTAGGGATTAATTTCTACATTTCTAAACAGGTCCTACATTTCTATATCTACAGAATAAAGTAAAAAATTGTTGCACAAAAGATAATGTTTTCATACTGAGTCAGAAATATTGTTTATTCAGAGTGTAGGTCAGTTTTTTTTTTTTTTTTTTTTTTTTTTTTTTGGATGATGAACAATTAATTATGGTATCCTTATTAACTCTTCCAAAGAATTGTGAAATTTGGCTTCAGACTTCATGTTAATATTTTTGCTCTGAAAACAGCAACTTTTAGTTCTATCAGCTGGTAGAACATGACACTATAGCAAAGCCAATGGTGTGGATTCCCAGACCATAGTTCCTGATTATAAATGTATTAACCTTAAATGTGAATGCCATTTCCTTCAGATAAAAAAACAAAAAACATATGCACAATGAACACATGTTCTTTCAGTTTGTTTAGTTGTGTGTGCCGTGAACAGGTTGACATTAGTTGACATTAATTCAAAAATATTTCAGTCGTACATGTTGAAACCTTCAAGAATAGTATTTCAGGGACACTTCCAACTTAAAAATAAAGAAATAAATTAACCAAAATAAATAAGCCTTCACTGTAAAAAATAATTCTGTGGCTTAGTAAATATGACAGAAATTTTTAACTTTATTAACTTAATAAAATCTCTGAATATCGTTTACTTGATTGTTTGAGTTAAACATACCAAAATAATTGAGTAAAAATCCAACAGTTAATTTTATCTAAAATTGACAGATATATTTATGTGTGTTTTTTTTTCAATAAAATGATTTAGTATTTGACTAACCAATTATTTCTTTATAATATACTTAATATATTTGTGAAATTTCTATCAAAATATTTGAGAATGTTTAATTTAACTTATCCGTTTCAAGAAACCAAAATATTACTTAATTCAAATCAATATTATTAATATATTTAACACACTCTTAAGAAATTGAGTAAGTTTACTCAATTAAAACCCACCCTTTGACGTGACGAAAACTCAACGGTTGAGTGAGCGCGGGCTGTTTGAACTCTCTCCAGTCCAAAACAACAGTTCTCTTCTCAGCGTCGCAGACTTGGTGCATTTCCTCTGTGAAATTCAGGTTTGTTTATGTTTTATTTTATCTATAAAATCATTACTGTGCTTTAAATTATTTTATTTAATGCAAAACAACATAGAGGCGTAATTCGACACCTAAAGGAGAGTCGCGCCTGTCTTTTTGCGTGATTGAAACGCGTTGCATTTATTCTGAACAATTCTGAGAGAAATACTTAACATGTGCACTGCTCATGGGCTTCATAGGGGTCTTCAGTCACATGACCTTGAATGGGGGTCTTTCAACTAAATTTAGTTGTCCATGATATTGCCCAACTTAATATCAGGTTATTGCATAACACCAAAGGACATTTTTTTCTGTGACAAACTTTATGAATTTCCTACACTTTTAGAAATGTATGTATAGGAAAAGTGATGGCCACTTAGTGAAATATACATAGCACAATTATGCCAGGAGTGTTCATTAAGATTTTTAAACATTATTTTCTTTATTTATAAAAGTTAATATTTATGAAATAATTTTGTCTACCGCCACACCATAGGACGATTTTGAGATTTGACTCAAAGTTGTAAAACATAAAAAAAATAAAAAAATAACTTGGGTATTAAAACAAAAAATTCATGTAAAACAAGAAAATGTTTAACCATTTACAGTATTCTAAATGATGAAAATGTGAAATAAAAAATGTTTTATCTTCTGTGACGGTGAAAAAGCCACGTCACGTCAACTACCCATAAACACACGACTTTATTCCTAATGATAAGGAATATAATTATTATAATTTGGATGATAAAATGTCCTCAGAACTGTCTCTTTTTGTTTATTGGCAGGTTATGTCAGTCGCTCGCAGAATCTTTCGGCTGTGAGTGAAACGCAGGACGGCGGTCTAAAGTTTGAAGTTCACCCGCAGAGCGCGAGTCGGTCTCCGGCACAAGAACCAGCGTTGAGACGGTGGATATTGGATAACAGACTGGTTGATTACACTTGAATTAGGCTACCTGAATGTTTAAATATTTCATTTGTACTTATAAAATGTTTGTTAAATGAGTTTAAATGTAGGCAATATTGTATACATGTTAAAACATGCTGTATTGCTGTAACGTTACTCATTGACAATAAAGGCCAATGCCATGTACTGGTGGTTGTATGGACTATTTTACAAAGGTTTAGAGAAAATAAAAAAGTTAATATTACTCATTAATAAAAACAGTTAATATTACTCATAAATATTGTTTTTTAAATGTTTAAATGTTAAATTATTTCTACTCAATTTTACTTGTTAATGTACTCAGATGAAGTTACTCAGATTTACTTTTTTTTTTTTACTTGCATTTACTCAATTCATACAGTATATTTAATTGATTTCACAGCATTAAAATTTGCTAAATTTTTTTTTATGTAAAAATGTTTCACCAAACATTTTTGTTTTTTCAAGGTGGAGGTAAAACAAGCATAATTTAGACACTTACTTGTCAGGGCATTCTCACTTCCAAAAGAAGTGTACTAGTTGCTAGGATACAGAGAAGGTATCCATGGTAAGATGTGAAGTATGATAAAAAAAAAGAAATGAATGCCAGAACAAAGCCCCCCAACAGACAAACTAGAGAGAGAGAAAGCACTCTTTCAGAACATTTTACTTTATGAGTACTGTACTACAGTGCTAACATTGATTTTTTCCATCAGATGTAGCAGTGTGACCGGAAATCTGAACAATGGGACATTTTATGTATTATTCATGTACAACACATGATATGCAAACAGGTGATGTAGGCTATTAAAAATAAAAATAAACTATACACTTGCTTTTATGTTAACCTGTCCCTGTAAGACTAACACTTTCAATAATGCATATCTCTATTCTAAAACCTGCTGCCTACATAGACCAATGGCTTCTAAGATAAGATCCTAACCATCATAGAACATCATAAGTGACCAATCTGACTGGAACACTACATAGACGACAAGTGTGTGCACCACACAAATCGGCTGTTTGCTTTTTTTTTTATTAAATTGACCACCCTGATTTTATTGATTGCATGATTTATGCAACACAAATTTATAAAAAACAAACATTATTGTCATATTTTATTCTTAATTTAACACAGTTTATTTAAAGGAAACTTTGACAAACTAAATTAATAAAATGATTATTCATTGCATCGGTAATATTGTTATTGATAGTTGTTTTTTTCCCTGCAATGCATTCTGGGATTGGCTTCTCCTTGAAAGGATATATATTCTATAATTGGCAGCATAATTAATTTGCCTGCTCTCAGAACAGCCTTTGCGTCTGGAGTGTGCCTATGATGCCTTAAAATGCTCTCCATGTCTCTGTAGGCAGCTCAGGTTTTGAAATCAGATTACATCAGTCACCGATGTCATCATGTCCTCTGCTATTTAAAAAAAAGAAGGAAAAAAAAAAAAGAAAGAAACATACCACTAATGATTGATCATCATTATGCTTAGATGGAGGTCAGTTTATTGACCAAATTAAAATATCTGCCCATCCCCCTTTCTGATATTGTGGGTAGTAAACCATTTTCAGATCTGTCTTTGTGCCACCTCTCATTCATGCGTTTTCCAGCAGCTTCTAAAAACTGGATGGAAGTCATCGCTTGCCTAATTTGTTGTTTGGAAATCCGACAAGACGGCTAATGCCATATGGCATCATTTAGAAATGTGCATTGTATAAACTCAAATCATCGCTCATTAGTGACAGAGAGGTATCTGCAGAAAATTCACTATACTATTTATAGAGTATAAAAAATAAATAAATAATAGACCCCAAGGACTTCATCCATAAACATCTAAGTCTATACGAGACTTTTTATTGTAAGCAGTATTATTATTTTTTTTCTCTGGAAGTGTGAATAGTTTGATCCACCCCTTTACAATCTTTCTTTTTAACATCAAGTAAATCTAAAAGGCATTTTGTATAAGTATTTCACGCGCCTCTGTGAACTGACATGTTTGCTGTTGTATCATTAGTTACTTTTTTATTCCAGACACACAGCTAGTTATGTTGCCAGCATGCTCTTTTCAAAGTTGTTATTTGTAGTTGCAGACTCTGAAATAAATAAGTAATACAAACCCGATGATTATATTTCTCTTTCTGTTGAATGATGTTCTGTTTCTCAAAGCAGGATTCATTAATTCTTAACATTTGTTGAACTTTAATTGTGCAAAGTTTTTAAAATTCACAGCCATTAAATCTCATTGTTTTTGTCAGACATGTAAAATTGTTCTTTGATTTCACCATGATAAATATCTACATATCAATACCAACACGGCATATTTATACCCTATTATTATTTATAAAAGTAATGTGTTACATTACTAATTACTTCAAAACGAGTTACTTTTCTAAGTAACGTAACGCATTACTTTTAAATTTATAACAAAATATCAATCAGAGAAATGCAAAATCTGAATTCTACGCAAACCTCCAATAATTAGATGTAAAATAAAACAAATATTTTTAATATTCAATTCGCCTACTTATACTGCGCCCTTAAAGTATGTACTATTTTTGTGAAGAAAAAGTAAGTGTAGCAGAAGAGTAGACAAGCTTTGGGACATACAGTACTATCACGTCAATACAATTGCATCTTTAACGGTTGCTCTCTGTCGCATCCTGTCACCATAAACTGGCCTGTCAATCATCTTGTCACAGTTAAAACCCTCCTCATTTCATTTCATTTCATTTCATTTCTTACCGTATCGGAGAGAAATGCTGTAGCACGTTGATCTGCAGTCACAGGTCTTTCATGCAGAGACTCTCCTCATCTTAATGCATAATGGTGCATTTAAAAGTCAATGGCCAAACGGATCTTTATAAATTCCACATTGTTATTTGCAGGTGAAATATGACACGGATAACATTAAATATATATATATATATATATATATATATATATATATATATATATAATTTATTTTTTTATCAGGTTGAAGCTACAATATGTAAACTTTTTCGCCACTAAGGGTTGCTAACCTCTTACAATAACAAAGGCGTAGGTTGATGACGCATAAGCGGAATTACTTGTCGTCATGGATCTAATAATATTTATGGATGAGTGAATACATTAATGTTTTTTGACATGACTGTGGTATGAAGCAGGGCATGATTGCTAACGAGATACAGATATCAGCGCCACACACGAGTCCCGCGGATATAAAGGAATAAGGACATTTCATTCTATCGAACGTACCGTACGTTACATGCAAGTGCTGAATTACAACTCACACAGGTCAGTTAACTTGACAAATTAAACATGTGAGGTAACGCAGCGCTGTTTCACTTGGTCTAACGTTACACAATCATACTAAACAGCATTTGAGTGTGTAGAAAGTTATAATATTATTCTATGTGTTAGTTTGTTGGCTGTATGAGACTAAGCTAGATCAACATTAGAATAACATACAGATCATATTCTAACATTTCATCATGTTGAGCTATAACATTGATTTGTTTTATGTGCATTTGCTCACCTGTCTAATAAAGTACATGCAAGAGCGGCGTCTCTGTCAAATCCAAGTTAGGAAGCTAGCTCAAGTTAGGACATGGAGCTTTCGGCATCTCGAAAACGCCTTTTGTCCCAAAGTCTGCTTGCCATGGTCCATAATGTTTGAATGAAACAACAACAGCGTGAGCGCGACGTAACGCAGTTGTCCACGTCTGTCGCCATGTTTACTATGGCAGTACCAGCGGAAACCAGGGATAATGCGGATATTACATCATTGACAGGTGACAATGACCTATAGCCATTGTTTAAAATTGGAATTTCTCTGAAATTAAAAATCTTTGGGAACTTTTGGGATATTGTAAGTACACAACTGCAGGAAATATATCAAACTGTGCAAGTACACAGTGAACTGAGTTGTTACTCAGTTCAGGTTCGCTAATTTGGGACTAACTATTTTGTTTTGTTTCTGTTATTGATGAGCATATCATTATTATATTTACAATATATTATTTTATAATACTTTATTTATTTATTACAATACCTTTGGTAACACGGTTGAATGGTTGAGCTTGTTGAATGTTGTCAACACAAAATTATATTACTTTTTTAGTGTCAGAAAAAAAGGGGGAACATTTTTGGTAATTGAAATTAGATAATGACTAAACAACAACTGTAGTACAAGCACAACAAAACAACAACAAAAACTGCATATGCATTTTGTAGATGATTTTAAACAAAGGAACAGTGTTTTCAATGTATACATTTTGGTCAGGTCATGCATTCACTGGGAACCATGAGCTATAGGGACTTACAGGACTACAGTGTAACAGAAACATAATCAAATGCCCATAGAGAATATTATCATTTCAAGTTTTTCAGTTTACGATCTCGCTCTCTCACACTCCTTCATAACAAGTAATACAATTTGAATGATTTGACAAGTTTCACAAATCATTTTTCATTTATAATGTATACCATATTAATAATTCATACAAGGGTTCTGGACAGGCCCTTCCAAAAAATTATACTGATACTGGCAAACTAAGCATAAGAGGGCAAAGAGGATCCAGTTTCTCTTTTTTTTTTTTTTTTAACAGTTGTCACCAGACATAAACTTATGGTATTATAGTGCTCTCCCTGATTTATGCCATTGAAAAGTATCATTTGATTTACGTTTATATCATTGTGTTCTTGTCAGAATTTTAAAGTGTTTCTTTTTTTTCTTTTCAAATCTTCAGCAAGAGAATAATATGACAGATGTGACGTTCAAACTGCCATTCCTCCTAATAATTTGGTCTCTGGAGCTCAGCAATATGCCAGGGTAAATCCTCTTCTGTAAATCTGTGATCTCGGAACAATGTTAATTACCAAAGAGAAATCACAATGCGTTGGTTGGAAATTAAAGCTCAAGTGTCCTTATAAAATATACACTATAAACTCTGTAGCCTATTAGACATGCTGACTTTGAAAGATTCAGTCCGGACTACCTTTCTTTACATTGATTTTTATGGTTGCTGAGAATACTGAGTAATATGTTTTGTTGTTTTTGTTAGTGCTGTTTCTGTCATGTGTCCTTATGTTAGTGTTGCAACACTATACAAGTATGATAAAGGTAGGCTAGTCCATTTTACCTGTGGAGATTTTTTGTCTTCTGACTCTGTATGAGGGTAAGACTGATATTTAAGTTGTTGTTCAATGAGATCTCTCCCTTCACACATTCAAAACTTGCCGCTTCAAGACACTTTGCATCTCTGTATAACATTATTAAACTAGTATATTTATGATGTAAACATAGTAAAACTTTTTTTGTGGTTGAAGTCGTATTCAAATATATGATACAATCCAGTGTGTGCAATTTTAAGCCTTCTTAGAAAACCGAAGCACACTCTCATTTTATCCCATAAAGTGGGTCAAACATTTTTTGACATTTAACATTCAAGTCCAGATGACTCTATAAACAATCCCAGGCTTCATTCAGCTGAACATTAGAGGAGTTTCAGTCTCTCTGTGTTGGCCGGTGACTGACTAAAAGCACTCTTAGGGAGAGCAGGAACATACTGCCAGAATTTTTTTTTTTTTTTTTTTTTTTTTTTTGCTGACACTGTGGGCAAAACGCAGGTGCATTCATTATCCTGTAATTACCCCGCTGTTAGTCCTCTGGTATATTATTCATTACATGCATTCTCCACACAGTGCAGTGACAGGATGGGGAGAGTCCACACTGCAAATGAATGAGCACAGCACAGCACAGCACACCGCACTAACTATATCATCCCACACCATCATCATTAATACTTCAGTAAAGGTGAAAAGTAAATCATTACAGTTCAAGGCCAACTGTGAATGACCCGTCTTTTTTTCTTTGCTAGAGGAGAAATTGTCCTCTCCTTGTCATTTGTATTTTGTTTAATGGAGAGTATCACCTTTAAATGCAAGCTTAACAAATAATTGGGCCATTTTACACTTTTTTCCCCCCCATTTTTCTGGATAAAGTCAAGTTTTCTTAAATGCATGCAACATTTAATTGTATGAGACCATTTTCCATGCCCTCTTTGAATTAGAATTAAAAAGGCTTTTTTTTTTTTTTTTTTTTTTTAAACGATGAGGTAAAATCAGAATCGGTACGTCTTAAATCAACAAAGTAGTTGTGTTTCTGAATGAATCACTGTTTTTAACAAATTGGTTGAACTAATGATTCACTTGTAACAGTTACCCTGTTACAGGGGTGAAATTTATCATCCTGTCCATTAGAGGGTGATGGAGAGAGGAAATGGTTTAAGAAGGTTTACTTAAAAGAGAAGAAAGGAGGGCATGGTAATGGAGTTTGTTCCCTTTCGTGGGAACTCGCGCTGTGTCGATTTCACTTTGGGAACGCCCCTGCGTGATTGCGCCTGAAGCACATGTGTCAACTAGTCCAAAGGCGAGAGTGAGCGTCACGGGCGGGTGACGTCATGACCAACTGGTTCCTCCGGCCAACAGAGACTCAGGGTTCTACAGCCGGTACTTCTTTGTTCCAAAAAAGGATGGGGGTTGCTTCTCATTTTAGCAAATGGGACTTTGTGTCCCAAGACACGGTTCGTCTTCTGAACCGTGCAGTCAAGAAGCTAAAATTCAAGATGCTAACATTGAAGCAGATCGTGACTCAAATCAGATCTGAGGACTGGTTTGTCCCGATAGATTTAAAAAAAACGCATATTTCCATGTCTCCATCCTTCCACAACACAGGAAGTTCCTAAGGCTTGCTTTCAGTGGCAAAGCTTACCAGTATCGGGTTCTTCCATTCGGTCTAGCTCTATCACCTCACACGTTCACGAAATGCGAAGATGCAGCTCTAGCCCCGCTTAGGCTGCTGGGAATATGCATTCTGAACTATATAGATACTAGCAGAGTCGGAGCTATTGGCGGTTTGGTATCGAGATGTTGTTCTCGCTCATATGAAGAAAGTGGGGTTGAGATTGAATGCCAAAAAGAGTGTGCTTTCTCCAGTACAGAGGACCACTTTTCTTGGTGTCGTGTGGGATTCAGGGACTATGAGGGCCATACTTTCTCCTGCTTGTGTCACCTCGATCCTCACAGTCATAAAAGAGATAAAGCTAGGCCACTCACTGTAAAACAGTTTCAAAGGCTGTTGGGCCTGATGGCAGCTGAGTCCAACATTATTTGGTTCGGCTTGCTGTACATGAGGCCCCTACAGTGGTGGCTCAAGACCAAGGGGTTTTCCCCCAGGGGGAACCCACTCCGCATGATCAAGATAACACGGTGGAGTCTCCATGCCTTGGTTATATGGAGGAAACCTTGGTTTCTATCCCTCTCGACAGATGCTTCTCTCACTGGCAGAGGTAGTGGAAGCCTGCTCAGCTCAAGGTCTGTGGAGGAGTCATCATCTTTCTTGGCACATAAACTGCCTGGAGATGATGGTGGTTTTAAATGCATTGAGACACTTCCTTCCAGACCTGGGGGGCCATCACGTGCTTGTTCGCACAGACAACACGTTGGTGGTCTCCTGTATAAATAACCAAGGGGGTCTGCATTCACGTCCACTATGCAAATGCTGAAATGGAGAGTTTTTACCTCTTGGTCTAATCTATGACAAATGGATCCAGTTAATTGCACTGTTGGTTCAATAGCTCTCAAATCTGTTTCAGAAAAAATTCGGACCCTTTCGCACGTACGATCACACCGGTGTGATCTGTCTAGGCTGGTCCCTGGAGCGTACAATCACACCGGTGTGATTAGAAAGGCCAGTGCATCATGTGATCAACTGCTAAATTCAAATGTGCTTTCGCGCGTTGGCTGGCGCTGAGCCAGAGACAGGCGCGCTCAGAGCTGTCATATATCACAACTTTTCAGTGTTTTACAACCACATAATGTTTACTTTTAGGTTTCAGACATATAAATTCACATAAGTACTAAAAAAACAATACATTTAGAGTTTGGAAAATACACACTGATGTCTATGGAAGAGGCAATAATAATCCTTTCCATTATAATTAGACACGTTTTATTCATATCAGATACACATTGTGTAAATAACTTTAAAGTTTACTCTATTCTTCTCCCAGTTCACCAGCCACTTACTTTTATGTATTTTGGGAGAAGTGGATGAATTCACGTGTTATAAATCCAACAGATCCGAATCTCTGAACTGCGTCTGCGGCACAAACTAACATGGCGCCGCCCATCGTCGCGCATACAGCTCAACTAACACGATCATTATAAAAGTGTTTAAACAACAAAACACTTCCACTTGCATATATTTGACAATTGGAATATCAGATATTTCATGCCATAGCTAATAAATTTGTGAATATTTTGAATAAAAAAGGAAAATGACATAAAAGCAGATCATCATTCATTCAGCGTTGTTTTTGCTGCGGTGTGTCACATGAAAAGCAATGACGAAACCATGGAAACCATAAAGTGACACGTTCTAAATAACGTCGCCTTGAAAAATTCATGCTGGGTGGTCAGCCAGAATATTTTAAACTTACGTGTGAAAGGGTTAAAACTGTGTTCCTTCTAGCCATTTCCTCACTAAAAAGAATAGGAGATCTCCAGGCCCTTTTGTTATCTCCTTCGTGCCTTGAGTTTGCACACGGGATGGTCAAAGCGCCCCTCCATCCGAAACCCGGATACGTACCTAAGGTTCCAACCAATGTACCACGGCCTATCATACTGCAGGCGTTCTGTCCTCCTCCCTTTAAGGGTTTAGACCAGGAGAAACTGAACCTCTAGACAGATGAGGTTCAGTTTCTCCTGGTCTAAATCCTTAAAGAAGCACTGGATACTTATGTCCACAGAGCTTCCCAGTGGAGAAAGTCTGATCAATTACTGGTATACTTTGGGCCCCCTAAGAAAGGCCTTCCTGCATCCAAGCAGACTGTTAGCAAGTGGATAGTCGAGGCTATCTTTTTTTTGCAAATGAGGTTCTGGGCCAGCCTTCACCTTTGGCAACTAGAGCCCATTCTACTAGGGGTATAGCGGCCTCCAAGGCCCTGATTTCTGGGGTGTCCATTCAAGAAGTTTGTGATGCAGCTGGCTGGTCTTCACCGCTTACGTCTGTCAGATTGGATACCCCTGGGTCTAGAGTTCTCATGTCGTGACAGTTTAACACGACAGGTTCTTGGCTATATGGCATTCGGACATTCTCATTCCCAAAGCGTCATTGACGCAGCGCGAGCTCCCTCGAAAGGGAACGTCTCAGGTTACGACTATAACCCTAGTTCCCTGAGTAGGGAACGAGACGCTGCGTCACTTTGCAATACTTCCTACATCCCTGTGATCGACTTGCTTCGGCCTTTTTTCTAAGCTAGCACGGTTCTGACCGGATGTGCTTTTATCCTTTCCTGGTCATGACGTCACCTGCCCGTGATGCTCACTCTCGCCATTGGACTAATTGACACATGTGCTTCAGACGCAATAACGCAGGGGCATTCCCAAAGCGTCATCGACGCAGCGTTTTGTTCCCTACTCAGGGAACTAGGGTTACAGTCGCAACCTGAGGCGTTTGTTGGGGTGAAAAAAGGCCAGACATTACCTTATATTTGAGAAGCTTAACTAAAATTCAAATGCACATTTGATGTATCCTTGACAAATGTTAAATCATATTGTTTAGAAGCTCGCAGAGGACTCTGTTATGGGGCTCTAGAAGAGGAAATTGACTATTTGTGCAGATATCTACTGCAATATAACCTGCTTTATATTACGCCAGTGGGATTTAGTTGTGTTTCCAGGATTTGGGACTTAATAATTTCATTGACCAATGGGGCATTTCCAAGACTGTTCATACATCTGCAACAATGAGCTAAGACCTTTTGCATTACAAACTATATATCCATTACTGCTGTTGTATTCTAAAACTGTTTGATACAGCTTTCATACTACAGTCATTTATGTTTTTGTTTATTGATACTGTTTTGTTTTGGTGGTTGTTGTTTCATGACCTTGGATATTCAATTCAATCAAACAAACTATAATTGATTTGGTAATACATTATTGTTTTGCATTTGAATTTGATTTAGTGGTTGTTGGTTTGTTCTAAGCATTGCGTTTTGTGTTGATTCGTTATAATGTGTTAATTGTTACCATCCTGTGTTTCAATACAGTTGTTCACTCCCCTATTAAGACTCTTTCAGTTATTTTAGACACAACCAATAGAAAAATTGAATTCCCCATTTTATGAAACTTGTCAAACTTGTCACCCAAATACAGGGAATTGAGGCTGCCTCATTTCAGAAATGTAACCATTACATTCCAAAGAAATAAAAAAAAATGCTTCTTGAGGAATAACAATCATTTAAAAAGTGTTACTTGTATTGAAACGAGACATCCTCTGTGATATATGTGGTCGACAAATGTGACACCATAGAGTGCAGCCTTGGAATGAATCTGTTGAGTGAATGATTCAATGAATAACTCATAAAGACGTGTCGCTTGTTGATAGAGATGAATCACTGAAATATCCCCGCCACTTATAAACAGACTGACAGTCTGTCTACACAAGCAAAAACAAGTGGAGAGATGCAGTACAAACAGTAAAAAGTCCCAGTGCTGTTGGGCTGTTATATCAATGTTCTTGGAAAGCCACTCAGCCAGTCAAATTAAAGGACTGGCATTGACTGTTGTACCATTTTCAACATGGTACATCAATATTTTACTTCAGAAGATTACAGAAAAATCCTGTTTTCCATGACATGTCCCCTAAGAACTAAGTGAAATTATATATTTTAAAACCTTTAAAGGTGCAGTATGTAATATCGACAGCTAGTGGTTGAACTGGGTACTGTAAGTTGTTCAGCTAATGTATCCATGTTTTAATATGCCTCTGGTCATAGAGCTTTTTTTGATGGACGCTAGGCTTTTTAGGTCGTGAATCTATGATCTTTGACCTATTCATGTACTGGCTTCCATGGCTGCAGTACGCTGTGTTTTCCACCAACTGGCAACTCAGGGTGTTGAAATAATATTGGGTAAATTGGCAGTGGGCAGGATCACACAGATCAAAACAAAAACAGATATTCTGACATGTAGGCCTAACGCACATTTAAAAGTAGAATAACTGGTTGTAACATTGTTTTTCAGAGAAACAAGTATTTTTAACTTAGCATGTTTCTTAAATCTCTGCAAACATATTATGGCATTTTATTCTGTACAGTCAAATACATTTTATTGTTGTTTTTGATGAATTACTATCTGCCCAACCATGTCAATGTTAGTCACAATGTTCACGCATATGTAATAGGAGGCTTTAATATCCTGCAGGAAATTGGTGGGTGTCAGTAAATATGATATGATCAACATAAATAATAGTTTCATGAGCTTTTTACATGCAACCTAGCATTTAGTGACTAACAGGAGAGCATACTGAAACACTCCGGGGGATCACATCGCAAGAGTAGTGCTCACTCACTGAGGAGCACGGAAAACAAGGGACACTAGTTAGATCCACCCGACCTAAAGGATAATAAATTGAGGATGTATCGATCTCCAAGGCAAGCCCAGCAAGGGGCAGACACTGCAGCTCGGAGAAGGAGCTCATCAACCACAGAGATATTACACTACATGTGAGGAAAAGGACATGCTTGAAGTAAAGAAATCAAAAGGACTCCTTAATGGGGTTGCCTGCAAGTCTTGCACAAGAAAAGCCAATGATGCTTTTAATATAGAGAGGGTAAAATAATGCCATTTATTATGCAGAAGAATATGACATTCAGTTTGACCTATCCATTTTTGGAAAATTTTTCATAAAATGATGATTGATCAAGTAAGTTTCAACATTATTTCATTCTAGAAGCTCCTGGGTATTAATGCACTTCAGGGCAAACAAAATTGAGAAGTTAACCATCATTTTATAATATTTTACCAAGTCATACCTTCACGTGGCCTTTTAAACGAGGGCTTTAGATGGCTGGATGGCTAAAATATGTACTGAGGATATGAAATGATCTCGTATTGACCATTTTTCAAGAGCAGCAATTTTATTAGAATTTTTTATGCCATTTGGAATATATATTAAACCTAAATTTATAATATCCACCCAAATATCAGTAACCAAAAATCAAATGAGATACTCTTGGCTATTTATAGTCTATTCATGTTAGAACTCACATCAAAATACATATCCACCCTATTCTTCATTCTGGAAGCATTTTTAAAATGTATGTGGTCTCACACAATTGACCAAGATTAAATGAGTATTCTCTGTAAAAGTCATTTCTGTGTGATTAACCTCTAATTTTTACATTTATGCAATATTAAGTTTAATTCCATGAGTTTTATTCAGATTTAATTCTTGTAGAAAGAAACCCATTGTCCTCATGAAACAAATTGGTAAAGTCAAAATGTGGTACAAAAAGCCTGCTTGCATCTGAAGAAGCATAAATGTAATTGTAAAGATTCAGTGTTCTTTTCAGAGCATGCTGACATGTCATCCATGCGTAAGTACCGCAGAAGCTGTGTTGCTCTGATTAGACTCGCATCCATTTGCATTTAGCAGTCAGCATTTCACGTTATGCCTTTTGAGAAAATGACAACATGCTGTTAAAAAGTTGGATTCCTGGTTTAAAACTTCAAATATGAAGGCTTGAGAGCTGTTTATTGTGTAACTAGATTGTCAAAAGCACGAGTTTAAATGCATTTGTGGACTCTGCAATTACACTGATGCATCAAAGACATATAGATCAAAGGATGGGAGTGTGACCTCTTTTCAAAATGTGAGAGATGGGCAAGTGAAATGAACATGCACATTTTTGACCCCTAATGGCAACTTCCATGGTGCTTCCCTACTGAAAATGATAATGCAGCAAAAAGTAGCCTATATTTCCTTATATTTGTTCCTATAGCTGTTGTAATGCTATTAGCGTTAATATAACCTTTCTCTCAGATCATTAGTCATCAGATTCTCAGCAAACACCTTAGGTGTCGTGAAGGCTGCAGGCGTGGAGGTCCAACTTTCATTTAACTGAACTGAGTGCTCTCTAAAAACCACCAGACTCACAGATCATCATTTCAAGCCAAGTTTACTTGGATTCAGATGAAACCGATCGCAAGATAAAAGGTGGGCAGTATTGCAGTGAGGGGGTAATCAGCCAATTATATTAATGAAGAAAACTGGAAAGGCAAGCAATGTTACATTAACATGGAATCTGTTTAAAAAAATAATAATTTCAAGAGTCCACCACACACATTGTTAGCCACCTAACACAATATGCAATTCACGAGTTCACACTTACAAATAAGTTAGATAGAATAAATGGTATGCATATTTGGCGTGCTGTCCGGTGAGAGGGCTCCGAGCTCGGATACTGGGCCCGAACCCATAATAGTAATATTAAAAATATTGTCATTCCTTCATTACATTTATACCTTACTTACTTAAAAAAATAGCACTACTGTATCCTTCCAATTACACACCATCTGTGTGTGTGTGTGTGTGTGTGTGTGTGTGTGTGTGTGTGTATATATATATATATATATATATATATATATATATATATATATATATATATATTTTTTTTTTTTTTTTATATTTTTTTTTTTATATACACACATATATTTATGCATTTGGCAGATGCTTTTATCCAAAGCAACTTACATTACATTTTGAGGTACACATTTACATTATTATCAGGTCTTGTTTCCCCTGGGAATCAAACCCATGAACTTGGCATTGCAAGTGCCAACGCTCTACTGTTTGAGCTACAGGAAAGCTACACACACACATATATATATATAGGTGAATTTATATATATAATATATATGTGTGTGTGTAGCTTTCCTGTAGTTCAAACAGTAGAGCGTTGGCACTTGCAATGCCAAGTTAATGGGTTTGATTCCCATATATATATATATAAAGAAAAATAACAAATATAAATATTAAAAAATACATTACAACTACCTCCTGACAAAGTATATTAATTTTAGTAAATTGCATTTTAAAAGTTATGATTTAAAAATATATATATATAAAAAATATGATTGGAAATGTATATATTTATTCATATTTGTCATTATTTGTGACACATTTTTTTAAAACTTTTTTTATTTATTTTTATAGCAAGGGAAAGTGTATTTTGAGAAAATGGAAGCAGGTGATTGATGATTTTGTTTGCAGTTCTGTTTTGTCCATAAGAGTATGTGGTACATAAACATGAATGAGAAATGAGAAAAAAGCTACACACTGTATACTTCATTGGGACTATATTTAACATAACAATTGATGGGAGTGAAAACCCTTTCAGTTACTCCGTGCAGTGTAAAGAGATAAGTTAATATGTGCATGATTCAATCATTTAATTCCTACGGGAAAGCCTGTCTCCACCTGTCAGAATATCCAGCCATCTCTGCTCAATATTCTTCATGTTTTGACTCTTTCACCCACTGTGACATATGCAGCTCCAACACAGAGAGCTTTTTCTATAATCTATATTTTCAAATGAGTGACTGAATGAGTGACTAGCTGATGAAGCTTTCCTTGCAGCTGTCTTTGGTCTCCATTCAAAATTGATCACTCATGGACCAACAAGAACTTCCAACACAGCCCTCCATGTGGATTCGTACTCTGAGCTCTTTAGAAAAAACCTGACCAAACACGATGGACTCCCAGCAGAAGAGTTTATGGGGCTCCAGTCTTTGAGAGCTCCAGCAACACAGCTCCATTTATATTTCAACGGCCCTATATGAATAATGCACAGAAACCAGTAAGAAGGAATTTAATGATGCCTTTTTGGTTGGGTCTGCCTCTCAGAGCAGACACATCTCCTCTTCCCAGTCACCTGCTCTAGTTTAGTGCTGATATGATCAAACCTTGACCTCATCAGCTTCTCGGCATATTGATCTGCTCTGACATCTCATGTAATGATGTCTATTCTGTAATGAAATGACTGGAAACTAGGCTGTATCAAACTGCTTTAATTTAAAACCCTAGAAAAAAAGCCTGTCAAGATTCATTCACCTATAACTTTATTTCCTTCCTTCCTTCCTTCCTTCCTTCCTTCCTTCCTTCCTTCCTTCCTTCCTTCCTTCCTTCCTTCCTTCCTTCCTTCCTTCCTTCCTTCCTTCCTTCCTTCCTCCCTCCCTCCCTCCCTCCCTCCCTCCCTCCCTCCCTCCCTCCCTCCCTCCCTCCCTCCCTTCCTTCCTTCCTTCCTTCCTTCCTTCCTTCCTCCCTCCCTCCCTCCCTCCCTCCCTCCCTTCCTTCCTTCCTTCCTTCCTTCCTTCCTTCCTTCCTTCCTTCCTTCCTTCCTTCCTTCCTTCCTTCCAAATTATTTCAACATAAGGCTTTGTCAAGCCAACATAAGTCTGACCAACACTCATCTAGCATTAGATAACTTTAGATAACTAAAGTTATGAACAATGTCAGGCCATTTCTATTGATTTTGTCTTTGCAGGCTTTCAAGACTTTGCACCTAACGCAGGCTTTCTCACTTGTACCAAACAGGCAAGCTCCAACACTGATGGCCACTTTTGTAGATGTGAGGACTAAATCCAATATTGTCGGAATAATTGCAGGCAAGTTTGGCTTTATATGACATTTTGTTCCTTGCAATATAAGGAACGAATTGACATTTCCAGGCAATACACAGGACCTGTGCTCTGAAATCAATGTTTGGACCACAGAGTACAGCTCTTAATAGACACTTTACACAGTTGTTGTCCTTTTTAACAGTCCAGGTGCAACATTATTTTGCAAGGAAACTGTAAAAATCTATCCATACTGCAATGCTGTTTTATATAAGTGTATGATTATTTTACCTAGTGCATTTGACTCTATATGTTTTACTATGTAATTACCACTGTAACTGTTGAAGTGAAAATAAAAGCCAAAAGAATTGAATGTGCAATACAACTTCACTCTTCTGCTGGGTCTTTCGTTGCAAATATTGTTAAAGGGATAGGAATGTGTCATAATCTACTCACCCTCAAGTTGTTCCAAATGTGTATGAGTTTCTTTCTTCTGTTGAACACAAAAGAGGATATTTTGAAGAATGTTGGTAACCAAGCAGTTGACGGTAGCCATTGACAAATGAATAGATTATACAAATCTGCTTAAATAGCTGCATTATTTTAACAGTATTGAACATGGTTAGTTGGGAAAAAATGATACTATAATAATAATAATAATGCAATTACTCTTTGTCTTGCTTCCCCCCCCCCCTGTCACTGCACTTCACTTTCAGCATTCTGCAGGACTTATGAATTAAAAGTGAACCAATACTTAAAGTCTGAATTTTATAAAACATCGTTCTAAGAATTAGTGTTGTTTCCTCTAAAATCTGATCAATGGCTTTATTACCACAAGCCATGTATTTACATTATAATTGGAGAGAGAACACCGCCTTACTGAACACAATCTGTGTTCTGCTCAACCTCAGCCCGGTGATTAATGATGTTACTGGAAAATCACACACAAAGAGAGAAAAAGACACAGGGAGAGAGTTTTATTATTGCTATTTTTCTGTTACTATGTGGTCATAAAACTTTTATGCACCCCTAAGGTTTGCTCAAGGTTTTTTGAAACTTCAGAATCTGAGTACATATTTTGATGCCTTGCTCTTGTTTTCAGTAGAATACATTCGAATGGATTTTAGGATTTCTGTTTCTGCATGTCAAACCCACAATCTCTAGTGATTTCCTCCGCTGACTGTTTTCCATGCAATTAAGTGATAAGCACTCTTCCACACCATCCGTATACGATGTAGGAATTCTCTGAATTCATGAATATAACATAGCGGTCTCGAAATACAGCAGACAACAATTCTTTTGCTAGACTCCCTTTTTTTCAAGTGAATGCATCTCATATTCCTTTTGAGAGACATCTGTTTGTTCAAAACAAACAGACTTAGACACATCCTGACAGCAGCTGCAAACTCCCACCCTGAGGCTGGTGTGAATACGAAATATTATAGTAATTGAGAGAATAGCAGTAATGTGTTGCTCTGAAAAAACATTACTTCCTCAAACACTAAAAGAAAACATCAGATTAGAAATATCTAACTATTTAACTATCTGCTATATTTTATAGCTCAAGGACCAAGAGACTAGCTCACAAAACAGCAAATTTGAAGTTGGAAAATAATAACAAATTAATACTTATGACCTCCCATGACAACGATCCCCTACGCTTGCTATTGCATTTGAATTTGATTGCATTCATTGATCACAAATGGTCTTGGGTGCTGGACACAAAAACCCAACCAAATCACACTTCAAATATATATATTATATACATATAATATTGTATTATACTGGTGCATAGATTTATACACTAGATGTCGCCTTAAAGACATTCGTTCCAATGAACTGCCGTAGACAAGGCGACATCTAGTGTATATATCTATGCACCAGTCTGCGTACACGTCAGATCAGATCACTTGGACATGGCTGTGTATAAGAGGTAAAAACGATATAAATACTGTTTGTTTTCTCACACAAACCGCTCGTTTCATGTCTTAGGCCATCAATGTGTACTTACGATGGGGAATTGTTTAATTTGGACGACGGGGAATTGTTTTAATTTGGACTCTGTGCTTGCTCTTTGAGGTGGTGACCATAGACCTGCATTATATGACTGACAGACAAGAACGGTTTGACCTAAAAATATCAAAATTGAAACTACTGCGGAAAAAAAGACACCTACATCTTGGATGCCCTTGAGGTAAGCTAAAACATACCAAAAATTAATTTCAAAGTGAACTATCCCTTTAAGTAGCTTTTATAAACCTGCCTTAAAAAAAAAAAAAAATTTAAAAGAAGAAGAAGAATAAAAAACCTTACCGGTGTGTATCTTGAGACAAAAAATGGCACTGACATTTTTTTACACTATGTCAGTGCATGTTGCTTTCACTTAAAATAGCTCAAACATGCATTTTCCAGCGGAGCTTTCATAAAGTTGTTTTTGTAATAGATGCTGTGTGTCACAAAATATTATTTTTTAGCATGTTTAAGTGTGCTGTTGGTAGCTAGGAATAGAAGTAGTTACTCAGTTGGGCATTTCTAAAGTTTTGGTTTCTACTCAATTCAGTGAGTGCATGTATTTATGCATGTTTTCAGTCTTCTATTTTTCAAAACAATTTGTACTATGACAAATCCTCATAACCCCACAGATCAATTTGTTGCATACATCAACATATATCAGACTGATAACACTCAGTCTTGGCTGGGAAATAATCCCACACAGGTTCATTACTGTAACACGGTAAGATCTTACAGTTTGAATGTAAAGTAGAGAATATTGTTAGATTGTTAAATAGTTACGTTGTAAGAAATATCTTGCAACAAACAAACCAAACTCTGTAGCAAAGATCCATGAGCTTTTTATCATTACACATATGGTATGTGTTCATGCTTCCACACAGACAAAATCAATAAACCACCTCATTAAATGTCTTCAGAGACTCAAGGGCATTCACGATATGATCTGCTGGATAAAATATTAATACTAATAAAGGAAAAAATATGAAAAGAAAATGAAAAGAATTTATACCTATACTGAGAACCCTTCAGAAGCATTATATTCATTAGAATGAAAGTTTCCACTCATCTTACATCTCAAACGAACTGAAACAAAAGAGAGACTGTGTAATACTAGAGCATGTAAATCTCTATTCAACAACTTATTAAAATTCCTCCTTTGGGTGCAGGCACACATACCAATCAGATCTGGCGTCTCTTTGTCTTGCATCATTTATGTGTTGCCAGGGCAAGATACAACAGAGATGCACAGCCCATTGGCAAAGACCTCTGCCGTGTTTGGAGGAATCATGGCTGCTGTGGATTTCTTGCCTATTTAATCAGGGTGGGAAAGTCTGTGCTCCTGAGGTGGAATATATTTGCATAAAGAAAATTCTACCATGACTGGACTCTCTTGTACCAGACTCTTCTGAGAGTTCATTTCTCAAACTGTACATATGTGAACAGAATCAGTGATGTGTGGTTTTCTCTAATTTAGTTCATTTTACATGTTTTCAAAATGTTGTTTATACTGGCATTTTACATTATGAATCTAAAACAAATAAACAGGTCTCATAATTTACAAAGCTATGCAAACAACTTCAAAGAACAACTTGACACAAAACATAACAAAACAACAACTTTACAGAACATAACTTGACTTAACATAGCAAAAACATAACAAAACATCACATATCAAAACAACTTTACATAACATAACAACTTTACAAAACATAATTTCACATACCATAAAATAACTTTACAGAACACAACTTGACATAACATAACAAAACAACTTCACATACCATAACAATAACTTTCAGAACATAACTTCAAATAACAGAAAACATATAACAGAAAACATAACTAAATAACTTTACACAACACAACATACAACACATATTTAAGCCAGTTATACTGCTATAACTATTGTAATCCACAGCTAAATTAAATACAGAATTGAAAATGCTGTAAATAAAACAAACAAATGAATAATAAATGTGGGATTTTCTGAGTCCTGGGAAAACCTATGACTGTAAACATAAAAGCAGTAAAAGCAACTGGTTAAATATTAAAGAAATACTTTAGGCAATTTAAAGTGGAAGTTAACTGCTTTTAACATTTCTGATATCAGTCTTTATTTCAAGCTACACAATACAACAACAGAGATGTATGCTATTTAATAATTGAGGCTTTTAAAATCATTTAAAAGGCATTATCCACGCTTGTTAAGTTTCCTTTAGAGCTCAGGATGACTGACCTGAGAAATGCTGCATTATAGCAGATGCTTCTAATGCACAAGGGAATAACGACTATGCTTAATATTACACATAAAGATCTCACTTTGTGCACTAAGAAGCTTTGTCCCTAAGGCGAAGCAATGAGAGAGGATAATGCAACCATTTCTCATAAAGCACTGTCTTGCCTGAAGTGTTTATGGGCATCATACACACCTAAATGAATCTACTTTCTATTTAAAATGAAAGGAAAAATGTGACTGAAAACCATGGTGGACAATGGTCATAACAATTCTCGTTGCTGTGGTTTCATGTTCAACAGCACTAATAAAAAGAGTTATCATATTTCTGAATGAGATGCATTTGTGTTTCATATTTAGAGGAAAAACTACAGGAAAACAGTAGGAAGTAAAAAAAATAAAAAAAATAATAATTACTTGTTGTGGGTGTGTAAGCAACCATAATGCAAATTTGGACCCATTAAAGCCTAGTGAAAATGTATTGAGGGCAAATTAGCAATCCAAAAGAGATGATCAGGAACGGAGCAAAACATACTCCAATGCCTCTCTAAACTACGTGAATAAAGCATTGTGCTGTTGAGCATCCTTGATCTGAATGTGCTTTTTGTACTGAAATAGATGTCTCATATGAGAATGGTTCTTTATATATATATATATATATATATATATATATATATATGAAAGTAGTTTGACCAAATTTAAACCATGTTCATGCTTGAAATAAAAAATAAATATTATAAGCACCCTTTAGCGTCCATATGAGACGCATAACCCTACCACATACCTAAACCTACCCATAACCGAAGCGTCACATATGGACGCTAAAGGGTGCTTTGTGCGTCGGATATTGACGAACTTTCGAAAGCGTCAGTTACATGACGCCTAAAGCCTGTTTTATGCTTCTGCGTCGAATCGACGGCGTACCCCCGCGGACCCCTCTGCGTCGACGCGAACCTCGACGCGACCCCTCCGCCGTAGCTTGACGTGCACCTCCAAAAAATTGTAACTACGCGTCGCGGTGACGCAGACCGCAGGGGCTGTGATTGGTCAGATTATACATCATTTCCGGAGTAAAATATATTAAAATAGAAAACAGTCATTTTAAATTGTCATAAAATATGTTTTGTTTTATTGTTTTTTATATACTAAACACAGCCTTGGTGAGCAGAAGAGACTTCTTTTAAAAACATTAAAAATCTTACCGATCTAAAACTTTTGACCGGTAGTGTATATGTATATATTTATATATATTCTTTTCTTTTTTTGTTGTTGCTAGAAATAAACTTCAATCAATCAAATCAATGTTTGTTTTGAAAAAAAGTTTGTTGTTTATTTACAATACAATGTTCACAGGTACATCATGGATATCAAGTAATTAACCAAGTCTGCCACGGGACACTACATTATCCTGCCATGGCACCGTGGTCGAACCCATTTTGTAGCCCAACCCGGTGATCTTTGCACCCGAAGATAAAATCTTTAAAGTCACTGCCAGTCTCTGAGCGAGGTCAATAGGCATACTGTGTGTAGTCTGATGCTGTATTAACGGCTTTAAACGATGAACAAGATCGTCAAATCGACCTTTCGACATCCGAAAATACTTAAAGTGCATTTCTTCGTCCAAGTCCCTCAGCGGTCGAACAACCGTAACAAATTCGCCAATCCTTCCCCTGTCTTCGTGCACTGGTCGTACAGACCACCTTCGCTGACGTCTTTTTCTTCTACGATTAAACATTTGCAATAAAATCATTTGTTGTTCAACGTTGATTAGCTCCAGCTGCAACAACACTCTCTCTCTTTCGCTCGCCATTGTCGGAAATGAAAAAGCGGAACCGGCGCATGGAACCAAAACAAACTAGGAAAGAGATTCGCGAACCACACCACCCCCCTAGCGTTCTGGCGGTGAAATGCACCGCGATGCAACGCAACCCGACGCAGAACCATAAAACGGTCACGACGCCGTTGGAGTGACGGCGTAGCTACGCCGTGGAGTTGACGCAGAAGCATAATGAGGGCTTTAACCTACCCATACCGAAGCGTCACATATGGACGCTAAAGGGTGCTTTGTGCGTCGGATATTGAAGCATGGTTGAAAGTGACGAAAAAGTGACGATTTGGGGTGAGAATGTGTTGGAAATGTAAATGTTCACACAAGCCTTTAGCAACATAGTAAAATGCAATTTTGTAAAGGTTCTTTATATTATTTTTTTTGGTAAAGGTTGTGTATTTATAATCATTTATAATCAATTATTTATAATAATATTGTTTTATAGTATTTATAACAATTTATTTCATAAGTAAGTAGTTTTGTGTTTGTGCTTTATTTATAGGCATTTAAAAAAAAAAAGACATATGACAACAATGACACAATCAGGACATATCACAAGTCCGATTTGAAACTGTGTCTCTTGCATGAGCATCTTGTTTCAATTTGTCTGGGCCTTGTGTGCTTCAAGCCACAGTACTATATTCCTAGCTTAATTTGTCACATTTAATTGCACTATTCTGCAGAATATGCACTTTTAAATAAGTTGATACAAAATGTTCCAGGGGAAAAAGCAACTGAATCAATTTCTGCTGTATTGCTGCATTGTGCTGCAAAATGAAGGTCTTTAACAAGAGAAGCTCTGCGTCTGAAAGTTTCTTGGGGCTGTAGTGTGAAATCCTCCCAAGTGCCATTTGGTATTCTAGTGTCACACTCTTAACAGAACACACCTCTCACAAACATAATGAATGTTTACTGGCAAAAGGTTAATATCCACTCGGCAGAAAATGAATCAACACTCTATTAATGAGACTATTACCAATAATGATGGATAGAGAAACTAGACACCACCACAGCCAGGATCATTTTGGGGGTATTGATTAGTGAGATGATGCATTTTTAAACATCCCTGTCTAGATGGCCTGAGGGGGAATTCGAGGCATTGTAGCCCAGCACAAACCTATACACCGTGCTGTAACTGCAACCTGTTGTCTTTTCTCAGCCATACATTGCACAAAACTAGTGTTTTATAGCTTGCATATTATGCATTTAGGTTTCCCCAGACTGATACTGTAAAAAATATCCAAATTTATTCTTTATTATTTTGCAGTATATTTGGGTATTTCTTTTTATATTTCTGTTTAGTCAGAAACCACATCACAGCACATGCAGTGAAAGTTTTCACTTCACTTTATTACACTGCAGTGTCAATGCCCCCAACCAGAAATTACACAGATTGATTGTCTTTGCTTTACCGGTGCAACACAAAACAATGTTGTTGTTTTTTTCAGCTTGTGATAACAGGCCAACTGCAGTGGTTCTGATAGGAGTGAATGACTCCGCCTGTAGTCTAGCAGAGATCAGTCCGTCTCAAAACCACACGCCATAAAACCCCCCATTGGGACAGGCAATTCGAGGACAGCTTTGCATGTCTTTCATGCAACAGATCTCTGGTAGGGTGTATCAAAGAGGTTTTTATCTGAAAACTGGTCCTGCATACCTGAGGGGTTGAGCAGAAGAAACAGTTCAAACCAAAGGCTAAAATTAGGACTGTAGGGTTTCCTTCTTTCTTTCTTTCTTTCTTTCTTTCTTTCTTTCTTTCTTTCTTTCTTTCTTTCTTTCTTTCTTTCTTTCTTTCTTTCTTTCTTTCTTTTAAATCATGATCATTGTAGAGTCTTTTTGGAAAGATATCTTACTTAGTATTAAAGTAAAAACAATTTACTGTTAAATAATTTTGCTACTGGTGCATTTAGTAGTTGTTTAGTTAGCATTAATATCTCTGTTATTCGTGTACTTGTAGTACTGATACCAAATTGGTGAAGTGCATGATTGTCTCTGAGTTTTATATACATTACACTAATACTAGTGAGTTTTAGAGAGCGATCAATGCAATAATTTCCTGACCTGTCCAAAAAAACAAAACAAAACAAGAAACAAAAAAAAACAAGCTAACTCATACACTTTTACACTTTTTAACTTTAATGATCATGCAATCTCAACCTTAGCTTAAACTAGCTAATTCAGTAAATTATTACTTGCTAATATTGTTAACACAATGCTTTGATAGAATTAGCATAACAACTGCTGAATGAATATGGCAATATAGAGAACATTTAACATACCCGCATAGCTAAACATTAAAAACACAACTGAATCTCCTACTTAGCATTAATATTGCACAAAAAAAACATTATAAAAAACGTAGGACCAGATTTACTAACAGCTTGCGCCAGCGCAAAACCTCTTTTGGCGTTAAAAAACTACTGTCAGGAGACGCAGTGAAAAATTAGCGCTGAAAAGGCATGGACATACTGTAGTTATTTTTGCGGCTGACCATATTGCTTATGCATTTGTAGGAGTTTCCCTTTCAGGCGCGACATTTATGGGAGGAGAGTATTTTAATAATCATGGTGATTTACTAAGGTTTGCGCTCATCAATGTACTGGTGTTTGTGCCATTATTTATCACCCAAAAAAAAAGAACATCTTAAACCAGATGCTACCTGGTAGAATGCATTGGTCATTATGGAAATGATCTGACTCTGTCTGCATTCTTTAATTTGCGCGTCGTCAGTAGATCACACGCAGATCTTTCCACTCCCATCTGCGCTGTTTTGGAATTGCACTCTAATTTGCCCTGTTTAGTAAATCTCCCCCTTAATTTTAGCATTTATCAAATTTGACATTTGTCATGGCAAAGCATGCTGGGAAATAGAAATCCCAGCCCAATTTCAGTTGAATTTATGTTTTTCTAAATTAAAAGAAACAAACTCATAAAACTCAAAACAGTTCACATTGCCTGCTGATCTGAGCAGTGATCTGTTGAGTGTTCTCCCTGGTCGCTTCAGCACTCTGCAGAGTTTTCCCTCTCACAAAAGAGCTTGTGCGTGGCACGTCTTTATGAAGATGTCTCGCCTGTGCACTTCTGGTTGCGGTCGGACTGTTTCTCAGTTTGATGGGCACAATTGCTGCCTTGCGTGTTTGGGCTTAGATCACTCTAAGGCAGCCTTTGTGGATGAATCATGTTCTCATTGCGGGAACATGACCGTCGCGACACTGCAGTCGAGACTCAATAACCTCACTAGAGTGAGAGTCCCCTCATCCACACCCTGAGGAGGTACATTGGCTGGTGGACAGGGTGACCCGAGGGTGACAGTGTGGAACAAAGCGCCAATGATGCTTCCTCGGCCCACACCCCCCTCTTGCGTATCGCAAACCGCGAGCATTCCGGTTGAAATCGTGGGACCGTCTTCGGACGTTTCATTCAGCACTCCAGACAAGGAAACTATGTCCATTGCTGCATCACAAGGTGGGCTGGATTCCTCGGGAGATGATGATTCGGCTGTGCTGCCGCCTTCGGGCGCGCCAGTCAGATCCCGAGTTGACAGCCATGCTCTCCTGGGCAGCCGCAAGTATCGGGCTCGAGTGGAAACCTCCACCCTGTCCCGAGCACTCGCGGCTGGATGATTGGTTTTTGGGTGCTGTGAGCCCACCCCCAATACCTTTCTTCCCGGAGGTGCATGGGGAGGTCACGAGATCCTGGAAGTCTCCACTGTCTTCCCGCGAATGCTCGGTGTGACCTCCTCCACCTTTTCTGCCCTTGATGGGGCCGCGGCCAAAGGGTACAGTGGGGTTCCCCCGGTTGAATGCTCTGTTGCGAAGCAAATGTGTCCTCGGAGCGCTTCCTGTGGTAACCCAAAGCACCGCGAGCATTGGCTCTGGAAGCTCAGTCTGCTTCTGGATGGGACGAGGCAGGTTTGAGTACCCTACCACCCCCGGTGGTTGCTACCATCACTTCCGCTAGAGCATTGTCCATGAGACATGCCTATGCGTTGCAGTGGAACCTCTTCATCACCTGGTGCTCTTCTCACAGAGAAAGACCCCATAAAATGCCCGATCAGTGTCGTACTTTCCTTCCTGCAAGATGGGTTGGAGCGAAGGCTGTCTCCCTCCACCCTCAAAGTGTATGTTGCCGCTATCGCCGAACATCACGACGCAGTTGAAGGTAAGTCTGTGGGGAAGCACGACCTGGTCTAAATCCTCCTCGCTCTCCTCTTGTACCCTCTTGGGACCTTGCAGTGGCTCTCTCCGTCCCTGCAGAGAGCTCCCTTTGCGTCTTTGCAATCAGTTGACCTGCAGGCATATTCGGTTGACGAAGCGTGCCTGTAATTCCTGGATATGTGCCCAAGGTTCCCACCACTCCGTTCAGAGACTAGGTGGTGAACCTGCAAGCGCTGCCCTCGGATGAGGCAGACCCAGCCTTGGCACTGCTCTGTCCAATACGTGCCCTCCGTGCTTACATAGGACAGGACACAGTGTTTCAGGAGCTCAGGTGTCATCGCTTGCTGCGCCATTCCACTCCACAGACTGAATGCGTGCGCTATTTCACTCAGATGAGTTCTTCCTTCCAAGACCCTGAGTTGCTCTTACACTGATGATGCCTTCACCAGAGTGCTGCCCTGTTGCTCAGCCCTTGTGATTGGCTAGGTCCTCCATGTGCACGGTTCCCCCTTCTGGGTGACCCCCATGTGTATTACCACGGTAAGCCTCCTTCGAGCTTGTGTTTTCCCTCTCTCTCAAGGTTGAAGCATTCCACCCTGCGGGCTGGACAACTTTGAGCTGCCATATGCATCCTGTACTCGGGTCATATGTGTATTCTAAGTCCTCCCTACGGATAGGCATTGCGTTCCTCCTGGGATATGTTACCCAGTGTACCTTGGTATTCCTGCGTTAAGCCTAGCCCTTCGTCCGTGCTAGTCTCACAACGGGGAGCTTAGTCTTGCGCAGGGCACTGAAAGACGTGGCGTGATTAAATTTGGACCCCCATTTTGTCAGTCACTGTATGTAACCCTCGTTCCCTGAGGAGGGAACGGAGACGTTATGTCCCTCTGCCATTACCGCTGTACCGCTGGAATTGCCTGAGTTCAGTCTTGGCTCCTCAGTTAGGAAACATAATGCGAGATTGCCACCGCTCCTCCTTTTATACCCACGTGGTGGGGCGGAGTCGCGGCATGCAAATTCCGCAGACTCAAGGCATTTTCATGCCATTGGTTCATTTTCTAGAACTCGAAGGTGATAGGCTTCTAACCGAAAGCTCCAGACGTTATAGACGTTATATGTACTCATATAACTCAAGTTCATTTGATTGGACTAATATGTTTAATTTAAGTTTACCCTGCTCAAACCAATTAATTATTTTATTACAGTGTATGCCATACCGATCCCAGCTAACACACAATGAACCAACTACGTAATTTATTGGTATTGGTCAGTACAATCTCCTATGTTTATAAGATAATCAACAACATTCCAAATATATACGCATTAGACATGTGCCGGTATTAATGCGATAAATCGCGGTAATGAATATGCACGATATTGTTATCGCGGGCACTTCAAAATACCGTGAAAAATAATAGATCCGATTTTAGATTTTTAGAACGCGCATTTTTAGCTTAATCAACCGCTTAAACAAACAAACACTGCGTATGCTGCGCGAAACACGTGCGCACTCTGATGTAAACAATCGCCACGTGTATAATGCAACGGTGCACTTCTAGTCTAATGTAAACAGTCCTCACATGGAGAAGCAGCATGGCGGAAGGAGAAACGCCGCCGCCTACAGTCTATGGCCGCCGCCGATCTATCCGGATCCATCCCGCTTCTAAAAGCAGAACTGCCAACTCGACGCATTCAGCGCGAGACTCCTCACACGCTCACGCCACACATCCGTTTTCTCACGCAGAGAAAAATCGCGGAGCAAAGAGGACACGAAGACCGTCAAACAAGACAGCGCAGGTTACTTTTGATATGAAACAGGAGAACAATTGTGTCACAGAACGTTACATTTAAACTATTTAATGACCAGCAGCATGTTAGATGACTAAAACATATAGATAAAGAGGAGTATTTTGCTGAATATGTGCACTGCACTTTTTTACATATTTATTATATTTTTACTTGTGTCATTACATAATTGTTATTATAATGAAAACCACATTATATTTGATTTAATTAGTTATTTGTAACCTTTAATACCAGCTGATAGGGCTCTATATGGTTACATAGCATTATGTGAGATATTTTTTTTTTCATGAGAAAAAAATAACATGTGGGCTATCTACTGTAGCCTTCCTAATATTTATCCAAAATAAGTCAATATTGAATCAAGATTTAAATCAAATCCCAAGTATTGAATTGAAATCGTTAAATTTG